>NC_135238.1:179441311-179752740 GCF_051348905.1 Ranitomeya variabilis
AAAACGATGAGGAGATATATAATAAACAGAGAAATATATATGCACATACACACCGCAATTAAATGCATGATAAATAAAAATGAATACCAATATACACTCACTGGCCACTTTATTAGGTACACCTGTCCAACTTCTTGTTAACACTTAATTTCTAATCAGCCAATCACATGGTGGCAACTCAGTGCATTTAGGCATGTAGACATGGTCAAGACAATCTCCTGCAGTTCAAACCGAGCATCAGTATGGGGAAGAAAGGTGATTTGAGTGCCTTTGAACGTGGCATGGTTGTTGGTGCCAGAAGGGCTGGTCTGAGTATTTCAGAAACTGCTGATCTACTGGGATTTTCACGCACAACCATCTCTAGGGTTTACAGAGAATGGTCCGAAAAAGAAAAAAAATCCAGTGAGCGGCAGTTCTGTGGGCGGAAATGCCTTGTTGATGCCAGAGGTCAGAGGAGAATGGGCAGACTGGTTCGAGCTGATAGAAAGGCAACAGTGACTCAAATCGGCACCCGTTACAACCAAGGTAGGCCTAAGAGCATCTCTGAACGCACAGTGCGTCGAACTTTGAGGCAGATGGGCTACAGCAGCAGAAGACCACACCGGGTACCACTCCTTTCAGCTAAGAACAGGAAACTGAGGCTACAATTTGTACAAGCTCATCGAAATTGGACAGTAGAAGATTGGAAAAACGTTGCTTGGTCTGATGAGTCTCGATTTCTGCTGCGACATTCGGATGGTAGGGTCAGAATTTGGCGTAAACAACATGAAAGCATGGATCCATCCTGCCTTGTATGGAGCATCTTTGGGATGTGCAGCCGACAAATCTGCGGCAACTGTGTGATGCCATCATGGCAATATGGACCAAAATCTCTGAGGAATGCTTCCAGCACCTTGTTGAATCTATGCCACGAAGAATTGAGGCAGTTCTGAAGGCAAAAGGGGGTCCAACCCGTTACTAGCATGGTGTACCTAATAAAGTGGCCGGTGAGTGTATATGTACATGTACAAGCATAGATATTAAAATATATATATATATGTGTGTGTATATATATATATATATATATATATATATATATATATATATATATATATATATATATATATATATATATATATATATATATATAATTATACACCAAAACTACAGTGCAAAGCTGATAAGGTGAGAAGTCCAACAATTTGTGTTCGCTCCGGCATTTTTTGAGTAGATTTTTCTCCAGCAAGGCCGTTTAAGATTTCAAAGTGCAAAGCAGGATATACAAGGCATAAACCAATAGGTCAGCACTGGAATATTAAAAACATAACAGAACATGAGCGTAAAATAACATATACAATAAATGTAAACAGATAAACATAAAAACCCCCACCCCCATAAAAAACGTGTATGATGTCTCACAGAAATGATCCAAACCCAAATCCCTCATTTAGGCCGCCGGAAGTAACGGTGTTAAGTCGATATATCCAGCGGCTCTCCACCCTAGCCAGGGATCTAAATAAATCTCCACCCCGTGGACCCAAGGAAACCTGGTCAATGGCCTTAATTTTAAGTTTATTGGCATTACACTCATGATGTAGAAAAAAATGGCGAGGCAGCGTCTTTAGTAAACTCACATCTTTGGATGTTTTGGCCTTCTCTATATCACGCACATGTTCTCTAGTCCTAATGCTGAGTTCACGGGTAGTCATCCCGATGTACACCTTATTACATGGACACTGTGCGTGATAGATTACGCCTTTAGAGGCACATGTGAGTCTATGACGAATTTTGAAACATCTACCACCCTGGAGATTGGAAAAATCTTTACTCTTAACATGATTCTGACAGCCCTTACAGAATGTGCAAGGAAAGAAGCCATATATCGAATCACTTGCTCCTTTTACCTTGTCCCTATCTGGAGAATAGTGGCTTCGAACTAATAAATCTCGAAGATTATCAGATCTCTTGGCAGTAATTGATGGTCTATCGGGTAAGATGGTATTCAAGATTGGGGAATTTTGCGGTCTGACCCTATGTTAGTTGACAATTCCAACAAACTCCTTCCACTGGCTATTGAATGGGGTGATAAGTCTCACCTGCATGTCGTCTTTATCTTTAGATGAAGTTTGATATAAGAGATCATTACGGGAAGTTGAGCATGCTCTTTTATAGCCCCGACGAATCTGTCGATGGCTATAGCCACGTTCTCTGAAGCGACAGTATAAATCACGAGCCTGATTCTGAAATTTTTCCTGGCTGGAACAAATACGCTTCATTCGCAAATGTTGTCCGATTGGGATACCATTGATGGTAGACTGACGATGTGAGGAGCTCGCATGGAGCAAGGTGTTAGTAGCGGTCGGTTTCCGGTATACATTAGTTTCAATCAATCCCTGCTTAGAGATACCGACATCAAGATCCAAAAAATTGACCTGTCGACCATAGGAAAAGGTAAGTTTGATATTCAAGTTGTTCGTATTGAGCTCAGCCATAAATTCATTCAGTTGATCGGCTGTCCCCTCCCATATAAAGAACACATCGTCAATATATCTAATCCAGTGGTGCACCTGGTCAATGTGCACCACTGGATTAGTAAAGAAGATATCCCTCTCCCAGGCACCCAAAAATAGGTTGGCATAGGATGGGGCACAGGCGGCCCCCATTGCGGTCCCCTGAAGCTGGAGGTATGTCTGGTCAGCAAACATAAAGCAATTATGTGTGAGGATGAATTGAAGTAGCTGTAAAATAAAATCAGCCAATGGTTTTTCAACATCTCCAGCCTCAAGGAACCAGGAGACCGCCCGCAGCCCGTCCTGATGCCTAATAGATGTATATAGGCTCTCAATGTCTAGCCTGTTTCCACGCATCCCACATGGCATTGATTTGGTACTTATATATATAGTATTAGTAGTGACCTTGGGTGCTGGGCTTGTTGTGTCCCACACATTGGCTTACTGCGGTTCTCATTTTATTGTTCCATTATTGTTTTCTTTGATCTTCTGATTTTTTGTAATAAAATTCTTTTGGATTATACTCAGTTGTGGTTCTCTGGATCCATTTAGTGTTGGTATCAGTATGTTGTGAATACACAACGGTCTGTGAATCCTATGTGATGTATATACAGCAGTTTCGGTGTCTCCTATGTGATGTATATACAGCAGTCTCTGTTTACTATGTGATGTACAGTACAGACCAAAAGTTTGGACACCTTCCCATTTAAAGATTTTTCTGTATTTTCATGACTATCAAAATTGTACATTCACACTGAAGGCATCAAAACTATGAATTAACACGTGGAATTATATACTTAACAAAAAAGTGTGAAACGACTGAAAATATGTCTTATATTCTAGGTTCTTCAAAGTAGCCAGCTTTTGCTTTGATGACTACTTTGCACACTCTTGGCATTCTCTTGATGAGCTTCAAGAGGTAGGCACCGGGAATGGTTTTCACTTTAAAGGTGTGCCCTGTCACGTTTAATAAGTGGGATTTCTTGCCTTATAAATGGGGTTGGGACCATCAGTTGTGTTGTGCAGAAGTCTGGTGGATACACAGCTGATAGTCCTACTGAACAGACTGTTAGAATTTGTATTATGGCAAGAAAAAAGCAGCTAGCTAAAGAAAAACGAGTGGCCATCATTACTTTAAGAAATGAAGGTCAGTCCGTGCAAAAAATTGGGAAACTTTGAAAGTGTCCCCAAGTGTAGTTGCAAAAACCATCAAGCGCTACAAAGAAACTGGCTCACATGAGGACCGCCCCAGGAAAGGAAGACCAAGAGTCACCTCTGCTTCTGAGGATAAGTTTATCCGAGTCACCAGCCTCAGAAATAGCAGGTTAACAGCAGCTCAGATTAGAGACCAGGTCAATGCCACACAGAGTTCTAGCAGCAGACACATCTCTGCAACAACTGTTAAGAGGAGACTTTGTGCAAAAGGACTTCATGGTAAAATAGCTGCTAGGAAACCACTGCTAAGGACAGGCAACAAGCAGAAGAGACTTGTTTGGGCTAAAGAACACAAGGAATGGACATTAGACCAGTGGAAATCTGTGCTTTGGTCTGATGAGTCCAAATTTGAGATCTTTGGTTCCAACCACCGTGTCTTTGTGCGACGCAGAAAAGGTGAACGGATGGACTCTACATGCCTGGTTCCCACCGTGAAGCATGGAGGAGGGAGGTGTGATGGTGTGGGGGTGCTTTGCTGGTGACACTGTTGGGGATTTATTCAAAATTGAAGGCATACTGAACCAGCATGGCTACCAGAGCATCTTGCAGCGGCATGCTATTCCATCCGGTTTGCGTTTAGTTGGACCATCATTTATTTTTCAACAGGACAATGACCCCAAACACACCTCCAGGCTGTGTAAGGGCTATTTGACCAAGATGGAGAGTTATGGGGTGCTACGCCAGATGACCTAGCCTCCACAGTCACCAGACCTGAACTCAATCGAGATGTTTGGGGTGAGCTGGACTGCAGAGTGAAGGCAAAAGGGCCAACAAGAGCTAAGTATCTCTGGGAACTCCTTCAAGATTGTTGGAAGACCATTCCCGGTGACTACCTCTTAAAAATCATCAAGAGAATGCTAAGAGTGTGCAAAGCAGTCAAAGCAAAAGGTGGCTACTTTGAAGAACCTAGAATATAAGACATAACTTCAGTTGTTTCACACTTTTTTGTTAAGTATATAATTCCACATGTGTTAATTCATAGTTTTGATGCCTTCAGTGTGAATGCACAATTTTCATAGTCATGAAAATACAGAAAAATCTTTAAATGAGAAGGTGTGTCCAAACTTTTGGTCTGTACTGTATATACAGCAATCTCAGGGAATGCAATGTGATGTATATACAGCAGCCTGTCTCTGCTATGTAACGTATATACAGCAGTCTCAGTGAACCTAGTGTGATACAGCTTCTCACTATCTCTTATCTGTGCATCATTACATAAATTTGCCTCATTATTACTGCTTTATATACCGTATTTTACGCTTTGTAAGACGCACTTTATTTCCCCCAAATTTGGGGGGGAAATGTGGGTGCGTCTAACAAAGCGGATATACCGCTTACCATTACAGGCTGGGATGAGGGGGTGTCCGCCGCTGCTACCGCCCGCCGCCGCTGTCGCCCGCTGCCGCTGTCACCCGCCGCCACTGCCGGGGTTGTCCGCTGCTGCCCCGGGTGATGCTGGAGGCTCCGGTGCTGCGAGGGGCTCTGGCGACATTTTGTGAAAGACCAGAGCCCCCCGGCAGTTCGTCCATGCGTTCTAGTATGACTAACTCCTGGAAAATGGCCGCCGGAATCTCGGGAGATGAGATTTCAGCACTGAGATCTCATCTCTCGAGATTCCGGCGGCCATTTTCCCGGAGTCAGTCATACAGGAACGCATGGACGAACTGCTGGGGGCTCTGGTCTTTCACAAAATGTTGCCAGAGCCCCCCGCAGCACCGGAGACAGCCCTGGAGACAGCCCTGCAGCACTGGAGACAGCCCTGCAGCACCACAGCCCCCTGTAGTACCAGAGCCCCCTGCAGCACCAGAGCCCCCTGCAGCACCAGAGCCCCCTGCAGCACCAGAGCCCCCTGCAGCACCAGAGCCCCCTGCAGCACCCCTCATCCCAGCCTGCAGCACAGCAGCCCCCATGCAGCACCGAAGCCCCCCTGCAGACCCCATCATCCCAGCCTGCAGCAATGCTCCACTCCTGCCTCCAGCAACGACCCTGGGACCCTGATCCACCGCAGCCACAACCCCTGGTAAGCAATAAGACGCATGGATTATAAGAAGCCCCCTCAATTTATTAAAAAAAGTTTTTTCCTATTTTTCTCCTCAAAATTTGGGGTGCGTCTTATAATCCGGAGCGTCTTACAAAGCGAAAAATACGGTAACTAACAGAAAAGCAATTATTCACAGTGCAGCTTTCAGAGCACAATACAAGATGAAAGCTGCTCTATGAGTAATTTCTAGAAGCAGTAAAGTCTGCCATTCTTTTAAGCAGTTTAACTAAACTTCACCAATATCTTTAGCTGTATGGAGAGACCAGGAAGGAGTTGCTGCCGAGGGGGGATCTGACTGTCAGATTTGAGATCGCATGACATATCTTCCTTTAATGAAGGTGTAGGAAATGTGTAGATGTAGCTGAGGTGAAATAAATTACTTAGGAAGACTATTGATGGTGAGTAAGCATTATACGTGCAAAAAAACATAGTTGGAGAGCTTATTTAACCCCTTCTCGACCTTGGACATATCCATACGTCCAGATTGGTGAGTACTTTCTGACCTTGGATGTATGGATAAGTCATATCAGTATTACTTCACAGTCGCGATGATTGCATTAAGGTGCTTGCTGACTCTCACAGCCGGCCACCGGGAGTCGTCGTCACAGGGGGGGCACCCTCAACAACTATGATCGCTGTGATTGGCTGTTCAATTCAGCCAATCACAGCGATTTTGGTGTTTAAGGCAATGAAATGGCCTCAAACACTGATGTCCAGCCTATGATCTATGCTGTAACATCACCAATCATAGGCTGGAGCTTAGCACCGCCATCGTTACCAGGCCCAGCAGTGATTGGTGCAATCGCACCAGTCAGAATGCAGAGACACGGTCTGACCTCAGTATGACTGCTCTGCACTTATATCACACTGTGCTGAGCCTTGTGGTGCCAGAGACTTTGTGAAGCCTGTGCCATCACTGCTGGTGTTGTTGCTGCAATTCTTTAAAGAACAAAGAAAACGTTCCTGATCCCTGATTTTTCCTAATCCACCCCAATCCCCTTCTCCCCCCACACACACACTTTTCCCTCCTTTTTACCCCTCTACCCCACCCCTCCTGCTGCTGAATGCTGGTCAGTACTTGATCGCTCGACTTTTGCCAGTTTCTTTTGTTCGTGCGCTGATCGACACTTGTGCTCGCTGTTTTCCAGGGTTTTCATGGTTCCTGACTTTCCCCCCCTTTGCACCACCTCTGTAAGTGTGTCCTGCAGAAGCTGAGCACTGATCTGTGACACAAATCACTGAACGGCATCCGTGCTGCTTTCCAAGACTATTTTTTGTCCATGTCCATTTTTTTTCTCCCCTCCCCTTCCCCCCCTCCCCTTTTTGCACTACCTCCGTGTGTGCGTTCTACAGCTGCCGAGTTGCTGATCAGACACACATCACTGATTGGCACCTGTGCTCACTTTTGGCAAGGACTTTTTTTTTTCCCGCCTATATGTCATGAACCGGGGGTGTTTGGTTGCCCCCAGTTCTTCATCAGGGATTTATTTATATCCCACTTCCCAGTTCCGGTTTGGAACTTGCACCTCTCTGGCACCCCCCTTACCCTCAGGTCAGTCACGGAACTGCACCTAGGGTAATTAGTCGCCAGAAAGGCTGCCTTGCTATGTACTGGCTATTGGACCCACAGCAGCGAGGGCGATATAACTACTCCCGCTCAGGCAGGAATTATAATTATCAACCGCCGTCCGTCGCTGCCAGTTTTCCCGAAAAGCTCAGGATGCTTCGCTGCCACCAGCTCCTATTACTATGATTAATAGCATGTCAGGATTCAACCCAATCAGCATAATTTTACGGACGTTGGGGGTATGTTTTAAAACAAGAAAAACGAAGCAAGTAAATATTGTAACTTTTACTCCAAAAACATTAGGCAGTGTTTACAAAAGGTATAAAAAATGATATTAGAAGGTGTGACAATTATAATATGTTCAGTACGATTACAAAATAAAAGGGATTAAAGATGGGATTAAAGATGAAAAAGCACTTACAGTTCTCTGATATCATGGCTGGCCATGTGGCTGGGGGAAGTGTGATACATCCCAATGCGTCAGAGCAGATTGCAGAGTTTCTGTTAGCTGACTTCCTCTCAAATAGCCACTTATAAAATGAGGCTGAATCTCTTATACCCTTTGCTCGTGACATCACTGAGTGGGCTGCGCCCTGGAATGCCCTTCCCTTATGTCAACTCTTCTATTCTCTTGGGGAGGGGCTCGTGGAAGGACAATGACCGTATTATAGATCTTGTTTTGAGATTAGCGTACTATTAATTCTAAACACGAGGTATCTGTATGACCTGGTTAAGTAGTAATCCATTTCTCGGATACTGCTGGTACAAGAAATTAGAAAACGCACTGGGGTGTAGCTCAACTGATGCACATTCCAAAAAATGTAATATTCACACCTATACCACTACTTGGGGTCGAGTTATTCCATCTTGAATAGCTCTCATACACAAATGGAAGCACTTGGCTGCAAACAAAGAACTGGTTTTTGCTAATAACACATTCTTGAGGGAGGGGAGAAAGGGTGGTATAGAATTAGACAGTGAGAAGGAGAGCTATCTAGGCAGGGAGAAGAAGGAGGAGCTGTGGGGGGAACCACAGCTGCAGCGTGTGTCTTACCCAGACCTAATGGATGTAGCAGAGCTCAGTGTGCGTGATAATATAGAATCAAATACGTCATATTTCCTGACACCATTTTTTTTTTTGCGCTGGGCAGTGATGCTCATCACTGATCTGTCTCTGGTAGTTTTTGTTTTGTGTGTGTGAAAAAAGAATGAAAAAAATAATTTAGATTAGTTGCTATGACTAGATTAGGGAGAGTAAAAATATACTATAGTAATAGCATCTAATACAGTATTTTTTTACTTAATTTAGTCAGGGGTAGTGTCAGATAGCAAAGCATTAAAAAATAATCATATCCGTGCATGCGTCCTACAGCCGTCGAGCGCTGATCAGCGACACATCACTGATCAGCATACAGTTGTTGTTTTTTTTCTTTTTGTATGAATAAAGAATAAAATAAACCTTGTACATGAAGGTGAAATCAGGCTCGGGCTGAAGGGGTTAGAGGTGCTGTAATAGGAATAAAGTCCATCATGTTTTTTATATAGGGGTCAGGGCTCTATTTTACTTTTAGGCCAGGTCTAGACCCAGAACTAGCAGCATTTTGGATGCAGTGCATATTCGCTGTGTCCAAATCGTTGCCTTCTATTGAAAGCAGGTGAATCCGCATGTGTTCACTGAACCGTGTGGATTTACCACATCCTATACATGGAAAGACGCGCCGCATCTCCATCTCCGCTGGTGATCCGCAGGTATCTGTGGATGCATATTGGACATAGAATTTCTTGAAATCCCATTCGCTATGCTGTCACAGCTGGCCGCTGCGGGTTTGATGCTGTATAAATACCCACAGCAGTTCCTGATCGTGGGCACATACCCTTACAGAGGAAATATTAGTCGCCTGACATGAGGCAACCCTCAATTCGACACTGGTGTTTTATATTACGGTCTATAAACAAAAAATCAGATCATTGGAATGAAATATAATAAAAAGTATATGCCTCTTAATAAATTTAGTGCATTTTGGGCTGTCCTAAAGTCAGAAAATGAAATCTTTGTCCGATATCAGTATGTGTTTTCATCTTCTTGGGTTTACTGCTATGTGGCCCATGTGTGTTTCTTTGTGAGCAGAGTTTATGAACTGGCTTTCCAGGTTCAGAATCTGGATATCCTACGTTAGGGATCTGCTATCCGTATCAGATCAGTGGAGGTCCAGCGCTAGGCGCCCACACCGAGCAGCTGTTCATAGTAGGTGGTCGCTCACCGGGCTCTGCCGCCTCTTCCGCTCTGTTCACCTGCATAGTCTTTACATTGCAGGAATGAGACCACGTTGCAGTGCCCCGCACAGCTGCTACTACATAGATGGCTGTAGAAGAGAGCACTGCTGCTCATTGAGTGTCACATCCCCTACTAACAAGTCATCATTTGGAATGTCAAGCGTCAGACCCCATCCAATTAGATATTGAGGGCCAATGGTTGATTCTCTATAGCTTAATATTATCATCATCTAGGGATGTGCAAAAGGAGTCATATTATATTGGTCCTGTGTCCACTTCAGTCCTTTGTGGCAGCCAGACTAGGGCCATGTTCTCTCCTAGGCCAATAATCTTCCACCTGGCATCTTGGACTCCTATGCCCTTTACTAGGGTTTTGCAACGTCATGTTATTGTGGGGATTTGTGAGTGGCAGAGGCCAAAAGTGGCCAGCACAGAAATGAACGCTGCCATGGAGGATTCAGGTGGACGCCGGACCTGGGTAGTGTGACGTTTGGGGCTTATCTCTATTGTCATTGCGTCTATTACCATGTAACATTGTGCACTTGTTGATTTCCTTTTCTTTAGAAGCTGGAGTTTCAGAGTTGCACAATTTGGAAAGTCATGATATTGCAGAGCCGAGTGTTGCTGCACAAAGGTAAATCCCCGGACTTGTAATCTATTCATTATAAGTATGTCTATTTAGCACATTGGCTCAGTACTCAAAACTGTTTCTTTGCCGTATCGGGGTCCTGGATTGAAATCCCACTTAGGACATCTGTAAGTAGATTGTATGTTCTCCCCGTGTTTGTGTGGGTTTCCTCCGGGTTCTCCGGTTTCCTCCAACACTCCAAACACATACTGATAGGGAATGTAGATTGTGAACCTCAATGGGGACAGTAATGATAAAGTCTTTAAAGCGCTGCGGAATATGATGGCGCTATATAAGCATAATAAATAATTGTCGGATATATTAATTCAGCCGGTGGTGTTATCCCAAAATTTGCATATATAGAACTCATATAGGATAAAATATAACTTTTACTAAATCATTTAAAAAACAAAACTCACAATGAAAGTGCAAGGTGCATAACACAGACAAACATACAAACAACTGTGTGGATAGCGCTGTAGATCCTTGTCAGAAATCAATATAACTCTAGGTTTCTGATATTCTATCGTGTCCTATTCAGAAATACTCAATAGGGTCCAACAGCGCAAGAACCACTATGGTTACTGATACCTTATAACATAGGTGTGGAAAACCACTTTAGCCTACTGGGTACATTAAACTCATAGCACCACTAGAAGATTTTGTGGTCCCAGTACAGCAGCGGAAACCGTATACACGTATACACTGCAGTCTGGGGTAAACCAATGAATTCAAATTTGCCAAAATTGCATAATATTCAGTCTACCTGAGACTGTTTGTCAACCTTATTAGGCCCATTTAAGAATCCATGAGTTATGGCTGGTATGGAAAAATAATAATAATATAGAACGATCTCACCCGCCTCGAACCATAATACACCATTATATTCAGTTACTAGATGGCAGCCCGATTCTAAAGTATCGGGAGTCTAGAATCCATATATACTTTATTTATTCAAATGTAAGAATAATACAATTAATAAATAATAGTAAGAAAGAACAAAAAATGGCTGCACTCACCAGCTCTTGACAATTCTTGACAGTACGGCACATTTCTGATTGGTCGCTCGCGGCAGGCGGCAACCAATCAGAAAAGTGCCACGCACCACGAAGGCATATATCTTTGTCCACCCTGAGCGGGTGTAGGACGCTGGTGACGTCACTTATCTCCGGACATTATCTCCGGACAAAGTTGGCACAAATTGCCGGAAGTAGTATTCTAGGCAATTATATATTAGATTTTAATGTTATCAGTGTTTACCTTTGAATGTTTATATTGTATTGTCCTGTCACCAGCCATGTGTACGATTATCGGCCGAAAGCCTCTCTGGAACCAATAATCACCCCATGTAAAGGTATCTTTATAAGTTAAAGATTCAGAATACTATGACTTTTATCATATCCTGAACAGTCAAGTTTTTTATGAACCGTTAAGGTTTTCTGGTTGAAGTAAAAAAAACTCTGAGTGTTTACAGTTTGAAACCATAAAATGTTGAAAAATTATGTCATTCTTGAGTATATCACTCAATGGTGCTCATAAACGTGTTAAATTTGATCTATAATATACTTTAATATACGTTACTTTAATCTTTAATATACTTAAGAACAGGGCCCCAGACATCACACAGGGGGTCTGAAACACCGCACAGTGGTCCAAAATATCGCTGTGCTCTGCCTGGGGCCACATATGCTGCCTGGGGCCCCTGTGCTCTGCCTGGGGCCCCATATGCTGCCTGGGGCCCCTGTGCTCTGCATGGGGCCCCTGTGCTCTGCCTGGGGCCCCTGTGCTCTGCCTGGGGCCCCTGTGCTCTGCCTGGGGCCACTGTGCTCTGCCTGGGGCCCCATATGCTGCCTGGGGCCCCTGTGCTCTGCCTGGGGCCCCATATGCTGCCTGGGGCCCCATATGCTGCCTGGGGCCCCTGTGCTCTGCCTGGGGCCACTGTGCTCTGCCTGGGGCCCCATAGGCTGCCTGGGGCCCCTGTGCTCTGCCTGGGACCACTGTGCTCTGCCTGGGGCCCCATATGCTGCCTGGGGCCCCTGTGCTCTGCCTGGGGCCCCTGTGCTCTGCCTGGGGCCCCATATGCTGCCTGGGGCCCCTGTGCTCTGCCTGGGTGTAGGACACTGGTGACGTCACTTATCTCCGGACATTAGCTCCGGACAAAGCCACGGAAGTTGGCACAAATTGCAGGAAGTAGTATTCTAGGCAATTATATATTAGATACTGGTGGTGGTGGATGTCCTCCCCTACTGTCCCGACGCGTTTTGTTTCAAACATCCGGTCAGGTGGTCAGCTCCGGGCGGGACACGGACCGGATGCCGGTATGCAAGACGCATGATAAAGAGCCAACGTACACATGACTCACCACGCGCATGGATGGCAGCGTCGGCTGGACGGGCATGTTAAGGCAACCCCAATGATATCCCCTGAAGAGTTTGAAACGAAACGCGTCGGGACAGTCTCAGGTAGACTGAATATTATGCAATTTTGGCAAGTTTGAGTTCATTGGTTTACCCCAGACTGCAGTGTATACGTGTATACGGTTTCCGCTGCTGTACCGGGACCACAAAATCTTCTAGTGGTGCTATGAGTTTAACCCCTTCCCGACCCATGACGCCACGTAGGCGTCATGAAAACCCGTGCCAATCCGACCCATGACGCCTATGTGGCGTCATGGAATGATCGCGTCGCTGCAGATCGGGTGAAAGGGTTAACTCCTATTTTACCCGATCTGCAGAGACAGGGGGAGTGGTACTTCAGCCCAGGGGGGGTGGCTTCACCCTCCCGTGGCTACGATCGCTCTGATTGGCAGTTTCACTTTCAACAGCCAATCAGAGCGATTTGTAATATTTCACCTAAAAAACTGGTAAAATATTACAATCCAGCCATGGCCGATGCTGCAATATCATCGGCCATGGCTGGAAAACCTGAAGTGACCCCCCCCCACCCCACCGATCGCCCTCCCAGTCCTCCGTTATGGGGTCCGGTCCCCTCCGTCCTGTGATCCGCTCCCCCGTCCTCCTGCCCGCTCCCCCCCCTGCTCCTATGTCACCCCCCCGGTGCTCCGACGCCCCCCCCGTGCCCCGATCTCCCCCCCCCCTTATACTTACCGAGGCTCCCGGTGTCGGTCCGTCTCCTCGCTGGGCGCCGCCATCTTCCAAAATGGCAGATTAATTACAAGTACATTTTGATCGCTGTGGTAGGTTCTATCACAGCGATCAAAATAAAAAAATTTATAAATAAACCCCCCCCTTTATCACCCCCATAGGTAGGGACAATAATAAAATAAAGAAAATATATTTTTTTTCTTTTTCCACTAGGGTTAGGGTTAGAACTAGGGTTAGGGTTAGAACTAGGGTTAGGGTTACGGGTAGGGTTAGGGGTAGGGTTAGGGTTACAGGTAGGGTTAGGGTTATGGCATGTGCGGATTTGGCTGTGGATCCGCAGCGGATTGGCCGCGGATCTGCCGCGGATCCGCAGCGGATTGGCTGCGGATCCGCAGCGGATTGGCCGCTGCGAATTCGTAGCAGTTTTCTATCAGGTTTACAGTACCGTGTACACCTATGGAAAACCAAATCCGCTGTGCCCATGGTGCGGAAAGTTCCGTGCAGAAACGCTGCGTTGTATTTTCCGCAGCATGTCAATTCTTTGTGCGGATTCCGCAGAGTTTTACACCTGTTCCTCAATAGGAATCCGCAGGTGAAATCCGCACAAAAAAAACACTGGAAATCTGCTGTAAATCCGCAGGTAAAACGCAGTGCCTTTTACCTGCAGATTTTTCAAAAATGGTGCGGATAAATCTCACACGAATCCGCAACGTGGGCACATACCCTTAGGGTTAGGGTTGGAATTAGAGTTAGGGTTGGAAATAGGGTTAAGATTAGGCTTGTGGTTAGGGTTACGGATAGGGTTAGGGGTGTGTTGGGGTTACAGTTGTGGTTAGGGTTGGGATTAGGGTTAGGGTTGGGATTAGGGTTAGGGTTGGAATTAGGGTTACGGGTGTGTTGGGGTTAGGGTTGTGGTTAGGGGTGTATTGGGGTTAGGGTTGGGATTAGGGTTATGGCTACAGTTGGGATTAGGATTAGGGGTGTGTTGGGGTTAGTGTTGAAGTTAGAATTGAGGGGTTTCCACTGTTTAGGCACATCAGGGGTCTCCAAACGCAACATGGCGCCACCATTGATTCCAGCCAATCTTGCATTCAAAAAGTCAAATGGTGCTCCCTCCCTTCCAAGCCCCGACGTGCGCCCAAACAGTGGTTTACCCCCACATTTGGGGTACCAGCGTACTCAGGACAAACTGGGCAACAACTGTTGGGGTCCAATTTCTCCTGTTACCCTTGCAAAAATAAAAAATTACTTGCTAAGACATAATTTTTGAGGAAAGAACAATTATTTTTTATTTTCACGGCTCTGCGTTATAAACTTCTGTGAAGCACTTGGGGGTTGAAAGTGCTCACCGCACATCTAGATAAGTTCCTTCGGGGGTCTAGTTTCCAAAATGGGGTCACTTGTGGGGTGTTTCTACTGTTTAGGCACATCAGGGGCTCTGCAAATGCAACGTGACGCCCGCAGACCATTCCATCAAAGTCTGCATTTCAAATGTCACTAGTTCCCTTCCGAGCCCCGACGTGCGCCCAAACAGTGGTTTACCCCCACATATGGGGTATCACTGTACTCACAACAAACTGGGCAACAAACATTGGGGCCCAATTTCTCCTGTTACCCTTGTGAAAATAAAAAATTGCTTGCTAAAACATCTTTTTTGAGGAAAGAAAAATGATTTTTTATTTTCACGGCTCTGCGTTGTAAACTTCTGTGAAGCACTTGGGGGTTGAACGTGCTCATCACACATCTAGATAAGTTCCTTGGGGGGTCTAGTTTCCAAAATGGGGTCACTTGTGGGGTGTTTCTACTGTTTAGGCACATCAGGGGCTCTGCAAATGCAACGTGATGCCCGCAGACCATTCCATCAAAGTCTGCATTTCAAATGTCACTACTTCCCTTCCGAGCCCTGACGTGCGCCCAAACAGTGGTTTACCCCCACATATGGGGTATCACTGTACTCACAACAAACTGGGCAACAA
Source organism: Ranitomeya variabilis (assembly GCF_051348905.1). NCBI lineage: Eukaryota > Metazoa > Chordata > Amphibia > Anura > Dendrobatidae > Ranitomeya > Ranitomeya variabilis. Next base: position 179,456,606 of record NC_135238.1, read on the forward strand.
ACATTGGGGCCCAATTTCTCCTGTTACCCTTGCAAAAATAAAAAATTCTGGGCTAAAAAAATATTTTTGAGGAAAGGAAACACATTTATTATTTTCACGGCTCTGCGTTATAAACTTGTGTGAAGCACTTGGGGGTTCAAAGTGCTCACCACACATCTAGATAAGTTCCCTTGGGGGTCTAGTTTCCAAAATGGAGTCACTTGTGGGGAGTTCCTACTGTTTAGGCACATCAGGGGCTCTGCAAACGCAACCTGACGCCCGCAGAGCATTCCATCAAAGTCTGCATTTCAAAACGTCACTACTTCCCTTCCGAACCCCGACGTGTGCCAAAACAGTGGTTTACCCCCACATATGGGGTATCAGTGTACTCAGGAGAAACTGGACAACAACTTTTGGGGTCCAATTTCTCCTGTTACCCTTGGGAAAATAAAAAATTGTGGGCTAAAAAATCATTTTTGAGAAAAGAAAAATTATTTTTTATTTTCACGGCTCTGCGTTATAAACTTCTGCGAAGCACTTGGGGGTTCAAAGTGCTCACCACACATCTAGATTAGTTCTTTGGGAGGTCTAGTTTCCAAAATGGGGTCACTTGTGCGGGAGCTCCAATGTTTAGGCACACAGGGGCTCTCCAAACGTGACATGGTGTCCGCTAATGATTGGAGCTAATTTTCCATTCAAAAAGCCAAATGGCGTGCCTTCCCTTCCGAGCCCTGCCGTGCGCCCAAACAGTGGTTTACCCCCACATATGGGGTATCATCGTACTCAGGACAAACTGGACAACAACATTTGGGATCCAATTTCTCCTATTACCCTTGGGAAAATAAAAAATTCTGGGCTAAAAATCATTTTTGAGGAAAGAAAAATTATTTTTTATTTTCACGGCTCTGCGTTATAAACTTCTGTGAAGCACCTGGGGGTTATAAGTGCTCACTATGCATCTAGATAAGTTCCTTGGGGGGTCTAGTTTCCAAAATGGGGTCACTTGTAGGGGAGCTCCAATGTTTAGGCACACAGGGGCTCTCCAAACGCGACATGGTGTCCGCTAACGATTGGAGCTAATTTTCCATTCAAAAAGTCAAATGGCACGCCTCCCCTTCCGAGCCTTGCCGTGCACCCAAACAGTGGTTTACCCCCACATATGAGGTATCAACGTGCTCAGCAGAAATTGCCCAACAAATTTTAGGATCCATTTTATCCTGTTGCCCATGTGAAAATGAAAAAATTGAGGCTAAAAGAAATTTTGTGTGAAAAAAAAGTACTTTTTCATTTTTACGGATCAATTTGTGAAGCACCTGGGGGTTTAAAGTGCTCACTATGCTTCTAGATAAGTTCCTTGGGGGGTCTAGTTTCCAAAATGGGGTCACTTGTGGGGGAGCTCCAATGTTTAGGCACACGGGGGCTCTCCAAACGCGACATGGTGTCCGCTAAAGATTGGAGCCAATTTTTCATTGAAAAAGTCAAATGGCGCTCCTTCCCTTCCGAGCCCTGCCGTGTGCCCAAACAGTGGTTTACCCCCACATATGAGGTATCAGCGTACTCAGGATAAATTGGACAACAACGTTCGTGGTCCAGTTTCTCCTTTTACCCTTGGGAAAATAAAAAAAATTTCGCTAAAAGATCATTTTTGTGACTAAAAAGTTAAATGTTCATTTTTTACTTCCATGTTGCTTCTGCTGCTGTGAAACACCCGAAGGGTTAATAAACTTCTTGAATGTGGTTTTGAGCACCTTGAGGGGTGCAGTTTTTAGAATGGTGTCACTTTTGGGTATTTTCAGCCATATAGAACCCTCAAACTGACTTCAAATGTGAGGTGGTCCCTAAAAAAAATGGTTTTGTAAATTTTGTTGTAAAAATGAGAAATCACTGGTCAAATTTTAACCCTTATAACTTCCTAGCCAAAAAAAAAATTGTTTCCAAAATTGTGCTGATGTAAAGTAGACATGTGGGAAATGTTATTTATTAACTATTTTGTGTCACATAACTCTCTGGTTTAACAGAATAAAAATTAAAAATGTGAAAATTGCAAAATTTTCAAAATTTTTGCCAAATTTCCGTTTTTTTCACAAATAAACTCAGAAATTATCGACCTAAATTTACCACTAACATGAAGCCCAATATGTCACGAAAAAACAATCTCCGAATCGCTAGGATCCGTTGAAGCGTTCCTGAGTTATTACCTGATAAAGGGACACTGGTCAGAATTGCAAAAAACGGCAAGGTCATTAAGGCCAAAATAGGCTGGGTCATGAAGGGGTTAATGTACCCAGTAGGCTAAAGTGGTTTTCCACACCTATGTTATAAGGTATCAGTAACAAAAAATGGCTGCACTCACCAGCTCTTGACAATTCTTGACAGTACGGCACATTTCTGATTGGTCGCTCGCGGCAGGCGGCAACCAATCAGAAAAGTGCCACGCACCACGAAGGCATATATCTTTGTCCACCCTGAGCGGGTGTAGGACGCTGGTGACGTCACTTATCTCCGGACATTATCTCCGGACAAAGTTGGCACAAATTGCCGGAAGTAGTATTCTAGGCAATTATATATTAGATTTTAATGTTATCAGTGTTTACCTTTGAACGTTTATATTGTATTGTCCTGTCACCAGCCATGTGTACGATTATCGGCCGAAAGCCTCTCTGGAACCAATAATCACCCCATGTAAAGGTATCTTTATAAGTTAAAGATTCAGAATACTATGACTTTTATCATATCCTGAACAGTCAAGTTTTTTATGAACCGTTAAGGTTTTCTGGTTGAAGTAAAAAAAACTCTGAGTGTTTACAGTTTGAAACCATAAAATGTTGAAAAATTATGTCATTCTTGAGTATATCACTCAATGGTGCTCATAAACGTGTTAAATTTGATCTATAATATACTTTAATATACGTTACTTTAATCTTTAATATACTTAAGAACAGGGCCCCAGACATCACACAGGGGGTCTGAAACACCGCACAGTGGTCCAAAATATCGCTGTGCTCTGCCTGGGGCCACATATGCTGCCTGGGGCCCCTGTGCTCTGCCTGGGGCCCCATATGCTGCCTGGGGCCCCTGTGCTCTGCCTGGGGCCCCTGTGCTCTGCCTGGGGCCCCTGTGCTCTGCCTGGGGCCCCTGTGCTCTGCCTGGGGCCACTGTGCTCTGCCTGGGGCCCCATATGCTGCCTGGGGCCCCTGTGCTCTGCCTGGGGCCCCATATGCTGCCTGGGGCCCCATATGCTGCCTGGGGCCCCTGTGCTCTGCCTGGGGCCACTGTGCTCTGCCTGGGGCCCCATAGGCTGCCTGGGGCCCCTGTGCTCTGCCTGGGACCACTGTGCTCTGCCTGGGGCCCCATATGCTGCCTGGGGCCCCTGTGCTCTGCCTGGGGCCCCTGTGCTCTGCCTGGGGCCCCATATGCTGCCTGGGGCCCCTGTGCTCTGCCTGGGTGTAGGACACTGGTGACGTCACTTATCTCCGGACATTAGCTCCGGACAAAGCCACGGAAGTTGGCACAAATTGCAGGAAGTAGTATTCTAGGCAATTATATATTAGATACTGGTGGTGGTGGATGTCCTCCCCTACTGTCCCGACGCGTTTTGTTTCAAACATCCGGTCAGGTGGTCAGCTCCGGGCGGGACACGGACCGGATGCCGGTATGCAAGACGCATGATAAAGAGCCAACGTACACATGACTCACCACGCGCATGGATGGCAGCGTCGGCTGGACGGGCATGTTAAGGCAACCCCAATGATATCCCCTGAAGAGTTTGAAACGAAACGCGTCGGGACAGTCTCAGGTAGACTGAATATTATGCAATTTTGGCAAGTTTGAGTTCATTGGTTTACCCCGAAGGGTTAATAAACTTCTTGAATGTGGTTTTGAGCACCTTGAGGGGTGCAGTTTTTAGAATGGTGTCACTTTTGGGTATTTTCAGCCATATAGAACCCTCAAACTGACTTCAAATGTGAGGTGGTCCCTAAAAAAAATGGTTTTGTAAATTTTGTTGTAAAAATGAGAAATCACTGGTCAAATTTTAACCCTTATAACTTCCTAGCCAAAAAAAAAATTGTTTCCAAAATTGTGCTGATGTAAAGTAGACATGTGGGAAATGTTATTTATTAACTATTTTGTGTCACATAACTCTCTGGTTTAACAGAATAAAAATTAAAAATGTGAAAATTGCAAAATTTTCAAAATTTTTGCCAAATTTCCGTTTTTTTCACAAATAAACTCAGAAATTATCGACCTAAATTTACCACTAACATGAAGCCCAATATGTCACGAAAAAACAATCTCCGAATCGCTAGGATCCGTTGAAGCGTTCCTGAGTTATTACCTCATAAAGGGACACTGGTCAGAATTGCAAAAAACGGCAAGGTCATTAAGGCCAAAATAGGCTGGGTCATGAAGGGGTTAATGTACCCAGTAGGCTAAAGTGGTTTTCCACACCTATGTTATAAGGTATCAGTAACCATAGTGGTTCTTGCGCTGTTGGACCCTATTGAGTATTTCTGAATAGGACACGATAGAATATCAGAAACCTAGAGTTATATTGATTTCTGACAAGGATCTACAGCGCTATCCACACAGTTGTTTGTATGTTTGTCTGTGTTATGCACCTTGCACTTTCATTGTGAGTTTTGTTTTTTTAAATGATTTAGTGAAAGTTATATTTTATCCTATGTGAGTTCTATATAATAAATAATTGTGTCTATCAGTGATACAAGTGTCTTCTTGCTACTTATATCTTATTTGTTGTAGAAAAATCCCACGACCTGGAAGTGCCCGACCTGCACCACCAAGAGTCAGACGTCAAGCCAGTGCAGAAGTCGTCGCTCCAGAAAGGTGGGTAGGTGACCAGTGCATCACAGTTCTTGGTCTCTGGTTCACAGGCTTTGCCTTGGCCTGCGTTCTGCCTTATGCAAATAACCTGTATTGTATAGGCAGCACGGTGGCTCAGTGGTTAGCACAGCAGCCTTGCAGCGCTGGAGTCCTGGGTTCAAACCCCGCAAAGGACAACATCTGCAAAGAGTTTGTATGTTCTCTCCGTGTTTGCGTGGGTTTCCTCCCGGTACTCCGGTTTCCTCCCACATTCCAAAGACATACTGATAGGGAACCTAGATTGTGAGCCCCAACGGGGACAGCGATGATAATGTGTGCAAACTGTAAAGCGCTGCGGAATATATTAGCGCTATATAAAAATAAAGATTATTATTATTATTAACTATAGACAGCCCTGCTTCTCGATGCCAACCTTCAGGAACCCTCTAGATGTCGAGGGGAGACCACCTATGAACTGACAATAATTATCTGTGCATTCATGAAAACAGGAAGAGTTTAGGGCTTGTTACTGAGATGTATTATTATTGCATAGGGTCAGCAGTGGAAAAGGTGTATCCAATGTGATTGTCGACAAGCAGAAAGATGACGGTGGTGATGATGACGACAATGAGTTTGTGGTGGAGGAAGCTTCTCCTCAGTTGTCAGAGATGCCTATGGATCTGGTAGGTGTCAGACCATAACACTGTGTGCTGTGATACATCCGCTATCTGCACTAAAACAAATCTTACCTGGTTTCTTTTTTCAGGAGCCAGAACTGGATCTCCCAGGAGATGAGAAGCACGGTGAGTTGTAGTTCAGACATGTGGAAGGTATAGATATACCGTAGATATGATTATAGATATTTCATCACCAGCTTAAACCAAGATGTTAATGAGGTTTTCTGCCTTTGAGGACTTTTTTTTTTTTTTTTTTTACTTAAATGCATGTATTTGAGGGCTAAAAAAAACACATTTAGGCAACTGGATTTCATTAAAAATGTTGCACTGTTTGCCTTTTACAGGCGCTTTGTTTTCTTGCACATTCAACCTTGATGTGGTCTGTGGCTACAAATCAGTTAAGATGAGTCCAGAAAAAAATACAGATAAAGATCTAAAAACTCTCCCGTAAGATTGTCAAAACGAGATCACTGATGGATTTTCAGTTAACTCTTTCTACAGCCATCAATAGACAGAACAACACAGACTATAGAAGAGAAACAGTGCAAAGTTGTTAATGAAGCTCAATTGCAAAAAACGAAAACGAAATGTAGCAAGAAATACATGCGTTTAAGTGGAAAAATCCCTTTTTAAATTATAAAATAAAATTATTAATGCCTGCATCAGGGAGAATTTAATTAAATCAAATTTATATAGTTCTTACTGAGCTTTGTCTAGTCACAAGATAATGATGAGCTATCCATAAGATAGGTCATCAATATCAGGTCAGAGGAGGTCCGACACCCACCAGTCCCTCCAATTAGCTGTTATTTGCTCCGTATGTGAAATGCATTCGATGGAGCTGCACTGCACGACTCCATTCAATATGTATCAGCTGCTGCTTGGTACTGCACTATAGCTCTTATACTCGTTATATAAGAGATGTTCTGCAGTATCCGGCAGTGGCCACTACACATTAAATAGACCTGCACATTCCAGCTTGGACCAATATGTCTACATCTGGCCATTACCAGTGGGGATTGGTGGGGCTGCTGGATGATGGACCTCCACCGCTCTGATATTGATGGTCTCTGTTGTGGAGTAGTAATACAGCGCAGGGAATTACTACTAATCAGTCGTGACCTATTTGAGAATATTCTGTGACTTTAGTGCTGTTCAATCAGGAAATAATGGAGTCAAAATACCACGTGGAAACTGACGGACGTTAACAGTTTAAATTCTCGTTTTACGTTCACTCTGTAAATGCTGACATTTTCATTCCATGTTTTTCAGGTAGCCTTGTTAAGAAAATCTTAGAAACCAAGAAGGACTATGAGACCCAGCGTGATGCTGCCAGTAAGGTGGGAACCAGAACCGAATTTCATGTTAAAACTGGGCCTAATCATTTCTACATTTTATATGACTTGCAGAATCTTTAGAATCTTCTGATATACATTTTCATAAGTAAAACTGTATTTCATATTTACAACTATGAATCTAACATGTCTTTTTATGGTATAAAAACAAACAGTTTTGCGCAGATATGAATTCATAAAGGAATCCATGACATGTCTGTTCCCTAGGCATTATACAGGAACAGTGGTTGGATCCGCTCAGGAATAGTTGTGTCTTGTCCAGATCACCTCCAAGAGCGATTCATTAGACCTTTTGTGTGATTTTATTTTTCCTGAGAGACATCTACTTGATAGGGCTGCTGAGGATCGAATATCTAACGAGCAGAAGCATGTATTTATGATTTATGGAGAGACGATCTATATCTTATGCATGGAGGCAGGTCGGTTTAATGAATCTTCATAGAGCAAATGTAAAAAGCCTGTAACCCTTGAAACTCTGTAGTTGAGATCTTGGCTGTGTGGCCAAAATGCTCAGGGAGTTCGAAATGCGTAATAAAGCTTGGTGATATCTGTCCCCCTTACCAGCATCTATCCCTTATCCATAGACTAAAGGTACCTTCACACGAAACGACATTATAACGATATCGCTAGCAATCCGTGACGTTGCAGCGTCCTCGCTAGCGATATCGTTTCGTTTGACACGCAGCAGCGATCAGGATCCTGCTGTGATGTCGCTGGTCGCTGAATAAAGTCCAGAACTTTATTTGGTCGTCCGATCGCTGTGTATCGTTGTGTTTGAAAGCAAAAGCAACGATACCAGCGATATTTTACACTGGTAACCAGGGTAAACATCGGGTTACTAAGCGCAGGGCCGCGCTTAGTTACCCGATGTTTACCCTGGTTACTAGCGTAAAATGTAAAAAAAACAAACAGCACATACTCACATTGCGTCCCCTGCAGTCTGCTTCCTCCTCTGACTCAGCGCCGCAAAGTGAAAGTGAAAGCAGCACAGCGGTGACGTCACCGCTCTGCTCTCACTGTACGGCGCTCAGTCAGTCAGGAAGTGGACGCAGGGGGACGTGAATGTAAGTATGTGCTGTTTGTTTTTTTTAGATTTTACGCTGGTAACCAGGGTAAACATCGGGTTACTAAGCGCGGCCCTGCGCTTAGTTACCCGATGTTTACCCTGGTTACCAGGGGACCTCGGCATAGTTGATCGCTGGAGAGCGGTCTGTGTGACAGCTCTCCAGCGACCAAACAGCGACGCTGCAGCGATCGACATCGTTGTCGCTATCGCTGCAGCGTCGCTTCGTGTGAAGGTACCTTAACTCAGGTCCTAGAAGCAAATATTAGCAGCAAGTCTGAGTACAAGAAATGTGTAATAATAGGAACGTACTCTAGAATATAGGGCTGTTTATTGAGGTTTAGCACCAAAACATGCAACATTTAAAAAAAAAAAGTGTGCCAGAAAAGGAAGTAAGAAAAAGGGTTTTTATTTATTTAAAATCTACAATTTTATTGAAAAAATATAAAACATGTAAATATACAAATTAGCCAGTCGTTGGAACCAAATAGCAGCATTAGGGAAAGAACATCAGTGATTCGGTGAAATCTGCTTTGTTGTACTTCTTTAATCGTCATTTGAAGTTCTCTGTTAATTTTGGTGCACAGGGGCTGGGCTGTGCACAGAGTTTTCTCCTCCCTGCCTGTGGTCTCCCAGCCCCTTTGCATGCCAGCAATGACCTGTCATTTGCAAACAGGAGGCAGTTGGAGGAACTGGGAATCACAGACAGGGAGGAGAAAACCCAGGGAACAGTTCAGCCCCAGCGCACCGAAATCTAGCAGAAATCGTCAAATGGTGATTAAAGGGGTTGTCCACTACTCAGACAACCCTTTCTGTATCCCTATATTTCCCTCTGGTGTTGGCGCTGTTCCAGCGGTATCACCACTGGCTCTCCTGAGGATCGCATGACATTATGTCATGCAATCCCTGTGGCCAGTCTGTGCTGGCTTCACTGTCCTCTCCTTGGGGCAAAGCAAGACATTCTAAAGAAGTGAGGGGAGCGTCTGCAGGTCTTGCTTTCTCCGGATGTCAATTACATCCATAGGAGAGTAGGAAAAGCAGCCTCTGATTGGCCGCAGTGATTTTGTGGTATACATAACAATGTCCCTTGGAGATCCAGTACTGAAACTGCTGGGACAGCGCCGGCACCAGAGGGGACTCTAGGTGTTCTTATTTTGCAAGGGTGAAATATAGGGATTCAGAAGGAGTTGTCCGAGTAGTGGACAGCCCCTTGAAAGAAGTTTAACAAAGCAGATTTCTTCACCAAAGGTATCAATTTAATGTTCTTTACATCCATGTCTTTACTTTTACATTACCAAATGGTGCAGACAGGCCTCAACGGACATCTGCATAATTGTATCCTAGCTCATCTTCTACCCATCACATGATATTGTCTCGTATCGGAGTCAGTCCACCTGTGCTCCGTTTGCAGTTGGAAATCATTACATCCATGGTCTTTTTGGGACATGTAGCAATAGAAAGTGTTGCTTCTTTGGCAGCTTGACTCCGTTTAGTATATGAACCCTATGAGACCTGCAGATCTTCAGCTGTGGAACAGAAATTATAGTTTTAATAAGCCTCCGGTTAGTGGCCTCTCATGACCGTGAGCACTGGAGATGTAAAGCCTGTGTAGTCGGTTATACTCCTCTTGATACTTGTTTTATGGTGCTCATTAATCATTGATAAAAGCTTAGCATATGGAGCAAGACTGGTGACAAGCTTCAGATATAGAATGTTATAGAAGCACTTCAATTCAGTGCTTACTACTATGTATACTCTGCAAGAGTGCGTGTGTACGTGTGTGTATGTGTGTGTGTGTGTGTGTACATATATACCATTGACAGTGGTGACATAAGACATGACTCTGAGAAGAGTCAGTTCTGTGTTGCACATAACAACTAGGGGCAGTTAGAGGAGATACCCTGTGCTGTATATATCGGAATTAATTAGTGCCGATGATGTACGATCCCTCACACCTGCTGAGAAGTGCACAATGAACAGGTGTAATGGTCTGATGTAAGTGGCATGAGACCACTGAGCCAAGTGATTGACTGCAGAGGTGTCACCGCTGCAGCTTGTAGACACAGATCGTGGGTAGCGTTGGAGAGATATTGCTGGATCTTCGGAGGGCGAGTATAACGGAGTTTGTCATTTTTACACTTTTAAGCCTACGGTGGATAGGAAATCAGTGACTGAAAACCCCTTTTAAACTAGCTCTCGTCATTTTCAGCTTGCTCTAAATAGATGTTTCCCTGCCCCTTTCCTTAGTACGATCAGTTCACTTTGTTTTTTTAGATAGTTACACCCTTAAATTGCCAAAAAAACCGATATTCAGAACAAAATTTAATTTTGGGCAAAAGGAAAGCTATTTCTTCAATTAGAAATAATTCATTCTTAAACAAGGAGGCCAGTATAGGGGATAATGTGGTCCTCTGGCCGGTCACTATGTTCTTGGAGGAGGTCCATGGACAGCGTCTATCAAAAGTTGGACCTCAGACCCCCACCTCTGTCTTCTGTAGTAAACCATGAAGGTTTCTTGATTCCGCTCTTGCACATGGCATTATTACATCCAAAGAGAAGAGTTGTCTGTGGGTTACTCCACCTGTCCTTCCAACATTCTTATCCCTATGGATCATGGACAACATATATTTCCAGACTACCTGTATTGCAGTAGATTTCTTTTTACAGCCACTAGTTCCTAATTTGCCTTCTTACTCTGTCGCCTCATTGGGGGACACAGGACCATGGGTGTTATGCTGCTGTCCACTAGGAGGCGACACTATGCATAATCTGAAAAAGATTAACTGTGGCTCCTCCTCTGCAGTATACACCCCTGGACGGCGTCAGCCTTCTCCAGTTTTTGCTTAGTGTCGCATAGGAGGCACACCTAAAATATTTTTACTCCGTTTTTTCAGACGGGATTACAGATGAAGAAAAGAGGGTCTCCTGCGAGACTCCCGGCATGGCTCCTTCCTCGGCCCCCTATTATGGGGTGCCCAGTTGAAGTAGAGATGGCTCCTTCCCCAGTCCCTCGGGTGCTGGTTCGAAGTCAAGACCCCCCCTCCTTCCCCAATTCCTTTTGGTTTCTGGGTTGAGGTCGAGGCGAGGATAAAGCCCCCTGATGGTCACACAGCACCCTCCCTAATCCCCCTCTGGGGGTATTAGGTTGAGACACCTCAGGTAGGGCCTGTACAGGCAGCATTCTACAGCTCCCAGCAATGGGCCAGCACACTGCGCCTGCATCCAGGGACACCAGCCCAGCTGCGGGCTCCTGTCGGGGCCGGGGGGAGTGCAGGCAGGCATGGCACAGACAAACACAGGGCTCCCTGCACCCCTGTCTCTGCGGCAGCACCAGCTCTATACTGCCTCAGGGGGACCCCTCACTGGGCCCCCCTTCCGCTTATATCCCCACCGCCATCCTGCCTTTAAATCCGGGGGGGTCCGGTTCAGATCCGCCCCCTCCCGGACTTTCGCGCCAGCCTGAAGCCCTTCTGGGCCTCAGGCATCTAATTTAGGCCCCGGCTTCAGCCTAGCTGAAGCTGCTGCCTCCTCTCCGTCCCCCGGCCCGCCCCCCGGATGACAAATATGACACTCTGTAGTGTCATAAAGGGGGTGGATCGAGACAGAAAGGGCGCGTTTTTACACAGCCTTGCCGCCTTTTTTCCAGCTCTCCGCCCCCTTCTCAGCAGCCATTTTTCTGTAGATTAACCCTGCATCTCCCGGTCTGCAGGACCAGGCAGCCAGTCTCCGGGGGGCACAGGACTGTGGATCTTCGGCGCTGGACCTAGGGGCACACTGGTGGGGTAAGATCACAGCTGGGTTTTTTACTCAGCTGTGAATCCATATTACCTATAAGGCTCCCCTATAGGTTTCTCTACCCCTGTAAGGTCCTCTGCTGGCAGCCATTCTGCACTCTGTGCACTATGCCGGGCTCAAGGTCCAAGAGAACCAGACAGAACTGCTATTATGCATTCTGCACAGCCTGCGGGACCGCTCTCCCCAGTGGCAGCACCTACCCGCATTGCCAGAACTGTATACAAACTAATGTGTCAGAGCCCCAAGAAGCCTCTGCCAATGCCTCGGTGTCTAATGCCACGCCGGAATGGGCTACTCAGATAGGTTATCTATAGACTGCGTCATAGATTGCGATAACCTCCACATTGCTTCAGGCTCTGCAGGGTCATGCCTCGGCTGTGACCGTTACCCAGCAAAGGGAGAGCTTGACTCAGGAACAAGATGACCCTGGCACATCCACGTCTAGGTCAGGACGCAAGCGGACCCATAGATCAAGTCCATCTGCGTCATCCCATAGCACACGGTCATCCCCCTCTAGGGAGAGACACCGTAGCTCCAGGTCATCTAGACCGTCCCATTCCAGGGACAGACAATGCAGATCTCCGCAATCCCCGACCAGAGAAGGCCTCCTCCCCGGCTCACTCAGCAGGGGACGCCTCAGTGATACACAGGATTCGGAAGGCATCTGCGACTCTGACTCAGACAGGGAAACGGAGGGATCCCTGATCCCAATCCCTCCTAGCAATGCAGCGCTAGTTGAGGACATTATCTCTTCCATCCATCAGGTGCTGGACATTTCTGATCCGCCACCAGAGGCCCCAGAACATAAGATTTCCTTTGAAGGACCTCTCAAGCCGCCTAAGGTTTTCTCTAACCACCCAGAGTTTAAGGCGATCCTTAAAAAGCAGTTCTCACAGCCTGAGAAAAAATTCGCTAATCGCAAATATCTGGAGGCAAGTTACCCCTTCCCACAGAAGGACACCAAGGAATGGACAGATCCACCCGAAGTGGACCCCCCAGTCTCTAGGCTAACAGCACAGACCCTACTTTCACTGCCAGATAGCTCAACCCTCAGGGACGCAGCAGACCGGCAGGTAGAACGCATGGCTCGTTCAATTTTCGAGGCAGCAGGGGCATCCCTGGCTCCCGCGTTCACCTCAGTTTGGGCTGCCAAGGCCATTCTGGCCTGGGCAAAAAATTTACAAGCTCTCCAAGCATCCGCTCCTGAGCTGTTGGACCAAGCGGTTCAAATAGCAGTTGTAGCAGACTACATGCTTCATGCAGCTCTGGATTCAGCAAGGGGAGTAGCGGGGATAGCATCAAACGCCATCACAATTCGGTGTATCCTCTGGCTGCGGGAATGGAAAGCGGACGCAGTCTCAAAGAAGTCCCTCACGCACCTCCCCTACCTCAGTGGGAGACTTTTCGGTGAACAGTTGGACACTATGATATCCAACGCTACCGGGGGTAAGAGTACTTCTCTTCCCCAACTCAAACCTAAACGCACTTACAAGAAGCGTAACCAAACTCGATTCCTATCCTTTCGGAATTCCTCGGGCTGGTCCGTCTCGTGTCCAGCACAAAATCGTAACCGTTCCCCACGCAGGGACAACTCACGATCGACGCAAAGGTCGGACAAGACCTGGCAGTCAAAAGCAGGCCAGCCTAAGCCCAGAGGAGGAGAATCTCAGACTTTATCCTCATCATGACTCACGGACTCCGGAAGACACCACACCAGTAGGTGGCCGACTTTTGCTCTTTCATCAAGTCTGGCTGCCTATTACAGAAGACAGGTGGGTCAGGGAACTAGTGTCTTCCGGATACAAAATAGACTTCACCTCCAACCCATCGGACCGATTCTTTCTCTCTGTCCCCCCAAAACCGCCAGCCAAGGCTCGTGCCTACCACCAAGCGGTCTCCTCGCTTTTTCAAGCAGGAGTCATAGTACCGGTCCCCACGACCGACCGCTTCCGAGGGTTCTACTCCAATCTGTTCGTAGTTCCCAAGAAAGGAGGCAGCGTACGGCCCATACTAGACCTAAACCAGCTCAACAAATATGTACGGGTCCGTCACTTCCGCATGGAGTCCCTTCGGTCCATCATTGCGTCCATGGAGAAGGGAGAATATCTCGCCTCCATAGACATACAAGACGCATACCTGCATATACCCATTGCACCTGCCCATCAGAGGTTTCTCAGGTTCGCAATAGGCCAGGACCACTACCAATTCGTGGCTCTCCCTTTCGGACTCGCCACGGCTCCCAGAGTGTTCACCAAAGTCTTGGCAGCCACCATGGACGTCCTACACTCCAGAGGCATAGTAGTTGTTCCATACCTGGACGATCTATTCATCAAGGCTCCCACCTTCAAGGACTGCGAGCTCAGCGTCTCAATCACAACCGATACTCTCAGTCGCATGGGCTGGTTAATCAACTTACAAAAGTCATCACCAACCCCGAGTCAGTCCCTGACCTTCCTGGGAATGCTATTCAACACCTCCAGGGGTCTAGTGCTCCTTCCCAAGGACAAGGCACTGGCTCTCCGCCTAGGAGTTTGCACCCTCATCCGCAAACCCCCTCGATCTCCGGTTTGCCATGAGAGTCCTCGGCAAGATGGGGGCAGCAATAGAAGCGGTCCCATTTGCCCAGTTTCACCTCAGGCCTCTCCAACTAGCCATTCTCAAGTCCTGGGACAGGAATCCCTTTTCTCTCGATAGGGAGTTCCAGCTGACGTCGTCAACCAGGAGGTCCCTGCACTGGTGGCTCAAGCCAACCTCGCTAGCAAAGGGGAAATCCTTTCTCACAGGTCAATGGAGGGTTCTGACCACCGACGCGAGCCTGACGGGTTGGGGTGCGGTGCACCTACACCACAGGGCACAGGGCAAGTGGTCACCAGTGGAAGGTACCATGCCCATCAACATCCTGGAAATTCGTGCCATCCTCCTGGCATTGAGGACCTTCCATCACTTACTGGCAGCCTCTCACATCAGAATACAGTCGGACAATGCCACGGCTATGGCATATGTGAATCACCAAGGGGGGACCCGCAGTACCCAGGTGATGCGAGAAGTGTCACACATCCTCCGCTGGGCGGAGGACACAGGGTCGGTTCTTTCGGCGGTCCACATTCCGGGTGTGGACAACTGGGAAGCAGACTTCCTCAGCTGACAAGGAATAGACTCGGGAGAGTGGTCTCTCCATCCCGAAATTTTTCGCCAGATCTGTCACCGCTGGGGGACCCCGGATGTGGACCTAATGGCATCCCACTTCAATGCCAAGGTCTCCAACTACATGGCCAGAACACACGATCTGCGGTCGCTCGGAGCAGACGCTCTGGTTCAGGACTGGACCCAGTTCCAGCTTCTGTACATTTTTCCACCTCTCCCCTTGATATCCAGAGTGGTGAGGAAAATCAAACAAGAGAGAGTTCCAACCATCCTAATTGCACCGGACTGGCCCAGACGTACATGGTACGCCGACATTGTACAACTTACAGCAGACGCCCCCTGGCGTCTCCCCGTCCGCCATGATCTTCTATCACAAGGCCCGTTCTACCACCAGAACTCAGGGGCTCTCAATTTGACGGCGTGGCCCTTGAGACCTGGGTTCTAACCCAGGCAAGGCTCTCGCTGGACGTCATTAGAACCATGATCAGGGCACGGAAGCCAGCCTCTGCCAAGATTTATTACCGTACCTGGAAAGCTTTCTTTACCTCGTGCGAATCTCGTGGCCAGATCCCACTCCCTTATTCCCTACCCAAAGTACTTGGTTTTTTCCAATCCGGTCTGGAGGCCAGGCTGTCATTGGGCTCGCTTAAGAGCCAGGTGTCAGCCCTCTCAGTGCTTTTTCAAAGGCACATTGCTACCAAGCCGCAAGTAAGGACTTTCCTTCAGGGGGTTTCCCGATTGGTTCCCCCCTACAGACGACCACTAGAAACGTGGGACCTCAACCTGGTCCTGACAGCATTGCAGGAACCACCCTTCGAACCCCTTAAGGAGGTCCCGCTCCGCCTTCTCTCCCAGAAGGTGGTTTTCCTGGTGGCAATCACCTCGCTACGCAGGGTGTCTGAACTGACAGCACTCTCCTGCAGACAGCCCTTCCTGGCTTTTCACCAGGACAAGGTAGTTCTTCGTACGGTACCATCCTTCCTTCCGAAGGTTGTGTCCAACTTCCACCTCAATGAGGAAATTTCACTACCATCCCTTTGTCCGGTTCCGGTTCATAGAGTGGAGAAGGCTCTGCATACGCTTGACCTCGTCAGGGCATTGCGTAAATACGTGTCTAGGACTGCGTCCTTCCGGAGGTCTGATTCTCTTTTCCTCCTTCCGGAAGGCGGCCACAAGGGTCTGCCAGCCTCCAAAGCTACCCTTGCCAGGTGGATCAAATCCACCATACAAGAGGCCTACCGCCTTAAGAATTCTCCTCTTCCAGCCGGTATTATGGCCCACTCTACACGGGCGGTAGGGGCCTCCTGGGCCATTCGGCACCAGGCTTCGGCACAACAAGTGTGTAAGGCGGCCACTTGGACTAGCCTACACACGTTTACTAAACACTACAGGGGTCATACCCAGTCCTCAGCGGACGCGAGCCTGGGTAGATGTGTCCTGCAGGCGGCGGTGCCCTAAGTATAGGGGCCTGTCTACACAATATTCGTCCATTGCTTCCCACCCAGGGACTGCTTTAGGACGTCCCATGGTCCTGTGTCCCCCAATGAGGTGACAGAGTAAAATAGATTTTTGTGTACTCACCGTAAAATCTCTTTCTCTTAGCCTCTAATTGGGGGACACAGCTCCCACCCTGTTGCCCTTTTCGGGCTGTTGTTACTGTTGAGTTCTCATATTGTTCCTTGAGCTCGTACATAGTGGCCTTCTTATAGGCATGTCTATGTTATTCATGTTACGTTCCTCCTACTGCTTTTGCACAAAACTGGAGAAGGCTGACGCCGTCCAGGGGTGTATACTGCAGAGGAGTAGCCACAGTTAATCTTTTTCAGATTATGCATAGTGTCGCCTCCTAGTGGACAGCAGCATAACACCCATGGTCCTGTGTCCCCCAATTAGAGGCTAAGAGAAAGCGATTTTACGGTGAGTACACAAAAATCTCTTTTTTATTAAGGATATCTTTGAGACTCTCTAGATCTAACCCTCTCTGCCTGACACCATATTGGAACTTTCTATACCTGACCCTCTTCTATTAAATCCAGAGATAATCCACTAAGGAATCAAGAAAATGGGCTCAATAGCAGTTCTCTTATTTAATCTAGTTGCAATGGATCATAGATAAAGACCCTTATTATTTTGATTCTGTATTTTCTCAATGCAAAGAATATTAATATTGGGTATTTTTCAATATAACACATTCATATGGGCATTTTGTTTGGCCTATTGGCTTTGCACTTATCTCATTCAACACTTATTTTATTAGATTTGCTTTCTGTGTGGTTTTTCTACCCATACGGAAATTATATGCAGCGTGTATTTATTTTATTTATCACTTCTATTATCAGGTGCACAGTATATATATATATATATATATATATATATATATATATATATATATATATATATATATATATATATATATATATCTATCTTATTTTCTTAAATCTTGGAGCTATATGGTGTTTAATAAAATGTAATTGCTTTTGTATTTGTAGGTGTGCACCTTTTCTGTATTGCTTTTTATCTTTTCACTAGATAGGTGATGTAGCTGTGTCTTACTTAAATGGTTCTCTGGGTGCAGTGCAGAGATGTGCATATATATACCAGCATATAAATATAATCCAGTGGGAGCTCACTTTGCTTATATTCCAATTTTTATATTTAATGTTTTTAAGGACAAACTTCTCTTGGCTGATACTGGAAGGAAAAAAGAAAAGGATTTGGTGACAAAAGAGATAGAGAAACTCAGGGGCTCCATCCAGATCTTGTGTCGCAGTGCTTTACCACTGGGTAAAATGATGGACTACATCCAAGAGGACATGGACACAATGAAAAATGAATTGCAGATGTGGAAGATGGAGAACCGAGAGCACGCCGAAGTTCTTTTGAGGGAGCAAAGGTACCTATAAACCTTTGGTTAAGGTTTGCACAAAGAAATGTCGGGGAAAAAAAGCTGCAGATTTTGCGGTGATACGGTTGTAAATCCTGATGATGGACTGGCTCCACTCATTTATGGCACTTGGTTCTGGGCTTTAACCCCATACTATTGTATATATACAGAACGGGGTTAAAGCTTCTTCTCCTCATAGGAGCAGATCCTATCCACAACTGTCAGAAGCAGCCATGGGCTTTTGGGAGAAGACAGAAGTAGTTTATTACCGCTTCTGTCTTTTTAATTTCACAAGATACATAGCGCTGTATGTAGTGTATAGAAGCGCTGGCACGGCTGACGTCTCAGTAGGACCCGGTGATAACAAGATTGCAGGGTGTTGTCCAGCATGGCAGGGGTGCTGCGTCCTAGCAGACCCCAATCAGCTCTGGAAATGAGGGGAGTAGAACAGGAGGCTGTTTTCACCGGTAACTGGGGCTCATATGAAGGCCCCATTTTCAGTGGAAATACTGAGTAATAAAGGAACAACAATATGTTCCCAGAGATTATTGATGTAATAAGTATGTATTTACAGTATTGTGCAAACATTTTAGGCAGGTGTGAACAATCATTACACATATTAACACAAGAAAACGGAGTGAAAACGTCCACAACATCATTAAAAAATATGTAGAATTTTATTAATTATATCTATATAACAAACATCAATACAAAATAGTCACAAATCTGCATCAAAGTGCTGTATGCACTATGCACTTATCAGAAAATAATAAGGAGGAGACATGACGGTAAACCCCCTCGATCTGGTTTACCGTCATGTCTCCTCCTTATTATTTTCTGATAAGTGCATAGTGCAAGTACTCCGCAAGGATGTCTGAAAGGATGCTCCGGCCATTAAAACAGAACTATTGTCCGACTTTACAATACAAACTGCATACAGATCTTTGGATTTTCAAAGTAAGGACACCAGCCTCATCAGCTCAACAAGATCTATGTAGCAATGTATGCAGCCTGTATTTTAAAATCAAGTGACAATTCTGCTTTAAAGAGTCTGTGAGCTTATAGTTATTTTCCAAACCAAGCACATGCACTGAGTGCACCCTTGGCATGGCCCAACAGTGCGGTGTGCCCCCTAATTCCCATTTTCTCTGCTCCCCTTTTTCAATGATGACCGGAGCCGTAGAAGGGTTGAGTTGGGTGCAAAACAAGTAGGTGGGAAGGAGCACTGAACTATATTGCTGTACCATTGGTGCATTGAGCGTCTGTGCTTGGTTTGCACAGTCATTCTGTGCTGACGGAATCTCCTATAATGCTCAGCGAGTGCTCGATACAACTCCTCCCCAATGCCAGCTCAGGATCGAAATCCTCCAGTCTAGTAATTACTGATTTACCCCTCTCTGTTATCACACTTATCACTCCATTAGGGTATGTGCACACGATAAGTATTTGGTGCAGAAACTTTTGCACCATATCTGCATTCGCAGGAAAAACATTAGGTAAAATAGGTGTTTTTTGCATGCATTTTTTTGGTGCAGATTAATTAGTATGGGTGAAATCTGCAGCAAAATTAGATTTAGAATAGATTTAAATCTACACGGAAAAAATAAGCACCGTGTGCATGAGACGTCAGGATTCTCTTTCACTTTGATGGAATCAGGAAACCCTTCAGGTTTTGTGATAAAGCTGCACAGAAAAAAATGCTATAATCTGATACATGGGCACAGGACCTTAGTGAAAGATTTTGGCCCATGGTGTGAGATAACCTGTAACACCCCTGCTGTGTGCACAGTAGTAGTTTGGGGTCTGTGCCTCGTCTTGAAGGCTCCACATTAGATCTATCAGTGGCACCAGCACTTGACAGTATAAAGTACATCGTGTATACATTATAGGTGATGATGTCTCTCCTTGTATTCTCAGCGTCACTGACACCGCTGTGGATCCGCTCAAGGCAGAACTGGCTGAACTGGAGCAACTGATCAAAGACCAGCGAGATAAGATATGTACAGTCAAGGGGAACATACTGCGGAATGAAGAGAAGATCCAGAAGATGGTTCAGAGCATTGGAGCGTCCGGCAGAGACTGAATTATGCACCGACCTGCTCATTTCATCACTCACTGACAAACCTTCTATGTTTCCCCTGACATAAAATATCCATTTATTTTGCTTTTGTTCAGGGTGAGTGTTTATACTCTATGCATCGCTTGAGAGGCTTTATGCCATTTTCTTTGTAAATGGCATCTTCCATTTGGAAGCTGATCTCCCTGATTATGGGACAGATTGATCCTTACAGTGGACATAAATTAAAGGGCACCTGTCAGTTGACTCATGGTGCTAGAACCGCGAGCCGTGTGGATCCGAGACCATATCAGAGGAAAACGGTCATCCTGCCCCAAGTCGTACCTTGAATTCTAACCCAAGAGCCAGGTCCCATCCAGCTGTCACCCGTCCGCGCAGGTGAACGGACATGTAGTCTAGCTGAGCGGTGCGTAGAAGCTGACGAGGACCTGCTTCTTAGCTGTGTTTGGACAAGATAATTAATGTATTTGTAATGTAGGAGCCGGTCTCTGAGTCATGCAATGCGGTAGTTGGGGCAGCAAGAATCGGATGACATGTTCCCTTGTTTTAATAGACCCCCCAATGGCATGGTCCTACTCTAAACATCTTTGTAAAGAAATGATAGGATCACCACCGCAGCCTGGTCAGACCATACGGCCCAGATTACCCTCGAAGCCTCCTGCAGAGTAGATAATCCTGCCCTCGCTATGATTGATGTGAATGATGTCCCTCTACATCATCCATACAGAATAGTGAACGTTCACCCAAAGATTATCTATACACGTATGGTCCCAGTCTTGGCCGTTGGCCGATTTGGGGGGCATTTCTTTCTTTCTATTTTTGCAGGTATTCCAAGCTGCTGTAGTGAACTACACCTTCTCTTGGAGGGGTGCTTAAAGGAAGAACACACTGTTTGGGGCCATTAAGAGCAGGGAACCTGATGGACAGGTTCCCTGTAGCTTCTTACAATGCATTAATCTAAGGAAAAGCCTAATTGTTCAGCTTTTCTTCAGAAAGTTACATCCCTCCATATTTGCTTTTAGTCCTAGATGATATTTTAATTTCTGCGGTATAATTTAGATATCAGATTGTTGACTTGGCTTGATATGGCTGCACAGCTGCACTGTAAAGTAAATGTCAATGTCAACTATGGTGTAATTTTATACTACCTAGATAAATAAAAATGGTACTCAGAGAAGATCTAAAATTAAAAATCAACCCCCGGGCAGCCTGGAGTCACCACTAGAGGGAGCTACAGCATACTGCTACATACAGAAATCAATAATCAGACCGTATGCAGTGAGCTCCCTCTAGTGGCAGCTGCAGGGAACTTACATGTAAAATTAACAGTTGATAACTCCTTTGATGCTGCAGATGCAAAACCTGTCTCTGTTTGCAGCAGTGAAGATTGCATAGTCCGAGCCTGCGGTGCAACCATTCTGTCATCCCGTACCACCAATCATTCAGGAGCGCAGAAGATAAAATTGATTGTTTTAAGTGCTGTAAAAATATATATATTATATATTCCTGTGCGGGATGGCTGGCCACCGGCTAAACTTAATCTGCAAGAGACAGATACTTCTAGCATATATAATATAGCAAGATGTGAAGCACATTTTTTTTTTTTTAAAGGGGTTGTCCACTATCAGACAACCCTAGCATAATCAGTTAAGGACCTGAACTAAAATAAAAACAATGTATACTCACCTACAGCAGTGGGGCCGTTCCCAGAGAGTGACGTTACTTGGTTTGTCACTTGTCAGCTGCATTCAGTCGTCAGCTACGTCTCATCAATATTAGGTCAGGGCGGACCTCCGATCTGATGACATAGTTATGAACAGCCGCTCATTAGCTGCAGCCTACAAGTTACACAACAATTTAAACATACTCATCCGCTCCACAATTATTAAATTGTCCGCAGAAAAAAAAGTGTTTATATTTTTTATGATAAAACAGTTATAACTTTATTTAAAGACCAACAATACATACATATAAAACAATGCCTCGAACCATAATATTATAAATAGCAGATAGGCGTAGAACTAATCCTTGGGATAATAGAGAGCACAGGGTAATACAAATAATTATTTGTGCACTGAATCAACCAGTAGTGCATGCTGAGAAAACATCTTAGATATTTAAAGTTATGGTAGTAAATGCTGCATTCAGCTAGCAAGCTCACTGTGGTACAGCTTGCCTACTGAGAAGAGACAGTGCACAAAACCATCAAAATGAATACTACTAATGAAGACTAAACATATAACTACGTTCAGCTGTGAATCACGGTATGACTCAGCTTACCTACTAGGGAGAAGTAGTACAAAAAACATTGCTGCAAATAATGCTGATCAGGACTAAAAATATCACCATATACAAACCCCAATAAATTGGATAAATAAAGAATAAATGTTTATGGCGTCCCACCTATATTAGATAAATAGTCGCCCCAGACAATAAAGGTAGCTATGACAAGTCTTCACACAGTTTCCTCAACAGGCTAGTAACAGATTTAGTACATGTATTAGTTTTATAAGGAGTCACAACCAAGTGCTCCAAAAGATGGTCTCAATGTGAGAAGGCAATTCAGCGCAGTGCTTACTGTGTAACTGTGCACTGCACCTAACTCACAGTAAACACTCAGATCTCCCGATCATATGCGACAATGCATCAATCTCTCCAATTCAACAAGATCTGAGACAAAAAAACTGTAATGTACGTATTACCTGACAGAGTAATGCTCCCTGCTCCCAGCCGCACGTGGCACGCCAAACTCCGCAAACCCCGCAAAAAGGGGTTTGCGGAGTTTGGCGTGCCACGTGCGGCTGGGAGCAGGGAGCATTACTCTGTCAGGTAATACGTACATTACAGTTTTTTTGTCTCAGATCTTGTTGAATTGGAGAGATTGATGCATTGTCGCATATGATCGGGAGATCTGAGTGTTTACTGTGAGTTAGGTGCAGTGCACAGTTACACAGTAAGCACTGCGCTGAATTGCCTTCTCACATTGAGACCATCTTTTGGAGCACTTGGTTGTGACTCCTTATAAAACTAATACATGTACTAAATCTGTTACTAGCCTGTTGAGGAAACTGTGTGAAGACTTGTCATAGCTACCTTTATTGTCTGGGGCGACTATTTATCTAATATAGGTGGGACGCCATAAACATTTATTCTTTATTTATCCAATTTATTGGGGTTTGTATATGGTGATATTTTTAGTCCTGATCAGCATTATTTGCAGCAATGTTTTTTGTACTACTTCTCCCTAGTAGGTAAGCTGAGTCATACCGTGATTCACAGCTGAACGTAGTTATATGTTTAGTCTTCATTAGTAGTATTCATTTTGATGGTTTTGTGCACTGTCTCTTCTCAGTAGGCAAGCTGTACCACAGTGAGCTTGCTAGCTGAATGCAGCATTTACTACCATAACTTTAAATATCTAAGATGTTTTCTCAGCATGCACTACTGGTTGATTCAGTGCACAAATAATTATTTGTATTACCCTGTGCTCTCTATTATCCCAAGGATTAGTTCTACGCCTATCTGCTATTTATAATATTATGGTTCGAGGCATTGTTTTATATGTATGTATTGTTGGTCTTTAAATAAAGTTATAACTGTTTTATCATAAAAAATATAAACACTTTTTTTTCTGCGGACAATTTAATAATTGTGGAGCGGATGAGTATGTTTAAATAGTTGATCAAAGTGTTGCCCATCCCTGGTAGGTGGTAATGGGTGTGGGTTATATGTTGACAAGTTACACAACAAGTCATGTCACTCTCTGGAGAGGCGCCACTGCGCTGACCGCTCTGGAGAGGCGCCACTGCGCTGACCGCTCTGGAACGGCGCCACTGTGCTGACTGCTGTGGAATGGCGCCACTGCGGAAGGTGAAATACACTGTATTTTATATGGGGTATTGAATTGATTAAGCTGTGGTTGTCTGGTAGTGGAGAACTCTTTAATGTTGCCGACTTCTGAATATTTTTCTCAGATTTCATTTATCTGAAGTTGGTCCTGGGCTCAGAGATGGCAGCAATCAGTTCTTGTATTGTACCTCCTGATACTTCATCTACTCATTATCATCCAATAGGTCCTCGTTTATACACAGACTGCTGCTAAATGAAGTCAGGACCGTCTGTCGCACAGATGACTGATCAGACGTAGAGATACTGACCGCAGATTTTATATTTTGTTGTGTACAAATTATTTATATTCCTATTAATCACATGAAAAAACTTGTGTGAACATTTTGTAAAACTTGAAACATTTCATTCTATCAAATTATGTTTTAATGTTTTCTATAAAATCTATCAAAAAAGTCTTGTGTCTCTAGTCCACTTTGTGATCCTGCATGTGCATACAGTTACAATCAAACTATTCAGCCCCCCATTACTAATTAGATTTAGTAGGGTTTTGCAATAAATTAACCAAAAAGGAACCATTTCTTCCCCCAAAAAATAATATAACCAGTGGTTTCTCCAAATGAAACACAAAGTGACACTTTTCATGATAATGCAGTGTCAGAATTATTCAACCTCCTTAATAAGGCTGTGTGCACACGTTCCGGATTTTTGAAATTTTTTTCGCTATAAAACCGCGAAAAAAACGCATCCATTAAGCATCCTATTAATAGAATGCAATCCGCAATTTTTGTGCAGATGTTGTGCTGTTTTCCTCGAATAAAACACATCGCGGTAAACAACGCAGCATGTTCATTAATTTTGCAGATTTTTCATGGATTTCCCGCTATTTAATGCATTGGGAAGCTCCGGAAATAAACGCAAAAAATCCGCACAAAAACGTGAAAAAAAACGCATTCGGATTTCCTGCAGAAAAAGTCCGGTTTTGTTCAGGAAATTTCTGCAAAGAATCCTGACGTGTGCACATAGAGCATTAGAATCTCATACATTTGTAAATCAAGAGAAGAACCAATCATGAGATAAAACATCAGTTACTGGCTAGGCCCTTTGGTTTGTTGACTGTGACGCTTCCTTGCATGTTAGTCAAGTGTGTTCCGAATAGTTGAGATCACTGCCTCACACAAACAAGGAAAAGCCGCATGTAAAAATGTACAAATGATCTTGGTGATGAGTGAACGTGCTTGGATACTAACCGAGTATCTACGGCGTGCTGGGAAAAAAAAATATGTTCACGTCCCCGTGGCTGTTCGACACATGCAAGGATTGCCTATTTGTTAGGCAATCCCTGCATGTGACAGCTGCGAGACATGCAGGCGCGGAGACTTGAACATATTTTACAAGCACGCCATAGTCACTCAGCACACAAGAGGGTGCTTGGATGACTCCTTATTCAAGCACATTCGCTCATCACTAATCTTTAGAGATGCAGCTGAAAGCAGAATTCTAAATTCACAACATGGAGGTGGCAGAAAAAGGAATCTGGATTTGAAGTTTGAGTTATTCCATATATATATGCTGAGCAGTGACACCATCTCACCAGTGGGGCGTAACGCCGCATGTCAACAGGAAGATAGGAATAAAAGGGTGTGAATTGAGACAAATTTCCTCTATTGTCGGCAGTGTTCCTAGTGCCATTCAGTCTGCTGTTGCTTTTAAGAAAGAGGAATCTGTCACCAAATTCCTTAGAGGTAGATGGTCAAAAACCCTCGAGTGACTGGAAAAGACTTGCAGCAAGATTTGGTGACTAGAGCAACTAAGGTTTCAGATCTTACACTAAAGCCGGCCATCTCGGCCGTGTCTCCTATACCCAAGTGCTCGGCCAAATTAACGCTCCTCTGTGTTCTCTATTAGTGATGAGCTCATTACTCGAGTTTGCCTAGGGTGCTCGGGTATGCACAGAGCATCGCGGGTGCTCGAGTGACGTGTTTGAGTTCTCGTAGCCGCATGTTTCGCTGCTGTTAGCCACAAAACATGCAGGTATTGTCAGACAAACACAGGCAATTCCTCATGTTTTGTGGCTATCCGCAGCGAAACAACATGCAGCCGCTGGGACACAAACATGTCACTCGAGCACCCGTGATTCTTGATGTGTTCCTGAGCATCCTAGGGAAACCCAAGTAATGAGCACTTTCACTCATCACTATTCTCTTTGAGAAAGCCACCGACTGCCGTCACCCGGTGCCTTATCCCAGGGAGAACAATACGATCGACAGTCCAAAATCGGACATGACTGATCGACATCTCTCCCATCCATCGACTGTCGGTCTAACTTGTTAATATTAATGAGTCCAATGTGTATGGCCAGCTTAAGGAACACGCCAAACACTTAGTGTAGCCGTTGTTTTAATATTTATTTAATCTATAGAACACATGAAAATATGCAACTTTTTAATTTTGAGAAATCGTCTTCTTTCGCCTCTTGGATTGATCTTTCACTCTCAAGTCATGGGTAATAGCTGTATCGGTGAAGAGAGCAGTGGGTGATTATTCTCAGAACCTTTACATTGTAAATGCAGATTTCTGACTAAATCACAGAAAATTTAATTAATTTATGAACGGTTTTACCACTTGCCATTCAATAGGATTTAAAGTCATAACCTGGTTCACAATAAAAAAAAACAATACAATACTAGTTCTAATATTTGGGGTCTCCTCTTTCTGGTGCCGTTGCCTCTGATTTCCAGTCCCTGTCTCCGCTACTCAGACTACTCTTATTGGACATGCTGGGCAGTTGTAGTCTGCCATCCGTTTTCCAGAAGTGACAAGGAGGCATGAAATCTAAGAAACCCTCTAAAGCAGGGGTGGGGACGTCTGGGCTGACAGCCACTTTGCCCGTTATTGGCTGTGGGGCCTTTAATTCTGCAGAGATGCGTGCGGACGGCCACTCTGGGGCCCAATGTCACCCCCATCGCTCATTCAACTTATCAGCATCATAGACGCCGATACATATATACCAACAGAACATCAGTATAATTAATAACCAAACGTCCTAATGGCGACTCAAATAATGATATAACTAAGGAGAACTATGAGTCATGAAATTGCCAAAGGGTAATCTTAAATAAATTTTATTGAAAATTTTTTTCTTAGAGCAATAAAAACATGTACCATAATGAATGAAATCATGTGACAAGTCCGTGAGTACATCCAATAACCAAAGATCACAGAACAGGGCACTGCTGGGTATACTAAAGTGTCCGTACAGAAAAGTGCAGATATAGCATGACCATCAAGTCTAACCAAGTATATTTAGGCTGTGGCACTTCAGCAAGTTTAAAACCAATGCATTCCATGCCAGTAATATTGCCACATGCCTATAAACAGCTAAACTGCAGTGTGCATACAAAGTAAGTAGGTTTAGTTACCCATATCAGTGCGACAGGTCCCGTCCCGGTCCCGGTGAACTACCCCAACGCGCGTTTCGCGTTTGGTGAATCCCGCTCCCTCTCACATCACTCCCCCTCTGCTTTGTGACTCAACGGGCACACGATGACGTCACTTCATCGTGAGCCACGCTACTGTACCAGCAGTGGAGCTGATGAGACCAGAGCAGAGCCTGGAGCTGCACGGGGAACAAGGAGCAGGGGTGAGTATTGTGTGTGTGCAGAGGCTTCACTATGCAGTGTGTGTGTTTATGCACTATACTGTGTATTGGGGAAGCTGCGCCTGCACTATACTGTGTGTTTGGTGGAGCTGCACTGTGCTGTGTGGGGGAGCTGCACTATACTGTGTGATGGGGAGCTGCACTATACTGTGTGTGAAGGAACTGCACTATATTGTGTGTATGTGTGAGGGAGCTGCACTATATTGCATGTTGGGGAGCTGCACTATATTGTGTGAGTGTGAGGGAGCTGCACTATACTGTGTGTTGGGGAGCTCCAGTGTCCTGTGTTGGGGGAGCTGCTCATGCATTATACTGTGTGTTGGGGGAGCTTCACTATACTGTGTGTTGGGGGGGCTGCACTATACTGTGTGGGGGGAGCTGCACTAGACTGTGTGGGAAGAGCTGCTCCTGCACTATACTGTGGTTGGGGAAGCTACATTATAATGTGTGGGGGAGCTGCACTAAACTGTGTGAGCTGCACTATACTGTCTGTTGGGGGAGCTGCTATGTACAGTGTGTTGGGTGGAGCTGCACTAAACTGTAGTATACTGGGCATTGGGGGAGCTGCACTATACTGTGTGTTGGGGAGCTGAAGAGTTCTGTGTGTTGAGGGAGCTGGTCATGCATTATACTGTGGTTGGGGAGCTGCACTATACTGTGTGGGGGGAGCTGTGCTGTGTGTGGGGGTAACTGCACTATACTGTTGGGGAGAGCTGCACTACACTGTGTTGGGGAGCTGCACTATATTGTGGGAGTGTGAGGGAGCTGCACTATACTGTGTTGGGGAGCTCCAGTGTCCTGTGTTGGGGGAGCTGCTCATGCATTATACTGTGTTGGGGGGAGCTTCACTATACTGTGTGGTGGGGGGCTGCACTAGACTGGGAGGAGCTGCTCCTGCACTATACTGTGGTTGGGGAAGCTACATTATAATGTGTAGGGGAGCTGCACTAAACTGTGAGCTGCACTATTCTGTTGGGGGAGCTGCACTGTACAGTGTGTTGGGTGGAGCTGCACTAAGCTGTAGTATACTGGGCATTGGGGGAGCTGCCCTATACTGTGTTGGGGGAGCTGTACTATACTGTGTGTTGGGGAGCTGCACTATACTGTGTGTTGGGGAGCTGAAGTGTTCTGTGTGTTGGGGGGAGCTGTGCTGTGTGTGGAGGTAACTGCACTATACTGTGTGATGGGGAGCTGCCCTATACTGTTGGGGAGAGCTGCACTACACTGTTGGGGAGCTGCACTATATTGTGTGTGTTTGTGAGGGAGCTGCACTATACTGTGTGTTGGGGAGCTGAAATGTCCTGTGTTGGGGGAGCTGCTCATGCTTTATACTCTGGGGGGAGCTGCACTATACTGTGTGTTGGAGCTGCACTATACTGCGTATTGGGGAGCTGCGCCTGCAATATAAAGTGTGTTGGGGAGAGCTTCACTATGTGTTGGGGGAGCTGCATTGTACTGTGTTGGGGGAGCTGCACCTGCACTATACTGTGTGTGTGGGGGAGCTGAACTATACTGTTTGTTGGGGGGAGCTGCACTATATTGTGTGTTGGGGAGCTGCACTATACTGTGTGTTGGTGGGAGCTGCAGTATATCATGGGGGGAGCTACACTATTCTGTGTGTTTGGGGAGCTGCACCTGCACAATACTGTGGTTGGGGGAGCTGCACTGTATTGTGTGTGGGGTGAGTTGCACTATATACTGTATTGGGAGCTGCGCCCATGCTATACTGTGTTTGGGGGGAGCTGCACTATATTGTGTAGTTGGGAGCTGCATTATGCTGTTTATTGGTGGAGCCGAGCCTGCACTATACTGTGCGTTGGGGGAGCTGCACTATACTGTGTGGTGGGGAGCTGCACTATACAGTGATTGGGGACAGCTGCACTATGCTGTTTATTGGTGAAGCTGTGCCTGCACTATACTGTGTGTTGGGGTAACTACTATACTGTGTGGGGGGAGCTGCGCCTGCACTATACTGTGGTTGGGGGGAGCTGCACTATACTGTGTGGGGGAACTGCACTAAACTGTGTGTGGGGGAGCTACACTGTACTGTCGGGGGGAGCTGCACTAAACTGTGTGAGGGAGCTGCACTAAACTATGTGTGGGGAAGCTGCACTGTACTGTGTGTTGGGTGGAGCTGCACTAAACTGTGTAGTATTCTGGGTGTTGGGGGAGCTGCACTATACTCCGTGTGGGGGAGCTGCACTATACTGTGTGGGAGGAGCTGCGCCTGCACTATACTGTAGTTGGGGGAGCTGCACTAAGCTTTGTAGGGGAGCTGCACTATACTGAGTGTTGGGGAGAAGCACTATATTGTGCGGGGGGAGCTTCACTATACTATATGGGAGGAGCTGCACTGTACTATGTGGGGGGAGCTGCACTGTACTGTGAGGGGGGAGCTTCACTAAATTGTGTGTGAGGGGGAGCTGTACTATACAGTATGTGGGGAGCTGCACTATATTGTGTGTTGGAGCTGCACTATACTGTGTGGGGGAGCTGCACTATACTGTGTGTGGGGAGCTGCGCCTGTGCTATACTGTGATTGGGGGAGCTGCACTATACTGCATATTGGGGAGCTGCTCCTGCACTATAAAGTGTGTTGGGGAGAGCTGCACTGTACTGTGTGTGGGGAAGCTGCACTATACTGTTTGTTGGGGGGAGCTGCTCTATACTGTGTCTTGGGGGAGCTGCACTATATTATGGGGAGGAGCTACACTATGCTGTGTGTTTGCGGAGCTGCACCTGCACTATACTGTGGTTGGGGGGAGCTGCACTATAATGTGTATTGGGGGAGTTGCACTGCACTGCACTGTGCGTGGGGGAGCTGCTCTATACTGTCTTGAGGGAGCTGCAATATATTATGGGGGGAGCTTGGCCCATCTTATGATTATCACACACAATCCCTTCTGTCTGTACTCGGCTCTATCGCAGTGCGGTTTATACACATCCAATGTAATTATTCAGTGATCACGGTGCAGTGTGTCAGCAAAGAGAACGATTGGCACAGAGCAGACACGTGACTGCCCATCGCACTGTTCGCGTCTGACGAATACTTGAATGACAGATTGATCATCCAATCAGCGGTAGCCGGAGGCGGATCTCCTTGTCCTTAATCTATTTATCTACTGCCGGACAGTGCGCAGGCGCGGGGCAAGGTGCTGATGGAGGAGAGTGAGCCGGGGGCAGAGCGGGGAGTCGGGGGCGCCCCCAGAGTGGGTAAGAGCAGCGCTGCTGCGACGTCCGGGTACTGATATGTCGCACTGGTAGAGGGGGAGGATAGCCGCGGACTGTGGAGCCTCAGGACTCGTGCACCCATAGGAAGGTGTTGGGATAGTGTCACAGCTGGGGGAGAAGTCTCTGCTGCAGGTATGGTTACAGGTCTGGGGATGATGTGGTATAGACATGTGACCAGAACAGCCAATCACTGCGTGCAGCTGCGGTCATGTGACTATGAGCTTTGTGTTAGTTACTAGACGACACTGTTCATCTGACCAAAACCAAGGTGCCAGTGTCCCTGACCGCGCCTGGGCCATGCTGCGCTCCCTAGGGGGCTTCTGAGGGGTCGGAGGAGCATCACCCGCACCTGCAGACGATCATTGATGCTAACAGACTCTCCCGCTGGAGGTTCCATCCACCGACTGATCCAGGAGAATCATTTCAGAACTTTTAACATTTTAATGTTGCCCAAAATGTGTACAGAACCATCATGGTGCAAACTGAAATCATTGTGAGGGGATAACTAAAAAACAAAACAAAAAAAACTAAAATAATGTGACTGCAAAATTGTGAACACCCTCTTATAACTGGCTACTTCTGATCACAACCACGATCCCCAATCACATTTACACTCATGTCACACAGTACTAATGGCATAAGTAGTCTGAGGGACCCCGGTGCAAAACTTGAACCCCCTTCATATCCCTCATTCTGGTGCTGTTTAGTTATACTCCCCTCCGCTCCCTCACCGTGCTGTGTCCTCTTCTGAAGCCAGAAACTGACTTCAGCGTGCAGGCGTCGGGAGCACATTTTGTCCCTGCCATGCACCACCAGTGATGCGCATGCCGACAGCAACTGCTGCCCTCTGATTGCAGCACACAGACCTGGCAGGACTATGCACGGCGATACACTTCAGCTGAATGTGCGTCCACGGACACACATCCAGTTGGAGTTTGCACTGGCGTCATCAGGCCTCTTGTCCGCTTGGTCGTGGCCTCTGCAACTGTGATCAGTACGCCCCTACATAGTAGTCATTACACAGCTGCCATCACAGCAATTCTGATTAACTCTATACACAGGTTAGCTGTGCTAGAAGGATTTTCCTGACATTTTCTTAATTGAATTTTCCACCCAAGCCATAGTTCATAAACAGCTTACCACACAGCAAAGGAATCTTAGTGTAGAAAGTTATGTCAGGGCAAGGTGCAAACATTTTTCCAAGGTATTAGATCTACCATGGAGTTCTGTGAGGATGTCAAATTTGACACAATAGTGACATTACAAAGAACTAGATGCCCTCAAAAATTAATGAAAAGACATGAAAAAAATTTGCTCTGAGAGGCTGCCAAGAGGCCTACAGCAACATTAAAGGCGCTGCATGAATTTTTGGCAAGTTCTGGACGTGTACTACATGTAATCTCCCTTATTTTTCAAATGTCTATCCTTTAGGGTAGGGTGATAAGACAAGAAGTCTTTTATTAAAAAAAAAAAAAAAAAAAATACCCAAACCGGCCATATTTTCTTAAAACTTGCATGAGTTTTACCAAAAGCATGCAGAAAAACAGGTTATGGTCTGATGAGACCAAATGTGAACTTTTAGTCCATAATTCCAAAAAGGTGTGATTGGTGTAAAGCGAACTCTGCTCATCACCAAATGAACATCATACCCACAGTAAATTATGGTGGAGGCAACGTTATGCTTTGGGGTTTTTTGGCAGCTCGACCTGTGGCTTTAGTTAAGGTGGAAGAAATTATGAACAGTTCCAAATACCAGTCAATTTTGCGAAAAAAAAAAAAGATTCAGGCCTCTACTAAAAAAAAAACCTGAAAGATTTTAGTTTCTTTCCATCGAATTGTACATATATTGGGCAACATTAAAGGAAGAAAAAGTTCTGAAATTATTCTTGGTATTTTTTTTTTTTACATGACAAAACATTTTTAATTTTAAACAAGGATGTAGAATTTTGGGTGTAACTGTTGGCCGATGGCAGTATGAGGAGTGTGTTTACATTTAGTATGAATGGGGTGCAGGTAAGACCCCATACCCCTGCAGATTTTTACTGTGGATATTCCCAGGCAAATGAATTTTTATACATTTGTCCATAGGAACAGTATGTGAATAGCAGTAGGTGACACTGGCCTAAATGATCTCTGGAAATGTAAATATATGATCAGTGAAGTTGCGCCGTGCGAACTCATGGTGATTGGCAGCGTACGTAGAGGAACGCTAGGTTCTCAATAATTACACACTGTAACTGCACCTTAAAGTGCCCATAAGACCGCTGCATACAATGATTGCTTGTAGAATTGTAAACTTAAGAGTGTGGAAAGTTTCCTTAGGAAATTAGACTATGGCATATGTAGAATGACAAATGCAGAGTGTCAGAATTGCACGGCAGGGCATTAAACCAGAGCAGCCAATGTGTTAATTACTAAAGTAACATATGGCCAGGAGCACAGATGATTTATGTAAGTCAGGTAATGTACGGTACAGACCCAACAGAATACACAGATGGGTCACAGCACTGTACAGTGGGAACCTGGCAGACCCGGGAGACGGCTCAAGAAGCCATTTATCTTATTTGTGCTGCTGCTAGGTCTGGTATCAAGACTTGAAATCTGGTGAGATAGCGGCTTTCTCCTTCTCTCCCTGCAGGACGTAACCTGAAGGCATGGCTGCAAGATCAGTACTGCGACCATGATTTGGAGCAATGCCAGGACACACTGTTACATAACGCTGCCTGTGTGGGCGACATCGACACCCTGAGGACCCTCTTACAGGAGGAAAGGTTCCTGAGGTAAGGATGTACGGAAAAGCAAAGAAGCCTTTTTTGGGGCTCGTACACACGACCGTAAAAATCATATAAGTGCTATCCCTTGTTTTGATAGACAGCACGCTTCCACATGTTCTTTTTTTTTTTTCCTCTGCCCGAGTCAGTCCAAGGGAAAATAAAACCGCAGCGTTGCATGCAATGATCAGATCGCACTCGGCCATTCAGCAACGCTGGACCACAGTGAAGACAGATTTTGACTTTGAATGGAGAAGGTGGAAAATCTTTTTTTTATTTCTTTTTCTTCTCATCGTTGAAAATTGGATCACGGTGTGATTAGCATAATCGGACCGATATTCTCGGATAAGAGAAAAACTAATGTGTGACCCTAGCTTTAGGTGGCTCCTCAAGCCTCAAGTTTCAGCACTGATTACGGATCATCATTGTTTTTTTATTTTTATTTTTTTTAAATATAAGTTCCATTTTTAGCGGTTCTACAACTTTTCTAAAGCACCACAACTATTTGATCCTTCAGGACCAGCCTTTTTGGGCCTTGAAGGAACCCTTCATGTCCCCATACCAGGAGAAAATAAAGTGGTTTTCTCCCGTGAGTCACCGGCATCCAACCATAGAGGGGCACACGGAGCAGCTACAGTCATTGCCCTGAGCATTGTGAGCGGTGGCTGTAAGCACGCCCCTGCACTTTGATTGACAGTTTTCTCTGCATAGATGTGCTGCAGTGAGATCTGTCAAATTCTGGGCCGTGCGCTCATCTAGGACTGAAAGCCAGCGGCTACTGGTAGGAATAAAGTTAATTTCTTCCTAATGACCAAACACATTTTGTTATTACATTGCAGATTTATTTATTTTTATTGTTTTAGGGTTTTTTATTTTTCATTTAGCTGGCATTCTATAATGCCAGAAAGGGGTTTATTATTTTCATTTCGGCTTTTTTCTTTTTCTTTACAAGTCTTCAATTTAGTTGCCTGGATCAATCAATCACCTCTTTGAGCGGGCAGGACACTGGGAAGCAATACAAGTTGTTTTTTTATGGGTCCCTGTGACTAACTATAATAGTAGTCAAGTGCCCAGAAATGGACCTTATTGCGTCTGTCATCACTGGGCACATGCTGGAGAAGACTGCCACAGCGATAAATCAGTGAGCGGGAACACTATGCAGCGTAGAAGCAGGACTTTACATTCATATGACAGCTGCTAGGGGTATATGCTGATGACACGTCAGTTAGTACTGTAGCCGTCTAGGGGTTAATCCTGATCTCTTGAGAATACCACACTTGCACTTTAGGCTTAGTTCACATGTGTCACGGTCAGACCACGGCCCACCAATCAGACTGACTGCGGGTCTCTTGCCACAAGCGCAGTAGCCTCAGGCATATAGAAGGCTACAGAGGCTGCCAGAGGCTGCCAGTCCGTGTGTCACAGGCTGTTCGGACCATGACAGACTGATGTGTGAATGTAACCTTATAGTCCGAGCAGGTTTATGTGGCATTTAAGGACTGTAGGAAACAGATTTCGTCTTTGGACACTGCAATAATAGCAAAGGGAATAAATGCATGTAAAGAAAAATCTGCCACCACATTCATCCAACTGAGCAGCGGGACTGTAAGGAGGGTTGTGTGATGGTCTCCTGGCAATTATTTCCCTTTTTATATTTTGTTTCCAATAAACCTACAATGACAGCTGATTTTTTTTTTTTTTTTTTTTTTTTTTAAGATCAATAAATCTCTTATCTGTTCTGATCCCCAGACGTATAAATGAGAAGTCCGTGTGGTGCAGTGGGTGGCTTCCCTGCTCTCCACTTCGTATTGCTGCCACTGCTGGACATGCGGATTGTGTCGCCCTCCTTATTGACTTTGGGGCACAGCTGGAACTGGTGGATGTTAAGGGTCAAACACCCCTGTTTGTAGCCACAGAAAATGGACACTTGGACTGTGTGGAAGTTCTTCTAAAAGCTGGAGCCGACCCCAACGGAAGTCCACACAATCGGAGCTCACCTGTCTACCATGCTGCACGTCTGGGCCACACCGATATATTACAAGAGCTAATCCGGTGAGCCTAGAGGCACAAATAGGTGTATAAGGCAAATTCATACAACTTGTCTTGCTAGATGAACCTATGAAGAAAATGGATGCTGGCTTGGTGGAAGGGAAAGAAAGAAAAAGTAGAGCACATCTTTGTTCATATCAACATCTTTTCATTTTTTGCGGGGGCAGATAGGGCGAGATACAATAAACTATTCTGACACTTTGGAATAACAAAAAAGCTATAGCTTTAGCGTTCTAGTCTCTGTATGTGCAGGCGTAACTAGCCCAGAAAAGAAAAGGAGCGACCCTCCCCTGATCAGACAAGTAGGCAGGCCAAGGCATTTTTGAACCCTGCCTCACTACTGAGCATGTGCATAAAGTGCAGCACAGATTCATCTCAGCTAAAAGCCCAGATCCTTAGATGAGGAACAGAACAGACATTTTATAACTTTCCCAAATTATTATGAAAACATTTACAGCACTGAATTACTGAACCCAATTTATTATATATTGTCTGAGTCTGTTCATTTTATACCGACTTCACCAAAATGGACACCGACTCCAAGTCCACGGTAGTGGCATAACCCATCTGCGTGGGCTTCTTGCTTAGGTAACCATGATTACCACTACAGAGATGCTCCCTAATTATAATGGGTAAAAGAGGATCTAAGCAGAGGACAGTGCGGATACTGACTTTAAATTACTCTACAGTAATATATACTTAGTAGTGATGAGCGAATATACTCGTTACTCGAGATTTCCCAAGCATGCTAGGGCGTCCTCCGAGTATTTTTTAGTGCTCGGAGATTTAGTTTTTATTGCCGCAGCTGAATGATTTACATCTGATAGCCAGCATAAGTACATGTGGGGGTTGCATGGTTGCTAGGGAATCCTCGAATGTAATCAAGCTGGCTAACAGCTGTAAATCATTCAGCTGCGGCGATGAAAACCAAATCTCCGAGCACTAAAAAAAAATACTCGGAGGACACCCGAGTGTGCACGAGAATAGTATCTCCACAGAATAATAATGTCCATTACTGTGCCCTTCACATATTAAAATTGCACCCTAAAAAATATTAATCCCTTCTGGGTGTGCTCAAGAAAGTAATAGTGCTCACATTCTTCCCCCCCCCCCCTTTAGAAATAAATGACTCATGTGCACCCCTTTGACAGTTGTAGTTCCTCTATACCAATGTTGCCCCATGAGTCCCTCCTATAGCCTCCCACAAAACAGATGGAAAACAAACATGCACAACCCTACACAGTATGATGCTCCCACGGCCAACCCCCACAAAGTATAATGCTTCCATGGCCCAACTCCACACCATATGATGTCCCCTACAAGTTTTTACTCATAAATTAATACGTACTAGTTGTCAGTGAGGGTTATAGGCTTACCCTTTTTTTATTTTCTACAGATATGGAGCAGATGTGGATGTTGACCGTCAACTGTTCTGTGGGTCTGGTTCTACAAGAACTCTAACATCATTAACCTGCACCCCACTGTACATAAGTGCAGCCTATGACAACCTCCGGTGCTTCCGCCTCTTACTACAGGCTGGTGCCAATCCTGATTACAACAGTTGGAGCCCAGTGTGTGAAACAAACCTGGCACGGTCCTCTCCATGTTGCCTTCTTGAAGCAGTTCTTCGTCATGGTTGTGACAAGCAGTTTGTTCAGCTGCTCATTGACTTTGGAGCAAATTTGAATGTTTTGCGCAGGGAACCAACATGTGAAGAGCACGCCAGAAAGAAAGTGAACCCAGAGGCCTTACAAGTCTTCAGGGAGGCAAAATGTGCGTCCAGCATTAATACATTGATTTTTTTTATAATGTGACGTAATAGAAAACACAAGGTAGAGGTAGACATATACACCTAGCAGCATACTGAAATAATTCCAACATGATCAATTGTGAAACATTTCACCATACACCCTTGTTCCCTTTTCATCACCAATTAACGTACACCCGTTTTGAAATAAGACCTAACGTTATTAGCAAGGCCCCAGTTCAGCGGGATTCTAGGGCAAACTGGATGAAATGTCATCAAATTTTTGCTGCACAATTCAAAGTTGCACTGAAAATTTTCCAACTTTTCATACCAGTCCCAACCAGGTCTGATCACTTCTTTCTTTAAAGTAGGCAGAGCTCAACAGCGCATCGCCAAGCGGAGCCAGTGACTTATGACAGAGTTGTTAGCCAGTCACTGCCTGGAGTAACATTTCTGCCGGTGGCACACTGTAATTGAAAGATGTGCCCAATAGTGATGAGTGAGTGATCTGATAAGGTGTTATCAGAGCATGCTCGAGTGCTAATAGAGCATCTTCGGTGTGCTCGAATACTGTGTTCAAGTCGCCATGGCTGTATGTGTCGTGATTGTTCGACAGCCGCAACACATGCAGGGATGACCTGATTGTTAGTCAAACCCTGCATGTGTTGTGACTGTCAAACAATCGCAAGACATAGAGCCATGGCGACTTGAACATAGTATTCGAGCACGCCGAAGATGCTCTATTAGCACTCGAGCATGCTCCGATAACACCTTATATGAGCACGCTCGGTCATCACTAATGCTCAAGAGGCATACCTCTTAAGTGAAAGGAGCACTGGAGTACAATGCACCAAGACTGGTGTGCAATTAATCAGGGCCAAAATATTTACTCTCAACAGGTTTTCAGTAAGCTGTATCCCCATACCTCCACATGGACTGCCATGAGATGAAAACTGAAGGTGTAAACACATCCAGGGCCTGCTGTACTTTACCCAGTAGATGCAGAGATCAGGGCTATTATCACCAATATGCAATGGTGATGGTGTCTCCGCAGCTTTTCTACATGCATTTGCATATTTCCCATTAGGGATTGGGGCAGTGTTCTGGATCACTGCGTTGAGAAACACGTGATGGTGTCTCCGCGGTGTTGGATGTTTTGATCTCCCCGAGGTCATTCACCCTTATGATTACTGATGGATTTTGGGTCCAGTGGGCGGGCCCACCAATGACTGACAGCTTTGTATAAGTGCATCCGAATAAAGCCATCAGTCACTGATTGAACCGCCCACTGTTCCTAAAGTCCCAGAAAGAGCAGAAGTTTAAATGGTGAAAACACAGGTCATACTGAATCTTTTGCCACAAAACTATATATCAATCAACTCCGCTCTCCCTGCTCTAGGACATGGTGCCTGCAGATTAAGCTGCTTTTTCATGGTGACAGGTTCCCTTTAAACTGTAAAGTAGTCTTCAGAGATGTACCTGTTTGTACAGCCAATTTATTGTTATTCATTTGACGGAGAAATAATGAACGGCAAATTTTTGAGATTGTTAAATCTAGATTTGTGCTCCCTATTGCAGGTCTTCCCCACACCTTGTCCAGTCTTTGTCGTATTGCAGTGAGGAGAACGATAGGAAAACAAAGACTTTACTCTATTAGGAGCCTTCCTGTTGCGCCTCGTGTTCTACAATTCCTTCTCTATGAGCAGTAACACAACATCTATTTCCCATCTGAAGCTGCAGCCACACGTCTTCCTGACAAGCTGAAGGAAATGCATGGGTCTGTTCTCTGCAGGAAGGCGTCTCATGCATGGTGTGAGTGTTTTACTCCCAACACCTTGATCCTCACCTGCTGTTTACTTTCTTCAGGTTGCCATTCTGCATTATGACACCGTCATGATCAATAACTGCAGATTAGCTGCATTGTCTATTGGAAGCCTGGACTCCATATACTATATCTTCATACATAAAAAGGAGTTTTCTGCTATGCCTATTTGTTAATGGCGGGAGGGATTAGCTAACCACAATAGATCTAGCTGCTAGCACCCCTATACATAAGTTGTATTCTAACGGTCAATTTGGCATTTCAGCCCCAGATTCACCGAGACTGGCGTATTGCATAGCAGTGTTGATGCACTGCAGTAAAATAGGGTGGATTGCCAAAGTATTCACCCCCCCCCGTTTGTCTTTTTACTAGTGATGAGCAAATATACTCATTACTCGAGATTTCCCGAGCACACTCGGTGACCTCCAAGTATATTTTAGTGCTCGGAGATTTATTTTTTCTTGCCGCAGCTGCATGATTTACACCTGTTAGCCAGCATAACTACATGTGGGGGTTGCCTGGTTGCTAGTGAATCCCCACATGTACTTATGCTGGCTATCAGATGTAAATCATTCAGCTGCGGCAAGAAAAACTAAATCTCCAAGCACTAAAATATACTCGGAGGACCCCTGAGCATGCTCGAGAAATCTCGAGTAACGAGTATATTCGCTCATCACTACTTTTTACCTTTATTGCTACATTACAACCTGTTTTTAAATATTTTTTTAATGCGAATTATGTGTGATGCCTCAGCACTAGTGATGAGCGAATATACTCGTTGCTCAGGTGGTGTCCGAGTATTTGTTAGTGTTCGGAGATTTAGTTTTCATCGCGGAAGCTGAATGATTTACATCTATTAGCCGGCTTGAGTACTTGTGGAGATTCCCTAGCAACCAGGCAACTCCCACATGTTCTCAGCCTGGCTAGTAGCTGTAAATCATTCAGCTGAGGCGATGAAAACTTAATCTCCAAACACTAACAAATACTCGGAGACCACCCGAGCGTGCTCGGGCAAACCCAACGAGTATACTCGCTCATCATTAATCAGCACTAGTGTTGAGCATTCCGATACTGCAAGTATCGGGTATCAGCCGATACTTGCTGTATCGGAATTCCGATACCGAGATCCGATACTTTTGTGGTATCGGGTATCGAAACAACATTAATGTAATAATGTGTAAAAGAGAGAATTAAAATAAAAAATATTGCTATACTCACCTCTCCGACGCAGCCCGGACCTCAGCGAGGGAACCGGCAGCGTTGTTTGTTTAAAATTTGCGCGTTTACTTGGTTACGTGAAGTCCCGGCTTGTGATTGGTCGTGGCGGCCATGTTGCCGGGACGCGGACCAATCACAGCAAGCCGTGACGTAATTTCAGGTCCTTGCAGGATTTTAAAATTACGTTCCGGCGTTGTGATTGGGCGCGTCGTGGTCACATGGGCGACGTAACCAATCACAAGCCGGGACGTCACGGGAGGCTGGACACGCGCACATTTTAAAATGCGCGCGTGTCCAGCCTCCCGTGACGTCCCGGCTTGTGATTGGTCGCGGCGGCCATGTTGCCGGGACGCGGACCAATCACAACGCCGGAACGTAATTTTAAAATCCTGCAGGACCTGAAATTACGTCACGGCTTGCTGTGATTGGTCCGCGTCCCGGCAACATGGCCGCCGCGACCAATCGCAAGCCGTGACGTCACGGGAGGCTGGACACGCGCACATTTTAAAATGCGCGCGTCCAGCCTCCCGGCTTGTGATTGGTTGACCGCGATGCAACCAATCACAAGCCGGGACGTCACGGGAGGCTGGACAAGCGCGCATTTTAAAATACGCGCGTGTCCAGCCTCCCGTGACGTCACGGCTTGTGATTGGTTGCGTCGCCCATGTGACTGCGGCGCAACCAATCACAACGCCGGGACGTAATTTTAAAATCCTGCAGGACCTGAAATTACGTCACGGCTTGCTGTGATTGGTCCGCGTCCCGGCAACATGGCCGCCGCGACCAATCACAAGCCGGGACTTCACGTAACCAAGTAAACGCGCGAATTTTAAACAAAGAACGCTGCCGCTTCCCTCGGTGAGGTCCAGGCTGCGTCGGAGAGGTGAGTATAGCAATATTTTTTATTTTAATTCTTTCTTTTACACATTAATATGGTTCCCAGGGCCTGAAGGAGAGTTTCCTCTCCTTCAGACCCTGGGAACCATCAGGAATACCGTCCGATACTTGAGTCCCATTGACTTGTATTGGTATCAGGTATCGGTATCGGATTGGATCCGATACTTTGCCGGTATCGGCCGATACTTTCCGATACCGATACTTTCAAGTATCGGACGGTATCGCTCAACACTAATCAGCACTAAATAGTCTAAGTTGGTGAAATGAGAAAAATATAGGCATAAATTAAATTTATGGGATCACATAACTAAAAATTGGCATGAAGAGTGGCATGTGCATATGTATTCACCCCTTTTACAATGAAGCCCCTAAAAACATATAGGGCAAGCAATTCTCTTCATCAGTACATGCTTAGTGAGAGGAAATCCACCTGTGTGCAATCTAAGTGTCACATGGGCTGTCAGTATATATGCTTTACCTTTTTTGAAAGGCCACAGAGGCGGCAACACCATTAAGCAAGATGCACCACTAACCAAACACCACCATGAAGACCAAGCAGATCTCCGAACAAGTCAGGGACAATCTTGTTGAGAAGTAGAAGTCAGGGTTGGATTATAAAACAAAAATATCCAAATCTCTGATAATCCCCTGGAGCACCATCAAATCCATTATCATCAAATGCAAAGAACATGGTACCACAACAAACCTGCTAAGAGAGGGCCGCCCATGAAAACTTTCAGCCCGGGCAAGGAGGCCATTAATCAGAGAGGCAGCGCAAAGGTAACCCTGAAGGAGCTGCAGAGTTCCCAAGCAGAGACTGAAGTATCTGTCCACACGACTGCAATAAGCCGTTCACTCAATAGAGGTGGCATTTGTGGAAGAGTGGGGAGATAAGTAAAGCCTTTACTTACACACAATAATTGGAAGGCTCATTTTGAGTTTGCCAAAAGACATCTGGAAGACTCCAAATGTATGGAGGAAGGTGCTGTAGTCAGGTAAGACTGAAACTGAACTTTTTGGCCAACAAAAGGTAGATGCTATGTCTGGTGCCAAACCAACACAGATCATCACCCCAAGAACACCATCCCTACAGTGAAATATGTTGGTCGCAGCATCACACTGCATGGATGTTTTTCAGCAGCAGTGACAGGGAAAATGGTCCAAATCGAGGTGAAGATGGATGTTGCGATACACAGGGATATTCTTGAGCAAAACCTGCTTCAGTCTGTCAGTTAGTTGACACTGGGACGGAGGTTCACCTTCCAACAAAATAATGACCCAAAACATACTGCTAACGCAACATTCGAGTGGTTTAAGGGAAAACGTGTAAATGTTTTAGAGTGGCCTAGTCAAAGTCCAGACCTTCATCCAACTGAGAATCTGTGGTCAGACTTGAAGATTGCTGTTCGCCAGAGGAAACAATCTAACTTAAAGGAGCTGGAGCAGTTTTGCTTTGAGGAATGGGCAAAAATACCAGTGGTAAGATGTGGAAAGCTCAGAGACTAATCCAAAGGAACTTGCATCTGTAATTGCCATAAAAGGAGGCTTTACAAAGGAGAGAGAGTAGTTATGCACACTGAAGTTTTCAATTACTTTTTGTCTTATTTGTGGTTTTCTTCACAATAAAAAGAAAGCCAAATGCTCACAGTTGAAGGCATGTTCTTTACGTGAACTGATACAAAGTCTCCAAAAAATCTGTGAAATTCCAGATTGTGAGGTAAGAAAACACGAAAAATGACAAGGGGGTGAATACTCTTGCAACGCTTCTGTACGATAAATTGATAAATATTTTTAAGCTGCTGTGCACCACTACGAGAAAGGTGCTAGTACATTCCTCATATAATTTATTTCACTTTTGTGAATGATGAATTTGCTGGCCCTCTTCTTGAGAAGTGTCTCTCAATTACCCCTCCAAAAAAGTGGGTTGAGCTGGGTGAGACTGGCATATATGAGGCAAATGTCACAATTTTTTGCACAACTATAAGTGACGCAAAAATTTTGCAACATTTCAAAATGTTTTACGCCAGAATTCTATATATAACTGATGAATAAGGGTCTTAAAGTACACTCACCGGCCACTTTATTAGGTACACCATGCTAGTAACGGGTTGGACCCCCTTTTGCCTTCAGAACTGCCTCAATTCTTCGTGGCATAGATTCACCAAGGTGCTGGAAGCATTCCTCAGAGATTTTGGTCCATATTGACATGATGGCATCACACAGTTGCCGCAGATTTGTCGGCTGCACATCCCAAAGATGCTCCATACAAGGCAGGATGGATCCATGCTTTCATGTTGTTTACGCCAAATTCTGACCCTACCATCCCAATGTCGCAGCAGAAATCGAGACTCATCAGACCAAGCAACGTTTTTCCAATCTTCTACTGTCCAATTTCGATGAGCTTGTACAAATTGTAGCCTCAGTTTCCTGTTCTTAGCTGAAAGGAGTGGTACCCGGTGTGGTCTTCTGCTGCTGTAGCCCATCTGCCTCAAAGTTCGACGCACTGTGCGTTTAGAGATGCTCTTAGGCCTACCTTGGTTGTAACGGGTGGCGATTTGAGTCACTGTTGCCTTTCTATCAGCTCAAACCAGTCTGCCCATTCTCCTCTGACCTCTGGCATCAACAAGGCATTTCCGCCCACAGAACTGCCGCTCACTGGATTTTTTTTCTTTTTCGGACCATTCTCTGTAAACCCTAGAGATGGTTGTGCGTGAAAATCCCAGTAGATCAGCAGTTTCTGAAATACTCAGACCAGCCCTTCTGGCACCAACAACCATGCCACGTTCAAAGGCACTCAAATCACCTTTCTTCCCCATACTGATGCTCGGTTTGAACTGCAGGAGATTGTCTTGACCATGTCTACATGCCTAAATGCACTGAGTTGCCGCCATGTGATTGGCTGATTAGAAATTAAGTGTTAACAAGAAGTTGGACAGGTGTACCTAATAAAGTGGCCGGTGAGTGTATGTGCACACTGAGCTTTTTGACAATTTTTTTTGGAATCCGTTTGCTCCAAAAAAACACCTGAAAAATAAAAGATCACTGAAAAAATTCTTAAAAGACTTATCCAATTAATTTATTTTGTAAAACCACTTTGCTTTTCATATGTTCAGGATTTTAAGTGTTTTTTCCCCTTCTGGAATTAAAAAACACTTGTCGGAAAAAAAGAAAGTGCAGGTCACTTCTCTGAAGCGGATCCTCGTGGAATCCGCTCCAAAATAGGCTTTGTCCAATCAAAAGGCTGCAAACAATCTTCAGGAGAAAATCTCTTTGTAAACTGTTCAAAACCCACTTCAGGACAAAAAACTTCACCTAAGATTTCCTGAAGCAACTTCCACTAGAAAACTCAAGTGGTTTAGTCTAATGCCGATATATCACTCCAGTTGGGAAAGGGAAAATCACAAAAGGGTCATGAATAGTGATGAGCGAATATACTCGTTGCTCGGGTTTTCCCGAGCACGCTCGGGTGATCTCCGAGTATTTATAACTGCCCGGAGATTTAGTTTTCATCACCTCAGCTGAATGGTTTACGGCTACTAGCCAGCTTGAATGCATGTGGGGATTCCCTAGCAACCAGGCAAGCCCCACATGTACTCAGCCTGGCTAATAGCTGTAAATCATTCAGCTGAGGTG
This sequence comes from Ranitomeya variabilis, assembly GCF_051348905.1. Lineage (NCBI taxonomy): Eukaryota > Metazoa > Chordata > Amphibia > Anura > Dendrobatidae > Ranitomeya > Ranitomeya variabilis. The sequence continues at coordinate 179,501,276 of NC_135238.1, forward strand.
ATAAACTAGATCTCCGAACACTAACAAATACTCGGAGACCCCCCGAGCGTGCTCGGGAAAACCTGAGCAACGAGTATACTTGCTCATCACTAGTCATGAACTCTTTATTTTGCTTTAATAGCGCTATCATATTCCACAGCGCTTTACAGACATTATCATCGCTGTCCCCAATGGAGCTCACAATCTATATTCCCTATCTTTGTCTTTGAGAACCCGGAGGAAACCCACGCAAACACGGGGAAAACATACAAACTCCCTGCAGATGTTGTCTTTGGTGGGATTTGAACCCAGGACCCCATTGAATCGTAAATTCTTTGTCCAATAAAGAATTCCTGTGCATATGGATGACAGGACAACTTTAGACCCCCATACAAGTTAGACTAAAGTTGACTGAACCCACCTACAGTTTGGTAATTTGCACTGGGGCCTCCAGACTGTGCTCTGACAGATGATGTCAGGCTATAGAAGGATCTGATACGTCAGATTTCCAACAACGGTTTTTTTTGTTCTCCGGGATATAAAACTGCACCAGAGGAGCCTGTTTTCAATGTGTGAAGGCGCTATTGGTGAGAGGTCTCCCTGAAATATAAGGAATATGAGTATACCCTGCTGATTGATGCTACTGACAAATGACCACAACATACGTGTTCGGCCGTTGGATTAAGCTTTCCCGTGACATCACTAAAAAGATGCATCACTGAATGAGTGTTTGGTACAGTTTTTCCCATGGGGTTAATGCAAAGATTAATGTTTTATTACGTTGTCTTAATTAAAAGAAACACTTTTTTTATTATTATTAAATACTAGCTGAAGAGCCCGGCGTTGCCCGGGCATAGAAACTAACTGTGGTTATATAACAAATAATAATTATATTGCACATAAAAACATTTCACATCATATACACTGCACTACAGATTTGCAACACAAATTAAAGTATTACCCAAATATTGATAGTATTTTATTTTCAACTCATTCAAGAGCCTTTTGATAAACAAAATTTTTGTTTTTTCCTTCCGGTGCAAAGATTAATTTTTGTCAGTTCCAACTCTTGAACAGGCCACGTAAAGTTCACCATGAGAAAAGCATGGAGATTGCAACTCGATCCCTACTACTTTCAAGGACTGTCCCTGAGCTTTTTCTCCTTTAGACCTCGCTCACACGTTATTTGGTCAGTATTATTACCTCAGTATTAGTAAGCTAAAACTTGGAGTAAAACAATCAGAGGAAAAGTATAATAGAAACACGTCACCACTTCTGTATTTTTCTGAAACTCGTGGTTTTGGCTTATAAATACTGAGGTAAAATACTGACCAACTACTGAATGTGTGAATGTGGCCTTATACACAGCCTCCACCTGCAGCGCATCACTTCTCTCATTTTCCACCTCCACTCATTTTCCCCCTCACAACGTGCACATCAACTACCTGTTATGAGCACAGCGGTGTAATCCATGAGGCTCCTCCCTTTCCCTTGAAGTCATGCCTCACAGGAGCAACTCCATTCTAGACACGACGGAGCTAGATGTGGCCTGTGCCTGCAGCGCACTGATACTCTGAAGGCGATGGCCCTGATTATAGCTCGCGGCGGCTGGGATGTCGCAGCAGGTGAGTTTTGCAGGGTGTCTTTCGAGGTGAATGTCTCTCTGCCCGTGTGCGCTAATGTGGGCCGTGTGGACGGGGCATTGCATGTGAAGTGAGTAGCTATTTTTTTCAAGAGCTGTTTTGGTTATTCCACGTAATCTTTATGTTTTTAAGTGCGCTGAATCCGAAAATGACCTCCATTTTGTCATAGGACATCACGTTTTCTGACAATTTAATTAACTATGTTAAATAAGACAATACCTCAAAATAAATGAAAATAGACTCATAAAATTAATTTTTTATTACAAATGTTTCATGAAAATCATTTTTTAACTGCAATGAGCTCACTAACACACACTAAAATCGATTCTTCTTCCCTGTGAGGCTTCTCTTGGTACATTTACGCTTGTGAGTAGCATCTGGAATGTCTCTCTGAAGCGTCTAACAGTAGTCTACCATCATTATAATGCTCCATCTTCCCTGGTATCTTCTTTCCATCTCTTTAATGTCCTGGTGGGATCGTTCACCTTGCTCTTCACTCACAGCTCCCAAATTTTCAGGAAAGTTGTCAAGGTGGGAATGGGGGAAATGCACTTTCAAACTCATCAGGCAACCTAAAGCTTGAAATGCTTTCAGCATTCGTCCGTCGGTTTTTTTTGTAGTCAGGGTCTTTGTTATTGCCTAAAAATTTCTCTACGACCTCTTTAAATGCAAACCACCCTTTTTGAAGATGCGTCATGGTATTGATAAACTCTTGATCAGCTATAAGCCTTCTAATGTCTGGTCCGACGAACACACCTTCAATTTTGCCTCCGAGAGGCCTGGAAACTTGGTGACCAAGTATTGGAAGCATTCTCCATCTTTTGGAAGTGATTTTACGAACTGCTTCATCAATCCCAATTTTATGTGGAGAGGTGGTAGAAGAACTTTATGGGGAGGAACCAAAGTTTCTCGGAGGACATTTTTTTCACCAACTGTGAGCACCCTCGGCAGTTATATTTTTTTGGCATTGTATGTCTTCAATGCATTGATGTGAATTAATTAATAGTATTTTTTACTTTCAAAACCCCAAGATAAAAAAAATACCAAAAATTGAGAAAAATATACTAAATTTGAAGTAGATTTTGCATATTGTGGCAAATCCTGACGTCCAGGATTTTTTTCAATATTTTTTTTCGTTTTCAGCACACCAAAATACATGTAAATTAGATGAAAATAATCAAACAGCTTTTTAGTCGCAGACCTGTGTTATTGTAACAAATGGATGTACATTTATATTTGGGGTCATTTAGTGTAATCGGATGTATAGTTACGTCCTGTGGATGGATCATGTGTACCCACAGCAGGTGTCACGCCCTGGAGAAGAGATTCCAGGGATTTCATCCCATTTAACTAGTGGTACACAATTCATATCGCCACTTCCGTTAGAACCCAGACTATAAACTGATCACAATATGTAAACCCTCTAAAAATGAATACATTAAAAAAACTCCAATATTGCTACATTTTCTTTATGCCACTTTGAAGCAAGAAAAAAAAAAAAAGAAAATCGAAAATATAAATAAAATAAAATTGTATCAACAAAAATGTCAACACACAAAACGAGCCCTTACCTGGCAACACAGGAAGAGATTATTGTTTTTATACCGCAAACTTTATAAATTTGATACAGCCACAATTATACTGACTTCAGAATAGAGCGATCATCATTTATACCGGCCAGAGAATAGCATAAAAGCAAAAAATAAATGTGCATTAAATATTACAACTTGTCCTGCAAATAACAAGACCACATAAATGTACCTCATCCCAAAAACTTTAAAGTTATGGGTCTTTAAAGGCAGAGGAGTGAAAAAAAAACAAAAAAACGCTATCATAAAAGGCAAAACAATGGCGGGTAAAGCTGTTCATTATGGCTATTTCTATACGATCACAGTATCTGGACACGATGAGGGGTTTACATTCATATTGGCACAATGCCCTCGAGATGGAGGAGTGAGATCAGTGACAGAGCTGTAGGTGACAGCTGCCCCCACTGCCGCTGGCATCTCGTCATCTGCTCCTGACACCAGGTCGCTCATGCTGGTAAGCAGAATGGGATTATTTAATGTGGATATTAGTCATATATCGCGCCATGCGGTAATTTAATAGTTTTAAGGGAAATCTCATCTATGATTTTTAGCGTGCCAGATGTATATTTATTTTAATGTTCTTTAAGCGGCCATGCTACATCCGGAATAGAATATTCTGATAAAGCTTTCCCAGTCTTAAAGCAGAAATTAATTTTCTACAATTTCATCCCAAGTTTTTCTCACTTTTACAAACATGGAGTAGAAAAAGTTCAGAGGCAAATGTGCGCTTCATCCTGGGCATTCTCCTTGCCTTCAAGTCGACCTTATTTAATTAAACCCACAGTTCATGGACCCGGCGAAACTCCAGGAGAGTTTAATAAATTGTGCTGTACTTTCTAAAATCTAATTTAGGCTGCAAGCATCATTTATGTAGAGTGACAGATGCAATCCATGAAGGGGCAGATTTACTATTCTGGTGGCAGTTTCTACTTTGGCAAAAAATACTCTACATTTTGGATCAGGTTGTTACATCTAGTTTAATACTAGTGATGAGCGAGTATTCTCGTTGCTCGGGTGGTCTCCGAGTATTTGCAACTGCTCGGAGATTTAGTTTTTGTTGATGCAGCTGCATGATTTACAGCTGCTAGCCAGCCTGAGTACATGTGGGAGTTGCCTGGTTGCTAGGGAATCCCCATATCTAATCAAACTAACAGTCACAAATCATTCAGCTGTTGCGAGGAAAACTAACAAATACTCGGGAGACCACCCGAGCGTGCTCAGGAAAACCCGAGCAACGAGTATACTCGCTCATCACTATTTAATACCTATTATGCATCTCACATGAAAAGGTGGCAAAGCTGGAAAGCGGGTATGGGTTAGGATGCACCAAAATCCTGCTACCAAAATATTGGTCTATCAAGGGGTGGTGCAGAGGTAGACAGAAATCTAGCAACTTGAAAAAACTGATAAATTTGTCACGTTTTCAGTCTGTCTAGTCCAAGTTTACACTACATTAGTAATTCTGCGCCCCCCCCCCAGATTACTATACATGCCACTTTTATAGGAATGGGTAACAACTAGTGATGAGCGACCGTGCTGGGATATGGTGTTATCAGAGCATGCTAATGTGCTAACCAAGGGTCTTCGTCATGCTCAAAATATGTTAGAAATGTTTGATCAGCTGTTCGACTGACGCAACACATGCAGGAATAGCCTGTTAGGTAATTAGACATGCAGCCGCAGGGACTCGAACATATTCGAGTATGCCGAAGTCACTCGGTTACCACCCGAGCATGCTCAGATAATGCCTTATCCCAGCACGTTCGCTCATCACTATTAACCCATATAGCAATGAGACAGACCTGGGAGAAAAATTGTAAGGAAGTTTTGTAAAACTAGACCCTGTTCACACTAATTGCATATATCTGACAGAAGGCTGGGATAGGTATACAATGAATGCCAAAGGTTGTCCTTAAGCATCTAAAGGTACGCACTCAGCGACGCTGCAGCGATGGACAATGAGCCGATTGCTGAAGCGTCGCTGTTTAGGTCGCTGTAGAGACGTCAAACACAGCAGCTCCAGAACGATGCAGGAGCGATCCTGTGACGTAACGGCGACTCACTTATCGTTCTCACAGGTCATTAGCTCCATGTAAAACATTGCTGACATCGTTGCTTTCGCTGTCAAACACGACGATACACGCCGATCTGACGACCAAATAAAGTTCTGGACTTCTAGCTCCGACCAGCAATATCACAGCGGGATCCAGATTGCTGCTGCGTGTCAAACACAACGAGATCGCTATCCAGGACGCTGCAACGTCTCGGATCGTTGTCGTTCTCGTTGTAAAGTTGCTGAGTGTGAAGGTACCTTAAGTATAGTAATAACATAGTGTGAACAATGCCTTATGGCTCATTTTTTCAGACTGATAGGATCTGTTAAACAGTTGCCTGTTGGTGGTCGTTTACTGTCCTGTTTACACAGGCTGATGAGCGAGTGCTGAAGACCGAACGATCGACAATATGAATGTCCTATCCAAAGATGTGTTATCCAGCAGCATCTCACTGGATTACATGGGGCTATGCATTGCTGATCATTTTCATGCATGAATAAGTATCATTGCACCTGATGATCAAGCATTCTGCTTGTTTGGCAGGTGATCGCTTCCCTGATCAGATGGGCCGAATTGGTAACAAATGTTCCTGTAAATGGGCCATTATTGCCATTCATCGATACTTGTAACTTACTTTTCTAAGTGAGGCTAATTTGCATTAAATATAAAATCCGTTCTCATGCCATTCTAATCTTGGAGAGAAGACTTTTTATCTTTGCTGGATGACACCTTCTCTGTAGCAGGAGACACCGTGAAGAGACACTTCATGCTAATGCTACTTTTTAAATACTAACATTCTCCATGTGGTTTTTACTTAAACATCATTGAAGTTAATTCAAGTGAAGATGTTTGCAGAACTCAGACCAATTCCCATGTGTAGAGGTTGCGATCCCAATTACTGAGAAACACAAGAGGCTCATATGTTCCTGACAAGCTTCTGTAAAAATCCAATCACCTCTGCTCTACAGAGCACTTCAGGATATGGGAAGGGGGTGTAAAGGATAACCTGAACACCCCAAATCATTACTTTCAAAGAGAAAGGCTATAGAAAAGCAATAAGATTCATTGACAGCCCCTGAAAAGAAGTTTCATCTTCTAATTAGCTTAGGAAGATCAACAATAACATTAAGAGTTGTGGAGTGGCTGAGGAGTCTTTAAAGGCAACTGATAAGAAATTCTCCCAGACTGGTCTTCCCCATTTAATATTGTATCCTGCTTGTGAACACATCACCCCCAATACAATGGAGGATTTTGGGTGGTACCAAGAATCGTCAAGTGAAGAACAGTTGTGGAGTCAGTTAGACAGTAATTACCTCTCCGAAATAGACAACTGCAACTTGGACTTTGAGGTCTCCACGGCACATTTATCTCCATGGCTTTCCATCCCTCAGTTCACACCTGACTTGCAGATCCCCATGTCCGATCTTGATGTTGAAAGGACAGGTTCCTGTGAAGAACAAAGCTACCTGGGTCCATCAGTAAAGGTGCACAGGCACACTGCAAACATTAGAGAAAGGAGGCGAATGCTGAGTATTAATTCTGCCTTTGAAGAGTTGCGCGGTAAGGTGCCAACATTCCCTTATGAGAAGCGCCTATCAAAAATCGACACCTTACGGCTGGCTATTGCCTACATTGCTTTATTAAGAGACATACTGGCCTCGGGGATTGACCCTAAATCCTACGTTGATGAATTTGTAAGAAACGGTATTCAAGGTTCCAATTCCATGATCTGGAACACTAGTGGTAAGTTATTTGAGAGCATAAATTAATAGTAATATTAATATCATAATTAATATCTTTCATTCATCAGGATTATGTTTACAGTGAAATAATTTCTGAAATGCTTATGACAAATATCATTTTCCATCAGTATTAGTAAGCCAAAAACAAGGGTGGAACTTACGCAGAGAGAGAATACTAAGAATTCATAGAAGAAATAAAGAAAATTTCCAAATCCTGTTCAAAAACTACTAAAAAGTTTCTGCTCAGTTTTTGATCCAAAACCTCAACAAAAAGACAGTACGCACATACTCTAAAGGAACCATCATTCAGACAGCACATTATACCCGTGGGTATTTAAGATATAACACCCCAAATCACTGAACCATGGCTTCAACTTATCTCCAGGTTGTCAAGAATAGTTTAGATTTACTTTACAACATTGTACCACTTACAAGAAGAGCAAATGCTGTGAGAGCACCATTTTTCTTACTCTCTTCCTGTCCCTCTTCCATCCACCCTTCACTGCCTATTTTCTTTGCATCCAGACATTTGTGGACATTTATCAAACCAGGAGAGAATGAAAAAAATGTTTTAGGTTATTGTCACACTATTTTCGGTCAAAAGAAAAAACGAATGTATTTTTACTAACTTTTTTTTAACCTTTTTGTGTTTTTTTTTTTTTAAATGACTGTCTTAGTACCGGAAAGAAATATATCTTGGTACCGTGTTAGCCAGTAGATAGAAAAATATTTAGAATTGAGAGTCCGCAGTGGTTGATTCTAAAATAGCCATTAAAAGGTATCAACCACTGAGGACTCTCAATTCTAAATATTTTTCTGTCTTAGTACCTGCATTTATTGCCTCATTCACAAGTCCCGTGATTCACAAATCGCAGCTGTAACGTGAAAACGGAACAAATAAAATTCGATTCACAATAACCAATCCTTTTTTGTCGCACTTGGAATTCCCCATTTTTCCAGTACATTATATCGATGGCATCATGCAAAATGTCAATACGTCCCACGACAAAAAACAAGTTCTCGAATGTCTGTGGGGACAGAAAATAAATATTTATGGCTCTTGGAAGAAGGGGAGGAAGTAAAACAAGCACAAAAATTTAAATTTGCCAGGTTGGGAATGGGTTGGAGTACATCGCCCCTGCAGATTTGCTAATGTTCAGTTTGCTTGTTCAAGTGTAACAATATGGGACTTTACACTGTAGATTTGCACTGTTGTTTGCCCTAATTTACATTGAAATGCGCTGATGTTCACAAGTAGCAATGAACATAAGGGCTTCTCAGGACTTTCCTCGCTATGGTGCCTGTTTATAGATGAAGGGCTTAATGTTTTCCAGCACCTGATGTAGAACCACTAACTCATGCCATGTATTCCTTCTTTTCAGATCTCACTGCTCGGCTGTCTTGGATTAAATGGGACTGAAGCTTCAGTATTTACCAGGTGCAGAGTTCTCACCATCGAAAGGCCTGGGATTTCTAGCACTTGTCATTCCCAGGGACTACGAGAATGAAGCACTTCACCATCACATAGCACTTCATGGGAATGCTTCATAGCGACAAGTAGTCATTTATTTAGTGTACAGATTGTTAGGAGACACCCGACATTAACATTACCGGTGCCGTGTGCTTGCATGCTGCGTTACGGAGATAGAATCTTATCAAGACCAATGGCCATCTCCTATATCAGTAACACAACATTCTGTCTTCACTGAATACAGGTTTTACCTGTGAATTCAGAATTAAAGATCTGTCCTGGAGGAGAAAGAAGCAGATTTCTGATGAGATACACAGTGAAGAGCAATAGTGGGATAATGTCTTGAACTTTTGACTTTCAGGCTCCATATCTCTCCATTCACGTCTGTTTTCAATGTGAGACTACCATCATTTTATAGACAATCATCTGGGATATCTCATACATAAATTTGACTTGCAACTATTTAGCATATAATTAGTTATGCAGATTCATGTCGTCACTTCATTGTTACTATTTTGCTCCTAAAGATCTAAATTTAAATTTTTATTATTTTGTTAGTATTTTGTAAATCCACCTTTGGCTTTCAGCACTGCCTGAATCCTTCTGGGCATGATCTTGATCAGAGTCAAACATATGTCAACCGAAATTTAATCTCAGATCTCTTCTACATGTTCCCAAAGTTGGGGCATACTACTCTATTCACTTGGGTATGTATTCAGATTTTTCTTCAATCCTACCCACAAGTGTTTGATTGGGTTGAGATCTGGGGACCAATCCAGCAACTCTACTTGATTGTCATTGAACCATTTCTTTGTTAGTCTCTATCTAAGCTTCGTGTTGTTGTCCTGTTGGAACACGGTTGTCCTTTTCCTACCCATAGTACTCGGAGTGTACGAAGTAACTAATCTTGTAGGATACTCACATATAGCTCAGCACTGAGACCACCATTGATCCTAGTCAAGCATCTAACGCCCTTGGCTGTGAAACAAACCCATATAATCAGGCTTCCTCCACCAAACGTGACAGTTCCTTCAATTTCTCAAACCGTTAGCTTATTTTTCCCGTTTCTTTCAAACTCATTTGCACCCATTAGAGCCTAGTCTATTGGCGTTTGTGTCATTGCTCCAAATCAACAGTTTCATATCCTTACATGGTCACTTTTCATACTTGTTTGCAAACTCAAACCAATGCTTCTCATGATGATCTTGAAGTTGAGGCGCCTTCACCTTTTTTTCCGGCCACCATTCCAGATTTGTGCAATCTGCAGCACTTGAATCGACATCTGTGATCTCAATATTATGAAGCATATGGGCCACCTCCACTACTGTGTTTGTTGCGCCAGAACTGATAGACCTTGTAATGAGCCGACTTGTTTACTCCGATATTTTCCCGGGACGTCCACCTGTTGGCTTCTGAATGGATGGACAGACTTCATTTCGTTTTCTTCTAACTGTCATGGCCTCACATGATGCAGTTTGGCAATTTTCTTGGCCAAGAGACCATTATCGATGAGCTGGATGATGCTGTTTCTCTTTTCTTGGGAAATCTTCATGGCTGCTCCTTGATTTAAACAAGTGACCTTTTGTTTGGAAATCAACCTAGTAATACACTGAGCTATTAGGGAATGTGAGAACAGATTGTATTTTGTAGTATACAGGAAGAAAAATATTTTTCTACCACCAGCAACAAAACAATATCAATGCAGTGACATGACAAGAATCTGCATAACTAATCATATGCTAAACAGTTGCAAGTCAAATATATGTAGGAGATAGCCAAGATGATGGTCTATAAAATGGTGGTAGTCTCACATCCAAAGAAGAAGCGGATGGAGAGATATGGAGCCTGAAAGTCAAAAGTAAAAAACAGCTTTACCATTTTGCTCTTCACTGTATTACAAAGTTTCTTATTTTCATGTGTACTATTGATTTTTTAAATAAAACGATGGTTACTCTTTAAAAACCACAGCAACCAATCATGTGAGGCCATTATGGGTAACAGGTGGTACATAAAACTATAATATGCAAAGATTACTATTTCAAGTTTTTGTCCCATACACAATAAAATATTATTGATAGCTGACAATACTTGTACCTGTTTGAATATTATTGTTGCGTTATTTAATAAATGAATGAGATCATATTTGAACTTTAAACCTTGAGGCTGTCTGGGGCTTAACTGGAGCATCCATAACACCTCTCTCGATAGTGACGGCCTCCGTGTCCTCCTCTGTGTGGCCGATTAAGTTGTTCGATGCCATAAAACACAAGGTATACAGTAGTTGCATTATGCGGTTTTACAAAATCTTTGATTGCTCCCGATTAAAACTGATTTTTTATTTTCACGCCTCTGCGTTATAAACTTTAGTGAAACACTTGGGAGGTTCAAAGTTCTCACAACACATCTAGATAAGTTCCTTGGGAGGTCTAGTTTCCAATATAGCGTCACTTGTGGGGGGGTTTCTACTGTTTCGGTACATCAGGGGCTCTGCAAATGCAACGTGACACCCGCAGACCATTCCATCAAAGTCTGCATTTCAAAACGCCTCTTCCCTTCTGAGCTCTGCCACGTGCCCAAACAGTAGTTTTCTCCCACATATGGGGTATCGGCGTACTCAGGACAAATTGCACAACTTTTGTGGACCAATTTATCCAGATAACCTTGGGAAAATACAAAATTGGGGGCTAAAAGATCATTTTTGTGGAAAAAAATATTTTTTAATTTTCACGGCTCTACATTATAAACTTTAGTGAAACAATTGGGGGTTCAAAGTGCACACCACACATCTATATAAGTTACTTAGGTGGTCTACTTTCCAAAATGGGGTCACTTGTGGGGGGGTTTCCACTTTTTAGGTACATCAGGGGCTCTCCAAACGTAACATGGCGTCTGATTTAAATTCCAGCCAATTCTGCGTTGAATAAATCAAACGGTGCTCCTTCCCTTCCGAGCTCTGCCTTGCGCTCAAACAGTGGTTTACCCCCACATATGGGGTATCAGCGTACTCAGGACAAATTGCACAACAACGTTTGTGGTCCAATTTCTCCTGTTACCCTTGGGGAAAAAAAAATTGGGGGCGAAAAGATCATTTTTGTGAAAAAATATGATTTTTTAATTTTACGGCTCTACATTATAAACTTCTGTGAAGCACTTGGGGGTTCAAGGTGCTCACCACCCATCTAGATAAGTTCCTTAGGGGGTCTTTTTTTCCAAAATGGTGTCACTTGTGGGGGGTTTCCACTGTTTAGGCACATCGGGGCTCTCCAAACGCGACATGATGTCCTATCTGAATTCCAGTCAATTTTGCATTGAAAAGTCAAATGGCGCTCCTTCCCTTCTGAGCTCTGCCTTGCGTCCAAACAGTAGTTTATCCCCACATATGGGGTATCGGTGTACTCAGGACAAATTGTACAACAACTTTTGGGGTCCAATTTCTCCTGTTACCCTTGGTAAAATAAAACAAATTGGATATGAGGTCATTTTTTTGTGAAAAAAAATTAAATGTTCATTTTTTTTAAACATTCCAAAAATTCCTGTGAAACACCAGAAGAGTTAATAAACTTCTTAAATGTGGTTTTGAGCACCTTGAGGGGTGCAGTTTTTAGAATGGTGTCACTTTTTGCTATTTTCTATGATATAGACCCTTCAAAGTGACTTCAAATGAGATGTGGTCCCTAAAAAAATGGTGTTGTAAAAATGAGAAATCGCTGGTCAACTTTTAACCCTTATAACTCCCTAACAAAAAAAAATGTTGGTTCCAAAATTGTGCTGATGTAATGTAGACTTGTGGGAAATGTTACTTATTAAGTATTTTGTGTAACATATCTCTGTGATTTAAAGGCATGAAAATTTAAAGATGGAAAATTGCGAAATTTTCAAAATTTTGGCCACATTTCCTTTTTTTCACAAATAAACGCAAGTAATATCAAATAAATTTTACCACTATCATGAAGTACAATATGTCAAAAGAAAACAGTGTCAGAATCACCGGGATCCGTTGAAGCATTCCAGAGTTATAACCTCAAAGGGACAGTGGTCAGAATTGTAAAAATTGGCCCGGTCATTAACGTGCAAACCACCCTTGGGGGTAAAGGGGTTAAAACTTTATTTATTAGCAAGGTATTTTTTTTTTCTTGCTGACAGGTAGACTTTAAACACAATAGACCTTTCATGAACAGACAAATCTGGGACGAGGGCTAGGTAACATTTCTTTTATTTACATCACAAGAGTAACACGCTGCCATCATGTGGTAGAAAATACTGCACTGCTAAGAAAGTTCAAATCCAACATCCTTGTCACAGAAAGAAAAAATAAAATACACAGTCAGTGGAAAATGTAGATTAAAAAAATGGCAAACATAAAATAAAAAGGAAAATAAAAAAAAATCAGTGTTCAGCTCCTACAGAGGAACAGAAAAGTGGCAGAAAAAAAATGCCCAAATTTCTGTAACAATGGGCTAAAACCTGTCAAACGAAAATGCAGGCGAATGCAAAGTGTCCCAAAGGGTTCATAGATATAAAACCGTCATGACAGATCTGCATTAAAGATCCGGTAAACGATGCATCAAATGCTTGAAGTTTATAATTTTATAGATATTTATATTATGTATATAGAATTATATACACACACTTGTCACCCTCAGAATATGGAAAGTCACACTCCAGACACATATGTAATCCCTTTATCCAGTCTGCTTGAGAAAGCCGGCCCCCATTAGGACGCGGCGCGCAAAATTAACTCTTGCCAGAGGGGTTTCATTTCCCTTCCTTTAAAACACAGTGCGTTGGCAGCAAGGGGTGGGCATGATTGCACCCCTATGTAAAAGGCAGCAATTTCTCCTGCCGGCTATGTGAGAGTCACCTCCGAAGTAAACGTACAAATCACAGACACACACAGGCGGCAGCTCACAGCCGTGAAATGTCGGGAGAGGAAACAGGCAGGCAACAGGTCCATCTTGTATTATGTCAGGTCATAAGTGTTCCTGATGATGCTGGAAATGACCAAAGGTTTACGGGAACCAATGCAAAATGAAAAAAAGATGCGGATTCACTGGCATCACCGAAACCTCCAATTCCGGTGACATAATAAAAGAACATTGGCGCAACGGTCTGTACTGCCGAAGCTGCGCCATCTCCCAGGGCACAATGTACAAAACACTAGCATCATATCAACATGGTCACTACAGTGGAAAAATGTCAACTCTGCCGGCAAACCATCACTACTACTGGAAAACACGGCAGATCACGTTATAAAATAGGAAACAGTGTATGATAAAAAAAAAAACAATATGGCAGAGAAGGCGTGCAAAACGGATGCAAGGGACTTGGGTATCAGACATGCTCTCTGGCTGCCAAGAGAAGGTACACAGTGCTCATCGCGGGGCTGCAGCCTTCACTACCTGCCCCTAATAGTGTTTTAGAGTAGAAAATTCTATGTACTGATGCCATTACAGACACTAAATTGCAATTTTAATGCATCTCCTTGCACCAAAGCCACTTTCCTGCTATTAAAATAAATCCAGATGCCTCACCATATATCATATATATTGTGCAAAACTTATAGGTGCGGAAAAAATGCTGCAAAGTAAAAATGATTTCAAAAATAGAAGTGTTAATAGTTTATTTTTTATCAACAAGTGAATGAACAAAATAGAAATTTAAATTGAATCAACATTTGGCGTGACCGCTATTTGTCTTCAAAGTATCAGTTATTCTAGGAACACTTGCACAAAGTCAGGGATTTTGCAGGCTTATGTATGAGAAACCAATTATACCAGACAGGTAATAATCATTTTCATTCATAGGTTGACACACAGTCATTAGCTGAAACAGCTATGTAAGAGGCTTAAAGCTGGGTGAGGAACATCCAAACTCTGCTATAAAAAGTGAGGTTGTGGAAGACAGTTTCATATCACACCATGGCAACACCAAAAGAAGCATCAAGAAACCAGGTAGTTACACTGCATTAGCAAGCTTTCCCCTCAAGCAAAGATTTTAAAGCAGACTAGGGTTTCAAGATGAAACCAAAAATGAATACATATACGTAAAGACATAAACAATTAAAAGTGAAAGACGACATCCAAGTGCCACGGTGAGGCAGAAGGTATAGGAAATATTGCACCAAAAAAAATCATTATTTAACTCACAACGAAGTGAAAAAAGACCAAACTGTAATGTGCAAGATACCAAAATATACTCTGCCATAAAGTATGACGCCCCTGAAGAAACATTGTGCGAAACGCGCATTGGGGTCCCTTCCTTCCCACGTCCACAGCAGCAGGTTGGTTTCAGATACCTCTTATTTATAATCTCTGCTACCTCAGCCCATCCATGTGTAGTTCCATATTTAACTGTAGTTTCTTTCCTATTGGGTACTTACATGTTTATCTATATACATACTCTCTCTGTGTTTTCATATTGGAAGACTGCTCATACCATTATGATTACACTATATGATTTATGGTAGATTATACTTTATGGTAGACTATATTTTGGCATCTTGCACTTTACTGTTCCGTCTTTTTTCACTTCGTTGTGAGTTAAATGATTTGTTTGGGCACTGATCTTGCATGGCAGTTTGTATTTAGGTTGTACTAAAGCTCTAAGCACTACACTGCATCATTTCTAATACTGCTGTAATATGGATAACTATTGAATTTATACCATATGTTTTGCACATATGTGCATTTTGATAACTACTCTATATAATCAAATATTCATTATATTGGACCATACTGTATGCACTGAATTATTTTCTTTACTATTATCAATTTAAATCTTCTATATTGATTGGTTCTTACCTATATACTGGTGCAATATTTCCTATACCTTCTGCGGGCACTTGGATGTCGCCTTTCACTTTTAATTGTTTGTGTATTTACAAATATGCATTGATTTTTGGTTTTAGTTACTTGTTAATAAGCTTGTAATATTTTTATATTCATTTTCGCTCTGTGTCCATTTTCTTTTGGTTTTCCTATTTATATTTATGGTTGAGCTTATATAATTTACGGCCCCTTTTTTGGTATATTTCAAGATGTGCTGCTTAAGCTCTTTTTTAAGAAGCACCAAGAAATGGACCAGTCAGGGAAAGACACATCATGCTTCGTTCCGATGTCCAGCAGTGCCATCAGCTCAAAACTGGCAACAATCAGTGAGACACATCTACAATTCAGAAAAGTCTGGCCACATGTTGTCTTCACGGAGAAATTGTGACCAAAAAAAATACCAACCCTTCAACATGGAATCAAGACCAAGAGACTCAACTGTGCATGAAAACATAGGAACTGGGATGTAGAAAAATGGCAGCAAGTGCTCTGGACTGATGAGTCAAAATGTGAAATATTTGGCTGTAACAGAATGCAGTTTGATTGCTGAAAGGAATGGGGATCAGTACAATAATGAGGGTCTGCAGAAACAGTGAAGCATGGTGGAGGCTCCTTACATGTTTGGGACTGCATTACAGCAAATGGGAGTGGGGGATTTGGTCAAGATTAACGGTGTCCTCAATACAATGTAATTAAGCAGCATATGTAGCGTACAGAAAAACAAGGAGTCCTGGCAGTGACGATACGGTCTCCACAGAGCCCTGATCTCAACATCATCCAGTCTGTCTGTGACATAGTCTACATCCACAGAAGATCTGAGGTTAGTTCTCCAAGATGTTTGGCACAACCTCCCTCCAGAGTTCCTTCAAATACTGTGTGCAAGTGACAGGTGAACATAGAATTGATTCTGCTTTGAAGGCAAAGGGCGGTCACACGGAGTATTGATGCCTATTAATATTTCTCTTTTGTTCATTCACATTTTGCCGTTTGATAGAAAAACAACTATTAACGCTTCCATCTTTGAAGCATTCTCCCTTTTCAGCGTCTTTTCCACATCTGCCTAAAACATTTGCACAATACTATATATTTCATGAAATTCATGTCATGATTAAATGTAATTTCAAGACCGTTAATGATTACTTAAAGGGATTGTCCAGGATTAGAAAGAAGGGTTATGCTTTTTTTTGTTTGTTTATCTTCATTGTAAAGTAACAGTCACTCCTGTCCATGTGCTGTGTTTGGTATTATCGTTCATCTCCATTAACTTAAAATCAGCTGAACTGCAATACCAGAAATAGCCCATTGACAAGAGTGGCGCTGTCTCTTATTAAAAAAAAACAAAAAAAACAACTATTTTTTTCTATTACTGTACAACCCTTTTTTTGCTTTAAATACAGAACTAAAAACACTATATAGCCTAACACAATACTCTGAGATTGATCCGGGTGAAATCATAAAACAAGTGCCCTTCTTAATATTCGGTTTAGCCAAATAACCCCTCGTATTCTCTGCCCGTTCCTTCCCGCCTTGCACAGCATTGCGACCAACTGCACAACATAGGACTGAGCTGTGCTTGATTCATGCAACCTCAAAGTATATAGTAAAATCTAGAAAAATAGATTCATATATATATATATATTTCTATATATAATTATCTTTATATATAATTTTTTTTTTTTTTTTTTAATCTATAGGGAGGTCAATGCCCAGAAATAGGAGTGTGGCCCCTCCCTTGCACACACAAAATGATACATGTATAAAACATGGAATGAGTGGAAATGCAGCGCGTGCAGGGTATAAAAAAAGAAATAAAAACAAGGAATGAAATTCAAAGTAAAAAAAAAAAAAATTAAAAAAGGGGTTAATGTTCTAAGAAAATTTGCCCCTTCTGCACCCTCTGACAGGCCCACTTTTCACATGCCAACTGTTTGATACCCATTACACTAGGGGCCGAACACTTCTGGAAAGCGATCATCTGTCCGTGCTCTGAAAGATGCATTCAGGATGCGGAAAAAAAAATAAAGAAAAATTGGAAAAAAAAATCCAGAAAATATCTGAGAGTCATAAAACCAGGTAGAAGACTGTATATACGAGAATAAAAACATTTTTTGTGTGTGTATGAGGGAATAAAAATCAGAAATGGTAGATGGCTAAAAATGATTTGCAAATGTGTCGTTGTATGTGAATGTTCGAATCAGGCGGCTGGATACATCTTCCAGAGCAGATCCAGTGTATACTCAGCCTAGTCGTACATGCCGTAAGACATCGGAAAGCATGCAGGTTATGGCAGGACCTTAAGATACAAGAAATTCAAGACATCTTCATCAGTACGGGTGACACAAAATAACAATACTTTGTTTTGTGTACGAAAAAAATAATAAAAAAAAATAAAAAAAAAAATGGGTGCATGTAAAGCAGAGGAGAGGACTGCAAGTACCACACACAGTGTGACCAGGAAATAAAAGGACTGTTTGGTGCAGTGCGGTGCGGTTTTGTGCAGTCATAGGCTGTAGTGTAGTTTACAGAACGACCATGAAATTAATAATAAATACACACAGTAAGGGCACAATGTGAGGGTCCCGACACAAGAGGGGGGGCACTCGGAGGCCCCCTGGCTATCACTCCAGAACATATCATGTGCTGCCAGGACAGGAAACGACATATGTCAAGGTGCAGCCTGCAGCACAGTCCCCGGAGGACCATTCAAAACAGCCAAATCCCAGAAGAAGCTGCGGAGGAACACGGAAAACTGCTGCTGATCTGCAGCAAAATGCTGTTCCCCCGACAGTGAGGAGGTTCGTCCCAGGAATCTGTTAGGCAATGGGTGCGAGTCACATGCTGCTGGAAATTCAGCCACAGCTCTCAGCATGGATAATAAGTGCTATATTGAGGTTATATCCAAAGGCTGAGATCACCCTGCTCCCTCCATGCAATCCCAGGAGCAAGGC
The DNA here is from genome assembly GCF_051348905.1 of Ranitomeya variabilis. Classification (NCBI taxonomy): domain Eukaryota; kingdom Metazoa; phylum Chordata; class Amphibia; order Anura; family Dendrobatidae; genus Ranitomeya; species Ranitomeya variabilis. The sequence goes on from NC_135238.1 coordinate 179,519,529, forward strand.
TCATGTACAGTACATTGTTGGTCTCCTTAAGGAAATTAAAGTCTTCGTAACAGCTCTCTGATCTGGTAAAGTGAGGTAAGGCGTCCCCCCCTTGAGGAAAGCTCTCATCAGACGTCACAGTCATCCTTTCTATGGCGTAGATAAAAGATGGATGTCGCCGCTGACGCCGTCCCCACATTTCAGATACATAAAGGAAGTCTTGGTGGGAAGATCAGAGGGAGTCGATTGGAATCTAAAATTATCCCCTGATAAAGAAAAAAATTTTAAAAAATACTACAAGAAACATTCCTTATGTTAAAAAAAAAATGTAAGGGGAATAAAGCTTTGAATCAGTACGAAAAAAATGAAATGAGAACTGGAAATGTACTGCTTGCCGGCTGCAATGGGTTTGCTCAAGGAATTTTACACAAAAAGTAAAAACAGAACAAAAGTTGCCATTTAAAAAAAAAAAAAAAAAAAAGGAATTGGCGCAGGCTGAGCATGCTACCTGCGCAGAGAGAGGCCACATCCTCCATCTCCACATGGTAAAATGCACCTAAAAAAATCAGCAACAGTTGCAATTAAAGTTTCTGCTTGCAGAGGCCACTTCACAGGTGGAGGCCGCAGTCCGGTCATCGTATGTATACGACATGCAACTCGAGAAATCAAAAAGTACAAAATAACATTAAAAAAAAAAGATGACTGCCGTTAGCCATCACCACCACATCACAGCATCGGATCAACGAGAGGACGCAAGGGTTGGTGTAATGCGACGTCACATCTTCTGTTGGTTACGGATGTTGTATATTTTTAAGGCATGTCCTTCAAATCCTCACAAACAATAAAAGGAATAAAACCATTCAAATGGAAAAATGAAAATGAGTTCCATCCAAGGACAAGGCACAATCCTTCCTCCCGCTTCTGTTCCAGGGTCAAAAGTCCCTCGCTGTGGTAACAGGCTCCGGAGGATCTCTCTGGTCCACTGCATATACCCCATTATGAAGAAAGAACGCTTGAAAAACAGGCCGGACCGAGTGGTGTACAGAAGCGTCCGCGCAGCGCGGTCACCGTTCCTTCAGCGCACACAGGATCCTTGTAAATCTGCTGCAGAATGTTAAAGCACCAAAACGGTTTGTGAGGACCCCTGAAGAGGTCACTCTATCCTTGTTTTTCTTTTAAATAGTATTTGTTTTAAAAAAAAAAATCATGAAGAAAAAAACATTTTTGGCAAGAGCTGCCATTGGCTCCTGGAGGAGCAGTGCCTCCTCTATCCAGGAACGGCACAGTGCGGCTGTGCATTGTGCTGTGCGCTGCCGTTTGTGGTTCTGTGGATATGATGTACACAGAGTTCTTTACATCCATGTCGCTGCTCGTCTTCCTGCAGACAGAGCACAGGCGGAGAAATTGGAGGGGGCAACCCCCAACAAATGTACGGAATTACACAACGGACAATCACCAGTCACTTTGCTACAGTGGGGGTTCTTCATCCATCGGTTCCTCCTCAGTCCTAGGGGAGAGAAGGAAAAGCTCAGTAAAACGCTCCCAACAGATTGTCCAGGATAACGACCAGTACGAAATACAACTAGTGATAAGCGAATGTGCTGGGATAAGGTGTTATCTGCCCGTGCTAACCGAGTGTCTTCGGCGTGCTCGGAAAATATGTTCAAGTTCCCGTGGCTGCATGTCTCGCTGCTGTTAGACAACCGCAATACCTGCATGTGTTGCATCTGTCAAATAGCCATGAGACATGCAGCCGTGGGAACATATTATTCCAGAACGACGAAGACATTCGGTTAGCACACGAGCATGGGCGGATAACACCTTATCCCAGCACATTCACTCATCACTAAATACGAAATATCTGCCCATCCATAGCCTGCATCCTGACATATGACAGAGGAAGATCTCGGGAGGTTGCCCCTGAAAGATTAAAGGGGCAAGAAATTATTTCTTTTAAATATACAACCCAAAAATTGTAAAGGCCCATTTACACTTGTTGATTGTGACAGTTAAATAGGAACTTTTACCAAATTCTTCCTGTTGAAGTGGACACACAATGTATTAGTGGCTGCGGAGGGGAAGAAAGAGGGATTTTTTGGTACTTACCGTAAAATCTCTTTCTTGGAGCCTTCATTGGGGACACAGATAACCGTGGGTGTATGCTGCTGCTGTTAGGAGGCTGACACTATGCAAAAAGGAAAAAACAATGGCTCCTCCCCAGCAGTATACACCCATTGACAGGCACCAAGCACCTCAGTTGGTGAGAAAAGCAGTAGAAGAAACGACCAGTACTTAGAACACGTAAGTACCAACTCAATCAGGGCACTAAGGCCCAAACACAGTACAAGAAACGAACAAGCAGGGAAGGTGCTGTGTCCCCCAATAAAGACTCCAAGAAAGAGAGTTTACGGTAAGTACCAAAAAATCCCTCTTTCTTTATCGCTTCATTGGGGGACACAGATAACCGTGGGACGTCCAAAAGCAGTCCCAGAAAAGGATGGGTAGAAAAAAACTAAGAGAAGGGTTCAGGTCGGCCGGTGTGCAACCGCCGCCTGCAGTACCTTCCTACCAAAACCTGCATCAGCCGAGGCCTGGGTATGAACCCTATAGAACCTCGTAAAAGTGTGCAAAGATGAACAGGTTGCGGCCTTGCAAACCTGCAAGGCAGAGGCCTGGTGACGAACAGCCCAAGAAGCTCCGACAGCTCTGGTGGAGTGGGCCCACACCCCGGGAGGGGGCCGTGTCTCATGAACACGGTAGGATTCCGTTATCGCTGAACGAATCCAGGGAGAAATCGTGGACTTTGATGCCTGATGGCCTTTCCGGCGACCCTCGGCAATGACAAACAGAGAATCGGATTGGCAAAAGTGGGCAGTTCTAGAAAGATAGATCCGAACGGCCCTGACCACGTCCAGTTTGTGAAGAGACTGCTCGAGAGGATGAACCGGGGAAGGGCAAAATGAGAGAAGAACGATGTCCTCATTGACGTGGAAAGCAGATACCACCTTGGGAAGGAAAGAAGGGACAGGTCTGAGAACTACTTTTTCCTGATGAAGAACCAGAAATGGGGGAAAGGCAGGATAAGGCTGCCAACTTGGAGACCCTCCTAATTGATGTGATAGCGATGAGGAAGGCCACTTTCCAAGAAAGAAGGAAAAAGGAAACGTCCTGAAGAGGTTCCAAGGGAGCGGCTTGAAGAGCACCGAGAACCAAACTGAGGTCCCAAGGTTCCAACGGAGACCAGAAAGGAGGAGCAAGATGCGCAACTCCCTGTAGAAAGGTCTTTACCTGAGAAATGGAAGACAAATCCCTTTGGAAAAGAATGGACAAAGCGGAGACTTGACCCTTTAGAGTACTGAGGGACAGATCGGCGTCGAGACCAGACTGCAGGAAACCAAGAAAGTCCAGAAGGGAAAAGGACATCGGAAAGACATAGTTTGTTTCGCACCACCGGAAGAAAGCCTTCCAGTACCTATGGTAAATGCGAGAAGCCGGCTTCCTGACTCCGATCATGGTCTGTATGACCTGTTGAGAAAGACCGGACTCCCTTAGGACCGCGGCCTCAACGGCCATGCCGTTAAACTCAGACTGAGAACTCTGGTGGAAGAGCGGGCCCTGTGAGAGAAGGTCTGGGCGTCTCCAGGGGGTATCCGAGAGCATGTTTACGAGCTCCGTGTACCAAGGGTGCCTTGGCCAGTCTGCCGCTATCAGGATGACTGGAATCCCCTCTAACTACCTTTGGGATCAAGGGAAGGGGAGGAAACAGGTAGGGAAATAAACTGGGACCAGGGTATTACCAGGGCGTCTTGGCTGATGGCCAGAGGTTCCCGGGATCTGGCTATGAATCGAGGTACCTTGTGGTTCATCCGAGACGGCATGAGATCGATGTCTGGAGTGCCCCAATGATGACAGATTTGATCGAAGACTGAGGGATGGAGAGACCACTCGCCTGCTGCCAGACCTTGGCAGCTGAGGGAATCGGCTGCCCAATTTTCGACCCCCAGAATGTGAACGGCTGATATGGCCGGAACGTGACGTTCCGCCCACCGAAGAATCTTCGCCGTTTCCGCCATTACCTGACTGCTGCGAGTTCCGTCCTGGTGGATCAAGTACGCCACGGCCGTGGCGTTGTCCGATTGAATGTGGACGGGTCGGCCCGTCAGGAAAGACTGCCAGTGGAGTAGGGCAAGGAAGATTGCTCTGATCTCCAGGAGGTTGATGGGAAGAAGAGCCTCCAGGGAGGTCCAGCGACCCTGCGCTGTGTGATGTCGGAAGACTGCTCCCCATCCGAGCAGACTGGCATCGGTGGTGATGACCTGCCACTGAAGGGGAAGAAAGGACCTCCCTCTCAGGACTGAGGAGGACAGAGTTCACCAGATTAGTGACTGTCGTACTAGGAGAGGTAGACGAACGGACGGTCCAGAGAGGTCGTGGGCCTGTTCCAGGTGGACAGAAGAAACAGCTGAAGGGGACGAGTGTGGAACTGGGAGAAAGGAACGGCCTCCATGGAGGCAAACATCTTTCCCAGGACTGCCATACAGAATCGTAGTGAGCGGGGAGCTAGGTGTTTTAGAGATTGGACTGCTTTACAGAGAACGGTGAACTAGCCCTTAGGGAGGAAGACCCAAGCCAAGTTTGTGTCGAATTAAATGCCCGGGAAGGACAGATGCTGAGAAGGAATCAGAGAGGACTTGTCCTGGTTGATGATCCAGCCGAGACGAGTCAGAGTGTCCAGAGAGATTTGGAGGCTTCGCGCACAGTCTCGATGGGATGATCCCTTGATCAACAGATCGTCCAGGTAAGGGATAATGAGGATCCCCCTGGAACGAAGGATGGCCATGGCCGCCGCCATGATCTTGAAGCCCCTGGGGGCAGACGCCAGGCCGAATGGGAGGGCCATGAATTGGTAGTGCTCTTCCTGGATTGCAAACCGAATGTATCTCTGGTGCCGTACACAAATGGGAACATGAAGGTACGCATCCTGAATGTCCACTGAGCACATAAACTCCCGGGTTCCATAGTGGCTATCACTGACCGCAAGGATTCCATCCTGAAGTGGCGAGTCGGACGTGGCGTTTCAGAAGCTTGCGATCCAGAATTGAACGGAGGGAACCGTCCTTCTTCGGTACTACGAAGAGGTTCGAATAGAACCCAAAAAAACGCTCGTTTGATGGAACGGGAACGGCTACGCCAGCGGCAACCAGGGAAGACACGGCTTGAAGGAAACCGGGTAATTGGGACGGGTGTTTCGGTGGACGAGAGAGGAAGAAGCGACCTTCTGGGAGGGAAGAAAATTCGATCTTGTAGCCGGAGGCAACGATCTCCCTGACCCAGGCGTCGCTGACCACAGACAACCAGGCGTCCTTGAAAGAAAGAAGCCTGCCTCCCACCCTGGAAAGACTTCCAGGTGGGGGCGACCCGTCACTTGGAACGAAATCTATCGGGACGGAAGCCAGAGGACCTTGAGGGTTGGCTTTTAGGTCTCCATCTGGGAGCTGGCTTGTAAGAGGGTCTCCTTCGTTCACCTGAAGCGGAGGGACGCTCCTGTTGAGAGGAGGAATCCGAAGCTGGAAATTGTCGAAAATGTGTAAAGGGTCGAGGGCCCCTTCTACCGAAAAAACGCTTGGGTCTAGACTGAGGGAGGGAAGTGCTTTTACCCCCGGTGGCGTCCGAGATGATCTGGTCTAGCCGAGATCCAAAAATGGGGGGGGGAGGAGCAGGCAGAATGTGGAGCGCAACTCAAAACAAAATGCCCCCGGAGAAGATGATTTTTACCTTGCTTGGCCGGTCCGCATATAGGGTGAGGGTCTTCTAGGGGCCCAAGGGGTGGGAGGAAGGCTGGAACGAAGATCCCTCTTCCAGGAGGCGGCATCAACCCCCTTAGGAAAGTCACCGCCTCCATCTCAGCCCTTTACGAGGAGAGGGGTGAGGAGAAAATTTGGCAAGGACCAGCCACCGAATAAGTCCTGAAGCTCCTATGAAGGTGTGAGGGTAAAATGTCCTGCCAGCGGGCCTGAGTGTTGCGATGTGGGTGACACCACATTGCTCGCTCAGCCGCTAATAATGGGAAGGCAGAGTGAAGCAACACCCTGATTCCCTAACGCTGTATCTGAAAGACAAAAGTAGAGAATTAGTGAAACACATAAAACCTGTAAGGAAAAAAACGATTAGCTGCGGATCTGGGGAGATCCAGGTCCGCCTCCTACAGACACTAAGCACAAACTGGGGTGCTTGGTGCCTGTCAGTGGGTGTATACTGCTGGGGAAGAGCGATTTTTTTTTTCCTTTTTGCATAGTGTCAGCCTCCTAGCAGCAGCAGCATACACCCACGGTTATCTGTGTTCCCCAATGAAGCGGTAAAGAAATTATTTTTTTTTGCCTCCAGCACAGCCAAAATAGGTGAGTAGCAAATCCAATAGAAAATGGATACTCCAGCTCCGATAAAATTCAAGTCTTTATTTATCCAAAATGGTTAAAACATAGTCCTTACATTTGGTGGACCAAACAGGTGCATATAGATCACGGCCGTGATCTATATACACCTATTTGGTCCACCAAATGTAAGACTATGTTTTAACCATTTTGGATAAAGACTTCAATTTTATCGGAGCTGGAGTATCTATTTTCTATTGGATTTGCTGCTGCTAGGACGTCTGGGTCAGGACGAACTTCCGTGCTCCGTACCTGCAGGACTGGTTGGTGAGCTGGCTATGGCTTTTTAAGCCATTTTTTTTTTCTTATGTGAAAATAGGTGAGTGCAATCCCTGACATTATCCCACACTATTGTCCTGCACATGAAGCACTTTCCTTATTTATTTACAATGGCAGATAACACAAGATTCACTAATCACAACAGGTGATTACACACCTGGCCCTGCTCCCCCTCTGATCACAGTCCTTGCACACACTCATTAGATGCTTTTGAGTAGGACTATTGCTGCTAATCTATGTGCGAATTTTGTTAAAGATCATGAAGTATGAGTCTATAAGGGTTTATATGAGTCCCAGTAGCTGCAAGGCTGATATGAAAGAAAAAATAAAACATCACCGAAATATAAAATCAGTCAACAAACTAGCATTTTGCTCCTTCATTGGAAGATTAGGCAACTTTGCATTTTATTCATGTATCCACAGATTCAGACCTGACCCAGTCGCTCCTCTTCTGGTGAAGTTGTAAATCACATGCAGTACATTCAGAACAAAATCTTGACTGAGCAAATTTCCTCCCTCAATGTTTGCAATGCCAGCGCAGAGAATTTATTTTTAGCTATGGGCCTAAAAACTAAGTACTGGATAAACCCTCTAAAGACCTCATTTGCCCTGTTTAATTTGAGGGACCATTGAGCGGAGACCCCAACTTCAGTCCAAAGGTATGAGCTGTAAAGCCATTTGCACTGGGAATTTTAGCTAAAATATGGACACCCAATCATGATATCTAGTGTCGGTAACCTATCAGGGGATTAAACCTAGCTCCAGTAAAAAATAAAGGTTTCATAGTGTTCCTAGATCCTTATGAAAGGTTCCTTCCAAAACTCAAAATATTTGTGCTGAACGTCTCCTTCCTCCTAATTCACAGGAAGTTATCAATGTCCTCCATGATATAGTGCAGATACAGTGGAGCTGCAGTCTGGTATCCACCTCTACTCACTGCAATGACTTCCTGAAAGAGGCTGCTGTAAGCCCAGGACCTTACGAACTAACAAGTCCCGTCTACAGAGTCTACAGACTAGGTTTGGGGAAGCTTCTCAAGTGATCACTGGAGGAACGCATTATTGTCCATTGGTGCACTTACCTATTAAGTCTCTATAATGGCTGTGATAACTCACTGACATTTGTTGCTCAACGTTCTTTAACGTCAGACAGCAATTATGACAAGACTCGCACAATTCAGTGAATCATTTGTGTGTAACTGTTTGTAAAAACACAGGTTTCTTAACACAATTGTCAACAATGCATGTAATACATACAAACTATAGCAATGCTCACCTTCGCTCTGGACGGACGCCCACAGACAGGGACGCCATTGCTGTCACGGTCTCTGCTTCCTCGCTCTCACATTTCTGAGCCTCAACAAGTGAATAGGAGATGGTTGAAGAAAGCTGATGCAAACAAGGCCAGTATCCACCTTCACAAAAAGGCAATATTTATCAGTGCAAGTATCAGGGGAACATAGAATCAGGACTTTGATATTCTGGTTCTATTCAGAGATCACCTGAAAAAGTTTTAAACCCTGCGTCAGGCGCAATAAGCCTGACTGGCACAGCTCACACATATTTGTTGCCCCTTCCTATCCAAAGTGGCAGGGGATCCCTCCCTGTACCTTCCTATATTTAGGTGCTGCCTAAAACCCCCAAACTCCATTTTACCACCATCCTTGTGGAGAGCAGGTGTGACCTCCGTGGCCTCTCAGGCTCATTGCGCCTCAAGGTTCTCACTTTTGAAGGTTCATACTTTGAGGGTTTTTTTTTTTTTTAATCACAATTACTTATTTTGCTCGTTTTATGAATGAAAAAAAGCAAAGTTTGTGGATATTTTGGCTTTCTTACAAATAAGAGGGTTTTTTTTGGAAATGGCCTTTCAGTTGTCAAATTTGGGCACTTTATGTTTTATTACATTTATGGTGATTATTTTTTTTTTTTCATCTGATATTGTGTTCTCTCTTTTAATACATCCCTATGACGGTCACTGATTACTTCTAGAGCCCAGAAATTGAGACAATTAGATATTATAGGCGTTTTTCTAACCTGTGCCTGTCCTAGGGAGTGCCAGAGATGCGCCTGACCCTGGTGCAGCAAGGTTTATACAAGAGAAAGATAGGGTCCGCACCTACATCTCCATGGCTTTTGCTTTTTTTTTATTATTATTCTGAAAGTGATATTCTGGGGATACAGCTAGATGAGTAGTATCTGACCACTGAGACATGCCTGCAGGCTGCTGATAAAGCGGAGCCTTTTGGACTGACAAATGGCAGAGGTCGGCTATATCCAGCAGTTAGGCTACTTTCACACCTCCATCTTTTGCCCTCCGTCGCGATCCGTCGTTATGGGCAAAAAACGGATCCTGCAAATGTGCTTGCAGGATGCGTTTTTTGGCCACAGACTTGAATAAGCGACGGATCGCGATGGATGGACACACGTCGCATCCGTCATGCGACGGATGCGTCGTGTTTTGGCGGATGCGATGCACAAAAAAAAGTTCAATGTAACGTTTTTTTGTGCGACGTGTCCATTTCCGACCGCGCATGCGCGGCCTGAACTCCGCCCCCGCCTCCCCGCACATCACACTGGGCAGCGGATGCGTTGTAAAACTGCATCCGCTGCCCACGTTGTGCTAAATTTAGCACAACGTCCGTCGGGCCGACGGTTTGCGACAGCCCCGTACCGACGGAAGTGTGAAAGTAGCCTTACATGGGGTTGAAGAGGTAGCAGAGCACATATACCATAGCTCCACTGAAAAAAGGGGATAGATTACAGTGGGGAAAAAAGTATTTATTCAGCCAAGCCACCAATTGTGCAAGTTCTCCCACTTAAAAAGATGAGAGAGGCCTGTAATTGAAATCATAGGTAGACCACAACTATGAGAGTCAAAATGCGAAAACAAATCCAGAAAATGAACTGGCCTGATTTGGCAAGATTTATTTTGCAAAATATGGGGGAAAATAAGTATTTGGTCACCTAAAAACATGCAAGATTTCTGGCTCTCACAGACATGTAAATTCTTCTTTAAGAGGCTCCTCTGTCCTCCATTCATTACCAGTAGTAATGGCACCTGTTTGAACTTGTATAAATTAGGAAATGTGTAATCAGAAAATGACCTACTGTCCTGGCCACTAAGCCTAATACTATATTCATGCCTCCACATTTCCCAGTGTTTTCTGCTATGATTAGCCCTTTCTGCACTTCAGCCTGTTATGCAGAACAGGAAGCGTTATAAATTACCGGATACATGATTTTGTTTTTCATTTTAAGTACTGATAAGAGGACACAAAAAAATCCACAAGTCTCAACCACCACAACAAAAATAATCACATTTTTGTAAGAAAAAAATGCATTAAAAAACAGATTAGTGACAACATTTTACAATACAAACTGCCTACATAGTAAAATAGATCTCTCACACCTGATTAGGTTGGTATAAAGCATGTTGGAATGGCTATATAATCATTTTTTTAAAGTGCAAACCTAAAGCCTGATTGCCAGATCCTCAGTGTCCCTCCTTCCTGCTGAGACATCACAGTGCTCAGTACAAGCTGCAGCTTTCAGTCAGATGAACACTCTTGGATTCGTGAGCTTTCTAAACTCTTTGAATTCAAAATGCTCTTTTTAATATCAGGATTACACAGAAATTCTGACGTGGATTTTCAAAGTAAGTATCTATTAATGTATGCAGTTAGTATTGTGAAATCGACAGATCTGCTTTAACATAAAAAACGGTTTTAAATAACAGGTCATTTTCTGATGACACATTTCTTTTAGTGCTACTGAAAGTATTGATGTGAAGATACTGAAAAGCATCATTTCTGTATTTTAGAAATCTAAACGTGAACCTGTCAGTAAGAATGTGCCTAAGAAACCAGAGTTACTGCTGGATAGTGCAGGGAAACACAGATCCAACTATATCTATATTCAGTCATTACCTGGCACTATGTAGCGAGGAAATTCATCTTTTATTAAAACGCAAATTAGGCTTACTAATGCGCTGGTGGGCATATCCGTGCACTTGCAGTCCTCGGCTCCTCTTCTATTCTCCTCGATGGCGCAGTCCCCCACTTCTTGATTGATAGTGGAGACAGAGGCTCTGGTGCACAACATCACCTTCATTCTCCACGGTCAATCAAAAAAAACTGAGGCAGTACTGGTAAGGAGAAGTGAACGGTAGTCGAGGACTGCAAATGCACGGTTTCACCCCAGTGCATTTAGGAGACTAATCTGCATATGAAACCTGAATTTCAGAGCAGCAGAGCTCCAAATAATGACTGAACAGGTATAGTTAGAAGCAGGTTTCCCTGCCCTATACTGCAGTAGGATTCTAAGACAAAAGCGAACTACTCTAAGAAATTTGTAAAGACATTTCAGAGTACACATCGTCCATAAATGATCTGCGGTAAGTGATTCTATACTTACTTTGGATTTGAATGACTTTTTCCATAGAGCTCACTGCATTGCTGTTCGGCCTCTGCTGTAACACGGACTCCGGGAGGGGCTCTAACTGTGAATATAGAAGCAGAAGAAAGGTTCAGGTTAACGCTTCCTCCATCCAAACAAAATCTAAACGTGTTAGTGCTGCTTCATTTCCGTCAAACAGAACCAATGTTATGAATATAAAAAGGTATGAGGACGCAAAGATTTTCAAGGAGTTTTTAGAATTCAAACTTTTCAAATTCTTCTCAAAAACACAAAACTTTTGCGTTTCTGCTCCAAAAGTTTAGCAAGACTTGGTGTGCACATATCCTAAAAGTTGCTAACAGTTCCTGAAAGTGACAACAGCATGTGGACAAGGTAGAAGCCCAAAAGACTAATAATGGGAGGTAAAAAAATTTGCCACGCTAAAAGATGGCAGCAGCTGCCTGTGATGTCGGAATGGTTGAGTTCCCGCTTTGCGGTCTACAATGTAAAGTAGCGTCGTGATGCTTTATTATAGAGTCAGGGAAGACGGCATCATTACCAACAATAGGAGAACCTGGCCGCTTTGGTGTCTATTATTTTTTTTCATACTGAAGCCAATGTAGTTTTGGTTAGCCATACAATATGTCCATGCAGGTACTGCTAGAAAGGTGCATTCATTCACATGAAAGGAGGTCCACGTAATTCCATAGATAAGTGGCTCTCTGCCCAGGATCACAAGGGCCACGGTAGGGAACACCCTTCTCTAATTTTCTAGATTAGTTGTTCCCAAACTCCAGTCCTCACGGCCCCCAATAGACCAGCTTTTCAGGATTTCCTTAGTATTACACAGGTGATGGAATAATAATTAAGGCATCAGAAAATGCTACAGATTCTCTCACCTGTGTAATACTAAAGGAATCCTGAACACATGATCTGGTGGGGGCCATGAGAACTGTAGTTTGGGAAAAACTGATCTAGTTGCACTATTATTGCGTCTTAAGACTATTACAATATATACATTTCAGCCAGGGGACAAGTGTTTTCTGAAACTGGAAAACCCCTTTAAATCATAAAGTCAGTTTGTTTTAATAAAATCAAACTGGGCCTTACTCACCCTCCCTGGGTCCATCGCTGTGTGTCCGCCACTGCTCACATTGAACAGTGAGTGAATCTGTGAGCTTAGCGGCTCGACAATGGAGCAAATAAGTACTTCATAGGACGGTGTGTGTTTGATGGAAGCGTGGTCAATAAAAGATTGCACAATGCGGAAAAATTGGCATTTTTTAAATTTAATACTTCATTTTTACAAACAGGTAGACGATGTCTTATCCCGCAATAAATGCACGTCAGCATTTTTACAGCAATACCAGTGTGCTGTAGATTCAGAGGAAGATGTTATCTGCTCCATATTAGGAGAAAAAATGATTTCCAAGTTCACATCTGGCAATCAGACCTGTTCCATGGATCAACATCCCATCACTGAGTCAAGTGGTCACAATCTGTAATATTACGTTTATCAAGAAAGGCATCCAGGCCCTCCTTGTACTTGTTTAGAGAATCGACCATTACCGTATTTTTCGGACTACAAGACGCACTTTTCCCCCCCCAAAAAAGGGGGGAAATTGGGGGGTGCGTGTAATAGTCGCAATGCAGGCTTACCGTGGCGGCAGAGGTGCGGTGGCAGAGGTGCGGTGGCAGAGGTGCGGGGATGAGGAGGCGCAGTGAGCGGGGTCCCTTTCCCCGGTGAGGTGATGCAGCAGCCCGGTAAGCAGCAGAGCCGGGTGAATCCTGTTGTTATCGGTGGTGGCGGCCATCTTCCTGAGGCCGCGCGTGCGCAGATGGAGATTGTGGTGGCGATGGAGTTCCCAGATTTAGATCTTGGCTTCAGGAAAATGGCCGCCGCGATCTCCATCTGCGCACGCGCGGCCTCCCGCGGCCATTTTCCTGAAGCCCCGGGAAGCAGAGCGCTTCATCTGCGCACTCGCGGCCTCAGGAAGATGGCTGCCACCACCGATAACAACAGGATTCACCCGGCTCTGCTGCTTACCGGGCTGCTGCATCACCTCACCGGGGAAAGGGACCCCTCACGCCATACCTCTCACTGCGCCTCCTCATCCCAGCACCTCTGCCGGTAACCACTGCTGCAACCCTCCCATGGACACCAGGCCGTGGCGTCGCCCACCTAAGCAGGAAGGGACCCTGCTCAGGTGCACGCCGTACCGCATCACCCCACCTCTGTCGACACCATGCCTCCTGTGACCCTGCTCTGCCATCGCCAGCCCTCAGGTAAGATACTGTAAATTCGGACAATAAGACGGACCCCCATCTTATAAAAAATCTTTTTTTCTGCAATTTTCACCCCAAATTTGGGGTGCGCCTTATGGTCCGGTGCGTCTTATAGTCCGAAAAATACGGTACATCTTGTGACAGAGTTCCATAATCTCACTGCTTGCACCGTAAAGAATCGCAGTCAGATAAAACCTTCTTTTCCTGTAGAAGTAGAGAATGTCCCCTTATCATTGAGCCCTAGGTATACATTTCATACTTGTAATTTTTGGAATCTGTCTTTAATTCTAGCATCAATACCTCGACATGTGAAAGGACTGTTACATGAAATGAAATGTAAATTCTCCCTCTCACCTCATTACCCAGCAAAGCAGATACACAGGCTTCAGAGGCATCGCAGATCGCGGTCAGATCATGGCCTCCCTCCAATGCAAGAATCACACGGCCTCCAGCCAACCCCATAAGTTGTTTTGTTAGATATCCAAAACCTTTGTGAGAAAGGCAAAACAGTTAATCGTCTGCAAACAAAATCACAGACCTGTATAAATCAAAAGGGTAAACTGAGTGTCGCTGATGGCTGTCATGTTATAAGCGGAAGCAGCAACACAAATGTGAACAGTTTAATGGAAAAGAAACCAGTGTCTTTTTCTACTCTAAACAGTGTATTACATTTTTTATAAATACATACAGTACTGGTCAAAAGTCTGGAAACACCCATTTATGCAATGATTTTCCTAATTCTTATTGGAATGTGCACATTGTAAATTCAGACTGAAGGTAGCAAAACCTGCTTTATGTCTGTTCACAATTTATGAAGGCTTTTAATTGAGGAACAGTCTAATTACAGTTTCTGAAGCCGGTAACGCTGATGAACTTATCCTCTGCAGCAAAGTTAATTCTTGGTCTTCCTTTCCTGGGGTGGTTCTCATGAGAGACAGTTTCATCATAGTGATTCATGGTTTTCATGATAGCACATTAAAATGCCTTTAAGGTTCTGGCAATTTTTTGGACTGACCCTCATGTCTTAAAGTAATAGTGGACTGTCGTTTCTTTTTACTTAGTTGAGTAATCCTTGCCATATTCTAGCTTAGAACAGTCGTAGAATAGGGCTGAGCACTGTATGGAACTGTGTACAACCCTGCCACTGCAAAACACATTTGATGGTCAGAAACCTTGTTTGAAGCCCAATGATTCCAGAAGTTAACTCATGATGAGGCATGCCTGTTCACTAGAAGCCATTCCAGGTGATTAGTTGATGAAACTGCTAAGGAGAACTACAAGGGGGTGTAAAGCTGTCTTAGTAAAAGGGGCGAACATTGAGGATTTAAGGTTTTACACTAGTGATAAACAAGCGTGCTCGGATATAGTATTATCCGAATATCTTGGGCGCAATATGTTCAAGTCCTGGCTTTAGCCTGATTCGCGGCTGTTAGACAGCCGCAACACATGTGAGGATTGCCTGTTTGGTAGACAGCCACAACACATGCAGAGATTGCCTAACAGCCGCGAATCATGCAGCCGCGGGGACTCGAACATAATACTCGAGCACATCCAAGAGACTTGAGTATCACCTGAGAATGGTCGGATAACACAATATCCGAGCATAATCGCTCACCACTATTTAACACACATTGTTTTGTTTCACACGTGTTTCTTTACTCCTTGTTTCCATATTGTATTCCTTCAGTGTGAATCTCCAATGTGCACATTCCAGTAGGAACAAGGAAAACCATTCCATAAACAGTTATCAAACTTTTGATTGGTACTATATATTTAAAGAACGAAACAAAAAAATACATCAGCTTCAAGATAATGGGAAATTGAGATCACTTTAATGCTTCCTGAGTCACAAGCAGCATGACATTCTAACAAGTCCATTATTACACAGCAAAAGTATTTTACTCTGAAGCTGCAGGATTTCAGACATAGTTTTACAAACACATAGCGAAGGAGTCCAGGCACATGGAGAAGTGTCTGCCAGGCGGGCCCCCCTCTGGATCAGCTTGATTGATGGGCTTTTTTATATTAAGGAGAGAACAGTCAATGAAGCTGAGGTGGTAGAAGATGGGAATCACCCAGCAGAAACTTTTCCTTGTGCCAGTCTCGCTTCTAAGGCTAGTACTTTAGTGACTTCATGTAGTTCGAAGCAGCATGAAAATTCAAATGGATTCCCTTTAAGGTATCATACCCTCATCAACTTACATTTAGCTGAAACCATGTACCCTCCCAGAGGAGCCGGGTGCCCTTCTACAGCATCAAATCCTGCAGAGACCAAAATAACTTCTGGGGCAAACTCGCTGGCTATTGGCAGCACCACAGTCCTGAAGAGTAACAAAAATATGCATCATCACATGCCAACTGATGTTAGAAGAAAAACCTTTGACTGTCGCTATCACATGAACACTGGAATCCTAATAGGTTTACCCAGTTGAATTTAAGAAGTTTCTGGGACTTTTACATTGACGGCCTATCCTTAAGATAGGTCATCAATACCAGATTGCTGCATGTGTGACACCCAGCACCCCGCCGATCAGCTGTTCCCAGTGCCGTATGGATGCTCAAATTCATCACCTATTGATTTGAACATTGGGCGGATGTGCGGTACCCGGCTGAAGCCAATATACAGTTGACATCAGCTTCTTGCAAAGTTCCTGAGGAATCTTAGCCCATTCGTTCAAGAGCTACAGCCTCCAGATCACTAACAATAATGGTTTTGTGTGCTGCTCAAACCTTCTTGAAATCCCAGCAAAGATTTCCTATGGTGTTCAAGTCAGGTGACTGACAGCCATTCCAGAATCTTCCAAGACATCTGAACCCAAGTCTAGGTGGACTTTGAGATATGCATGGGATCATTGATAATCTTGATAGTCCACTGATGCTCCACAAGACAGAGTCCCAAAACTTGGGAGGCTTATTTATATGTTTTTGGAGAATAATGGGTCCAAATACACATACACCTTGGGGAGAGTAGAGGTGGACGTCTAGGAGTTTGGGCATGGAGATCTTCAGCACTTCTAAGGGAATGTTCACACCATTTTTTTTCCTGGCATTTATGGAGAAGACGACAGACTATCACGCCAAAAAAACTTAAAAAACTTTTGAGCTTCTTTTAAACACTCAAGCTTTCAAAAGGGTTTATGCAAAAACCAGGCTTAATACACTTTTAAAAGTTGCACAATTTTTTAAACTTTTTGTATTTTCATGACAGTTTTGGGTGGAGCAGAGGTAAGGCGGGACGTGGCTATGTGTGCCTCTCGAATTCATTCATTCAGAAATGTTACTCCATGCCTTTGTATATTTTTCCTTTGTTTTTGCAAAATAAATGATCTTTTATCTTCAACTTTTTGGACCACTCATGACAACCCAAGAATATTACCGACTGGGAGGCCATTGGCTAAGAATCCTCAGGATCGATGCCAGAAGCTGGTGTGATGCTTCACGTTCGTGGCAGGTCATGAAAGCCAAAGTGCTTCTACGCTTGTCATGAAGGGGTTGAATAATTCTGAGACTGCCCTAAAAGTGTTACTTTGGGCTGAATTTGGAGAAACCTCTTATTATATTCGTTGTGCTGAGCGACTTAAATTGTTCTTGTTTCATTGCTTTATTGCAAAACAGCAGAAAGTTTGTAAGATAAAGGTAAACCTAAATTGCAATTGGGGGGGGGGGGGTTTTTTTTTTGAATAATTTTGACTCCAACTGCATACCTGATCTCTCGACCATTTGTATCAGACTAAAGTGTGGCACATGCATGGACTGTGACATTTCCGCTTACCTGAAAGCAGCCAAGTAGTCGGCATCACCCATGGGTGGATTTAAGCCTCCAGTAAAAGCCATATTCACATTAAACCCCGCACCAGTCGCGGTGCCAACCTGTACAAAAAGAAGCAAAAAACTGCTTTACAAAACAAAAAGCAGCAAGAAAACACAAAAGTAAGCTGGTCAAGCAAACCCTGCGGAGGCAGGCACTCTGCAGGGGCGTCCATCAGCCCCATACGCATTAGAAACATGAAATCTACTTTATTGTTCATGAACTTTTTTTTTTTTTTTCAGCAAAAGAAGAGTTCAAGAACAAAACAGACCTCTATAAACAACTGTATTCAACTACCAATTGTTTTTCTTAAGACAAATAACTGCAATTTTCACATCAATATTGGGAAGAAACACAGGCTGTTCTCACAAATAGACTGCTGCTAGATGTTAGGCAATGAGGACATTGGCGACCTAAACAATAGCCTTGTTCCATACCCAGTATGTGACATAAGCATGCACTTCTATACACGTACGTCCATGATTATTTATTAACACAGCCATATATTTCACATTTCCACTGGATTCTGTCTTCCAAATGAAAAACATTTGCATAAACTATAGAATCTCCAGATGCATCTGAAATGGTAATTTCACCTTTAGCAGGAATAATTACAATAATAATCCGGCCTTTAAAAATAAGAATTATGTCCGGTAATGCGAACAGCAGGGAACAAGTAAACAGCCATAATGCACAACGTGGGTGTCCATAAATCCATGTCAGAACAAAAAATATAACTAAAAATGCACAGAAAAGTTAAACGTGACACAATGGGGAGTAAGAAGCAGTGTACAACACAGTAAACGCTTTCCGTCATATCCAATGTTTGCTTTTTCCTACCCTTCTAAGAGCTACAATTTAGATTTATATAAACACCGAATGTTTTTTGTTTTGTTTTTTAAACTTCTTTCTTTTTAAAGGGGGAAAAATTATTAGAATTTTAAGTAGCGATCCTACAAGTCACAATCAACCCTTTAACGAGTCGTGCAATGTGACTTAGGATAAAAGCCAAATCAGTATCTCAATTCGCAGACACGGTGTTTCGGGCTGTTGGCCCTCGTCAGTGCGAAGCATGAGAACTGATTTGGCTAGGTGAGAGGCTCTGGACTGGGGTCTAAGGGGTAGCGTTTCTCCTTATGGACAGTGACATACCAGCTGGCTTGTCAAGGTAAGGAGGCTTATTCACCGTGCAATGCTCTTCTGGGAAATTAAATATGCAAATTGCCTCTTCTTAGAAAAAGAGGACTTAACTCTATAGCGCCACCGAGGGCCAACAGCCCGAAACACCGTGTCTGCGAATTGAGAAACTGATTTGGCTTTTATCCTCAGTCATATTGCACGACTCGTTAGAGGGTTGATTGTGACTTGTAGGATCGCTACTTCCAACAGGTGGCGCTATAGAGTTTAAGTCCTCTTTCTCAGAAGAGGCAATTTGCATATAGAATTTGAAGGTGCTTTTTTTTATTATTATTTATAAATGTTTTATTTATTTATTTATTTTTAAATCCACTTAGGGATCCACTTGAACATGTGAACGTCTGACGTTTGTAAAATCACAGACTCTTACGAAGCACAGCCACGACCTGGTCTTTACTGGAGGACTGTCGCGACAGATATGGAGGCCTTAAGCAAGTCCATGACTGGCATGGCAACTTATCTGCACCCCAAGATCGCATAAAGTGGAGAACGAAGGAAACCTGTAATGGCGCACTGTGTGGACCACACACCTTAAAGGAAACCGTGAAGAAATTGAGAGTGGTGTTTAAAGGACTTAACAGGAGTGAGCGGAGCTCAACTGCTGGTAAAAGTAAGCCTTAGGTGTGTAACACAACCAGAAGCTGCCAGGTATGGTGCAGGCTCAGCCCCTGAGCCTGCTCCACACAACTGTGCCCGACTTGCGCCATACGTGTAGAGTTTTTTTTAAATTTTTTTTAAAGAATCAGAAAAAAGCAAACACACAGGCATCGACAACTGTACTGGGGCTTAATACCTTTTTTCCAATGATTATTATATTGCACATTGTTGTTTATAATATAAAAGCTGTGTGCATGGTAATGGGAGAAGCTGTTGGATTAGAATTGAAAGACTTTCGATCCACACTCATCATATGCCTGTGAAAGAATTACCTGTCTGCACGCTTCAACAGACAATCATGTCACGTCCTAATAAACGCCATCATAAAATAAATATACATACCTCATCGGGCGCCCCACTGCCTGGGAAGAAGTTTCCGTCATCATAGCGGTGGACTGATATGTAAAGGACACTAGGATCTGTGTAGAATGCCTGTTGGGTGCCATTTCCATGATGAACATCCTAAAATATACAAATCAATGTTATAAATAATGACACTTTTTTTCTATAGATTGGCAGTATAGAGTTAGTAGCCACTCACCCAATCTACAATCAATATTTTTCCAACATTGAACCTCTGCTGGAGAAGTTTCGCCGTGATTGCTACAGAATTGAAGTAGCAAAAACCCCTAAAATGTAAGAAATCATGTGTAGATTAAATTACAAATCAAAAGCTGATTATACTTATATTCTAATGTTTAACAATAACTTAATATTAACAACCGTCAACTCTTTTTTTTTTTTTTTGCTATTGAACGTAATTGGAATCTTCCGTTTTCATACCAATTTTGCTGAATCCCAATAAAAATATTAAAGACAAAAAATAATAAAAAATTACAACTCAAGATTTAAATAAGTTGTGCAATACTTGGACAACTTCTTCTCATACCCCTCGCTTGAGCCCCATAAAATAATAAAGCTTATAATCACCTCCTCATGCTCAACCATCACTGGCTTCACTGGCCCTGCCTTGTGTTGAAATGAGTATGAAGAGAAAGTCCGAGATCAGCTGCAGTCTGGACATACTCTTCATGTTCGATTTGTCCGAAAGTGGGGACCGTGGCGCCAGCATTGATTGGGTGCCGGCATCACGTGTCAAAACAGCAGCACCGGTGTCCTGAGAGCCAACATCGTGGGAACGGCGCTGACACAGGAGGTAAGTATAGGTTTTATTTTTGTTATGGGGGCCAAACATCTGGATCAAGAAGAGGTTGTCCTAGTAGTGGACAACCCGTTTAACCATATTAACGCTCAAGATGAAATTCTCAGGACAGAACTTACATTGGCGTGCTCTCCTCTGCATGGTGACCGGGAGGCCTAACCACAGCAAAGCCATTCTACAAGGGGAGGACAAAATGTATTACTATATCACAAATATCCACCATGGAACCACATTTTAGTGGAAAAGTTTACAGTGGCAGATAGAAATATTACCATACACAAAAGGGTCTCACCTTCAGCTCTCCGGCAACCACTTTGGAGGCAAGTTCCACCACACATCCTACTGCGAGTCGAGCCGCCCCAGAGGAGTGGACCTCATTCCAAATTGTATCACTGTCAACCTAGACACATGAAGATATCATCACATCTATCCCATCGAAAATGCAAAACCTCTGACAAAGCCTCATCAAAGTTGGTTGTGTTTGGCTCAACAGCAAAAATATACAAAATCATGATTATAATTCTGCAATGTCCATCACTCAATCTACTCCCTCGCTATCTAAAATGATTGTGCCAAGCGTCATCCAGAAGTGCCAACATATTAGCCAGAAAAAAAAGCTAAAACACACTAAAAGCAGCTTTGGAATAAACACTCACCCCAACCCCTCCACAAGGTAGACGGACGAACATGGAGGTCAAAGATCCTGCATGAGGAAAGGGGAATGGTTAGTGGAGATCGGTTACTAGCAGATTACAAAGAGAACAAACCAGCAAATAAACACCAAAAACAAGTGCACAAAGCCAACATCCCAGCCGTTTTCATAGCATAGGTGCACTATTTTTAAAAGAAGGGACAGATCATGAATGCGGAGTCTGGTGGTTTTCTTAGAATCAACAGAATCTACTACACCAACTGGTAAATTGCTTGACATGTGGGAATATAATTTCTACCAAAAACAGTGATTAATCTGGTTAGTCATATTGGACTGCTATTATTTTTAACACTACTGTAAAAGGGGAGATCTGACAGTGAAGGAAGTAATTGCCGTATCAATGTTAACATTTACCCTCCAACTTCTGTCGATTCAGAGGGTTGGTGCCATAGAGCAGAGAGTGCGCCTCGGAGTGGACAGTTTGCAGTTCTTCCAAAGTGGCTTTTCTGCCCCGTATACACTATACATAAAAAAGCATGGAGATCAGACTTAAAGCAATGACTTGTTTATCCCCAAAAGCTAAAAAAAAGAGAAAAATAAAAAAAAAAGTGTAAACCCTTGCTCACCTCACACATGCTCCTTAGACCTGTCTCTTGCAGCCTGGACCAGATGCTTTGTATACGGCCAGCATGCTCAGGATGGCTGTTAGTGTTCCCACAGATGCACTGATGTTTCAGCATCAACGTGTCATAGACAAGGCCTGCAGAAAATGTACATTCCAAATTGTCAGGCAAAGTGATTTTTTTTAAAGCCATGTAAAAATAAGACCTAATTAAAAAAAAAAAAGTGGAAGTAAAAAAAGCCCCTTTGATTTTACAGTTCAAGCAGATTTAGAATATGACTTCCTTTGACCTTACTAATGTGAAGGCGTGCTCATCTTCTGCCTCCAGGGGCGCTCATCTTCTGCCTCCAGAAGCACTCATCTTTTGCCTTCAGGAGAGCTCATCTTTTGCCTTATTGAGCGCACTACTCCCCTTTCTGCTTGCAGGGGAACAGTGTGCTCCTGAACATTGACAGTTTGCAAGAGCATGATGGTCACACTGCTGGTCCGAACTGTGTGCTCTGCCAGGCTGATAACAGAGGCAGCTTTGTCTCTGCAGCATGGGAGAAGAGCGAGGGAAAGTAAGACTTGGTGAACCCAACGATCTGGATAGCTTCAGAGTGGCACTGACAAGCAAGCAGCTTCCAAGTGCGCGATTCTTGTCTAGGGAACCAGCCACCTTTAGGTGGTTGCTAACATAAGTAACAAGCAGAGAGGATCTTTAATAAAAAAAAGTAAAAAAAAACAAGTTGCTTCCGTTTACAAGAACTTTGGAATTCTAACCATTAATGACCAGGACTCAATCGCAAGCCTCATTAGCCAGATGACCGAAGAATGGGATGTCATAGTCAGATGACCGAAGAATGAGATGTCATGGTTTCCTGTCCTGGTGGAGACCACAAGAACGGTTGCTCCCAATGAGTATAGCTACTGTTATTTTCTCACTTTCCATCTTTTCATCATTTTTTTTTTTTTTGAGGGAGTGGGCAGGAATTCTCATAACCTCTTTCAAGTGACATAATACTGCACCTGTAGTGAATCGTGGCTTGGTAGGTGTTTCTTGAACAGACATGGGAAATGAGGCAGAGGCTGGAGAAGACTGGGCTCTTGAGAGTGGTCTGTGTCCACCAAAATGTACGACAACACCAGCAGCTTCCATGGAGGCTTGATAGTTCCTCAGCTGATGTATGCGCTGCTGCTCCAATAAAAGGGTTTGCTGTAATGTCAAGATGATATGGATTTTCAAAAAATATACATAAGACTAGAGAAATATAAGAAGCCTGGCAATAATTATGTGTCACATACCTGTCTGAAGAGAAGATCTTGCTCGGCCTGAAGTTGGCTCTGCTCTAGCTCCTGTGAGCTGGCTTCATCCTCACTTTCGTCTCGCTCCTGCTTCACGCGCACATGGCCTCCAAGGCTTTGCTCTTTATGATCGGATCCATGTTCTATATAGGAATCCTCATGTAGAGCTTGATGCTCGCGCAGCTCCTCTTCGGTTTCCTCGGGGTGGCTTTCATGTTGTCGTGAAACCTCATTGACTTTAGGAATCATCTGAAGCAAATACAAAAAAAAATTGACAAATTCATGCTAATAAAAAAAAATACAAAAACATCTAAAAACCAGCATCAAGTTGAGAATAATATATTTACAACACAAAGTAACTCAGGATAAAAGATTAAAGATAGCAATGAAGGGTTAAAAGAGAAGATTTTTACATTGGGTAACGGAGAAAATGAGACAAAACTAAAAAGTAGGAGAGTCCTAAAATGAGAATAAGAGGTTACACCACAAAGGTCACTGTCACTCCATTGATTCTACTCCTTAATATGACAGCTGTCAACCAGCTTCAGAATCAATAAAAGGCTCAGTGGACGCCTATTTTACTGATAACTTGGGTCCCAGTGTTTGGGTTTCCAGCTACCACACATTAATAGCATATCCTGTGGTCAGAATATCTCAATAACACATGGGGATACACTGAATTTTGTACAATTTCAGTGCAGACCTAATTGAGCCTGTAATAAGAAAAAAATTAAGAGGGGTCATTTACTCACTGCTCCAGTTTTAATTTTGTAGTACAGGCAAGATACCTGTTCAGTTGCTCTAAGAAACAGAGTGATAACACTGAGCTGTCCCAGCACAACTGCAGTCGGGGGGATACAAAGCCTTTTTTTATTGCTTGAAAAATCAATATTGATAACACACTTTAAATAAATAATAAATCTGTAGAATTTACAAATCAATAACAGTTGCAGGTGCAAAACAACCACTGTCCAAACACTGTCTATCCCGAGGAAAGGCCATCAATGTTTAAAGGGGCTGTACACTACTCAGACAACCCCTTCTGAATCCCTGTTTACCCCCGGAAAAATAACACTTACCTGCGCTGCCAGTGCCGTTCTAGCGGTGTCGGCATCAGCTCTCCCAGGGATCATGCGACATGTTATGTCCCGCGAACCCTGTCGCTAATCAACACTGGCTTCAATCTCGTCTCCTTTGGGTAAATCAAGATATCTAAAGAAAGTGAGAATTGCCGCTGCTTTCTCACTTCCTCTGAATGCTAATTACGTCAGTAGGAGAGTGAAACCAGCGCTTATTGGCCACAGGGATTGCATGACATAATGTCAAGCGAACCCCAGGAGATCAAGTGCAGACACCGCTGGAACAGCGCCAGCATCGGAGGGGACTATAGGTGTTATTACTTTACTGGGGAAAACATAGGGATTTATATGAGGATGCCCAAATAGTGGAAAACCCCTTTAAGACCCAGAACATGTTTTCCAAGGGAGTTTTTCAGCACAAAATGACTGTTCAAACCAAGTACAGGCAACCTGTGCACACATGGCGGGGCCAAACACTTCAGCACACCTTCTCACCAACTTGTTTTCCAACTATCTCCTCCTTTCTCTGGCTCCTGTAAAGCGAGAGCTGTCAATCAAGGAAGTAGGGGGGCTGAGACAGATGGGAAAAACAAGAATATGTGGAGGTGCACTAAACTGCTCAGCCACACCAAGCGAGTACTCAGCACATGTGCTTGGTGTGAACAGTCACTTTGTACTCACAGACTCCCTTTACCACATCTTATGGAAAATGTTTAAAGGATTTTTCCCACACCTGCCATTTACCACAGGATAGGAGGTCCTGAATATGTCTGATCATTGTGGACATGTGATAAGTGTGAAATTGTGGGATTTTGCCCCAAACATATGCACACACAAGATTAGAATTCAGAGACAAGGAGAAATGATAGATACAGCGCCTGGATAAGCCCATGAAGAAGTGGGGCACACACCTTGTTGAGGTGTAGCTGCTGCTGTTGTTGGAACTGCTGTTTGTGCTTCTCAAGGAACTGTTGGTGCTGCTGCTGGATGACCAGGTGCTGCAGAGCATGAGAGTTCTGAGGCAGCGGCGCAGACTGTGTGCGGCCCAGAGGGCGGTGGTGACGTAACTTGTGGATAGTTGGGGAGACGCGATCAGTGGACACTAAGGACTGGGAGTGAAGAGGAAGCGCACCCAACCCTGAAAGCAATAAAACAAGTCTGCTAAAGCTGCTGCGGCGGATTCATGTGCAGTAGATGACGGCCACACGTCTGATGTGCTCACCGGTTACTAATGGGCTCTGTGCACTGGGCTGCTCCAGAAGGACCATATGCTGCAGGAGGGAGTTATGGGAGCTGGCTGCATCAGCACCAAGGTACGGAGTAAGGTGGGCAGCCGGAAATAAGGACAGGCGTTGTTGGATAGTAGACAGGGAAAGGCGATCAGAGTCCGGTCCAGACCCACCCTAAATAATACGGAGCAGGGAAGGCAAAAAGAATATTTACAACTTAATATATTGAAAACAGACATGAGAGAATACATATGCTTGTGTCTCAAGATCTTGTAATGGATTACTAAAAGAAATGTATTGTGTAAATAAAGACCATTATTAAAGTGCAAGATTCGCTCAGCATTAGGAACAGAAGAATGTGGAGGGCAAAACACAGACTATATACGGTACATACATATATATTATACACAGATATCTCAATCTATAAAAAATATATATTATATATATATACACACACACGATATATATATATATATATATATATATATATATATATATATATATACTGACTATATATATATATATATATATATATGTATATATATATACATATATACACACACGCACAATATATATATATATACACGCATACATATATTGCATGCACTATATATTATACATACTGTCCTTATCTATACATTTTACACTGCTCCATTGAGCGAATGTGAAAGGTTCCACATGGGTAGGTAAGGTTTCATTTTTATTTTTTTTTCTGGGGGGGGGGGGGGGGGGGGGAGTGGTGCCCCAGTTTTTAATTTGTAGGTAGGGTCCCTAGTGGGGGGTTTGCACTAATACCTGCAGTGGAAGCTTCACATTAATCTATTCGCAGTTGTATAAACACAGACAAGGAATAAGCAGATTGTGGCTCATTATCAGTACAGTGAATGGCTTTATTCCCTGCAGAACATTGATAATGATGATGATGATGATATACACATGTTCTCACTTAGAAAATATCAATACAGTCATATTAATCTGAAAACATATTGAAGGTGTTTCCCATTGCTCGTAAAGACTTCTATATTTTAATACAGAACCTTGTGATTTTAAATGGAATCTGCAGAGACCAGTGTCTAATAGGAAACACAACGGACGGTTATTCAACTGTTTGCATGATTTTAGGAACTGTGGAGGTTATGGCTGGGGTCTCTAAGGGGTTGGGTGGGGAGAGGGGGGGGGGGGGAAATGATATCTGTAAAAGTTTTGTGTAACAATGTCACGAGAATTATCTGGAATTTTTTTGTTATGGATAATAAAAATCTATCTGATAAAAAAAAAGGGAATCTGCAACCAGAAAATTACCTACTGTTATTTTTTTTTTGTGCTAAACAGATTGTTTTTGGCAATCATTTTTTTCCATATCACAATTTGCATTAAAAATAAAAAAAATAAAGAAATTGTGCCATTTTCACGCTGACCACTGGGGTGTTTATAGACTAACTTTGTGTTCCAGGAAACATGTATGTCATCTAAAGGACCTTGTGAAGGGAGAGGAAGCTGCGATGTCACCTACTATGAATGATTGATCCGGTGTTATCAGCTGTGATTAGGTGTTACCTATCACTGTAATCCTGCCTCTGATGATAAGCAAACTGCTGAAAACTGTTCCTGAAACATCAGGAAGTACAAGTCTAAAAGAGAACCCAGTGGCCAAAGTAAAAATTGCCATATTACTACCGTAATTTTGTTTTTCAAAATAAAGCAAATAAAACAAAAATGGCATCTTTATTTTTCAAAATATATATTAACAGGTCATTTTCTTATCTGCAGCATAAATTGAGCAGGGACATATATGTTCCCATGGGGGTTTGTTGAACTTACATTGGCGGATCCACTAGCGGGCAGCCCAAGAGTAATGTTGGGTAAAGATGGTGAGGTATAGAGAGGCAGCTGGGTTACAGACCCTTCTCGGCTTACCAGCCGATGCGCCAATGCCGCCTACAGAAGGGAGAGGAAAAAAAAAAAAGTAAGACCTAATCAAAAAGCTACAAAGAAGCATAATGACGACTATGGATGCTCAGGGTAAGAAGGAAGGTGTGTGTAAGATTTAGAAACATAAGGGCTTGGATGAAAGAAGGCAAAGTATCCGTGTGAGTCTAGATACCTCGGACTGAAGGCCCAAAGGTCCAGCGATGCCGTTCTCAGTAGTGATGTTGCTTGAGCTGTTGTTGGGAGAGCTGGGCCCAGAGCCAGGAGCGCTGTTACATGCCGAATCTAAAAGAGGGCACAAAATAGCAACACAGTCATTACAAAGTGTAGATGTAGTAAATACAGTCTGATAAAAGCCGGGGAGTGTCCTCAATACATTACAGAAAAATAATTATCACAAGACAAGAGAGGAACGCAGGATGAAGGCGCTCACCGGACACATCCAGAGGACGCTTCTTCAGAGCAGTGACACCAGGACCATCTTTCCGTCTTAACAGGGGGCTGCTGCGGCGCTCGGCCACCTTTTGTTTCAGTCTGGAGCGCAACTTCAAATTGGGTTCAGATGCTAAATTGGACGGCGGATACAGAAAGCACAGGTACGGAATGTGACAATGTATTGCAGCAATTCCACAATAGCACTTTTAAAAGCCATGCTTAATCTGCTGAGTCTAACACTATGTGTACTAGAGGGAGGTGCCGGATCACGGAGCTAGCGGTGTCTGGCAACTTTAGGTCAGAGACACAACCTATAGGCTCCCTCAAAAGTCTGCAATGGAAGAAGAATTTTGCAAAGCAATTACATATTTATTTAAAGGAGCTTTTGGGTCACAGAATATTGATGACCTATCCAGTAGAGAGGTCAACAATATGAGATTGGTGGGGGTCCGACATCCGGCATCCCCACTGATCAGCAGTTACTTGCTTTGACTGGATAACTCTTTTAATGGATGCCACTGAGTGGCATTTATCACCAACAGACTATAATGGCATAAGTTAAAACTTAGTCAAAATCATAGATCTGTCAATCATAGAACATTGCATTAAAAAAAGTTTTTGCTACCCCATCTTAGAGCAGTAGAATGAAGGGTCAGAGATCTTCCTGTTGGTTTTGATAAAAATTACTTATCAGCTGCAGATCTAGCAGTTCTCAGAATGCGGAGCTCTGTATAACCTCGCCCACACCATTGATCGGTAGCTTTCTGTGTGCACTGTGCATAGGCAGAAGGCTGGTGGGGATGGGGTAATACAGAGCTCATGAATATGGAGGACTATATGGCGGTATGTTTACTAGGCCTCTAGTTATAATCTTCTGCTGATTAAAGAGTGATTTTATCAAAATTACAGCAAGTAGCCCAGTAAGTAACACATTTCTGGAATCAGGGTCTCTGTCTCTACATCAAGCTGGTCTCAGATTAGGTGGCAAAAACCTGGTGACAGACTCCCTTTAAATATATAATGCATCAGTATGACATCATTGGGCATATCAGTCAGGCTGGCATGTACTTCCACAATATAAAAGTTAAAGAAGATGTGTCGCAAAAAAAAAATATTACCCATTCAAATCAGGTCTTTAGGTTGCATGTATGCATATAATATAATATAATATATATTTATATATATATATATTTTTTTTTTTTTCAAAGGTCTGGATTTTTTTTAATTGTTTTTGTCATGAATTAAAAAAAATATACATCTTGTCATTTTCACACCAGTCACTGCGGACATTTTAGAATAACTCCTGCTGTTTCAGGAAACTCAAATGTACATTAGCAGCAATGAACAGATCCCGCCCCTATCTTTTATATTGAAGCATCTAATGAGAGTGTGCAAAGGTCATTGTAAAGGGTGGGGGAGCAAGGTCAGCTGGGATATCAATTATTGTGATTGGTGGATCCTGTATCATCAGCTGTGTACAGAGGTGTGACCTGTTCTGTAATTCGGTCTGTGATGATAAGGAGACTTCTGAAAAGTCTTTGACATAGAACAGGAAGTAGGAATATAAAAAAAGCCCCAGTGGCCACTGTGAAACTTGCAACATTTCTAATTTTCTTAATGCAGATTGTAATACGAGAAAAAAAGATTAAAAAAAATAGGTAATTTTCTGATAGATAATTTTGAGACAGTCCATAGCCTACACAGAATATCGGCTCTCTAGTCTTTTAAATCTGCATCATTACATGTATTACACAATAATACTTTTTTAGGTCACAGAGACCATCTTATTTTTAGATACTTCGTTTTACGAGGAAAGGCACTTCACAGGTCTGGGGCTTTTTTCATCCTGTGCAGTAAAAATGTCCATAATTGGCTCAGATTGCATTAAGCAGGCAATGTTTTACCATCACTAATAACTAGACACATTGCTGTGAACCCAGGGAGTCCTCACACGTCTGAGTGTTCACCAAGAAGATGGAATTTAAACATCCACATTAACTACAATCGATAGCTGTAATACTGGTGAAAGCTTCCGCTGGTACCCGGCTAAACCCACGGAACCAGCTCAGCCCACTGCCTGAGAAGACCACAGCAAATAAATATACTATTGCTACATTAATTATTTACAAGCATTCCTGTAACTACTTGTAAAGCATGCACAGGGAAATGGGAATGGAGGTTGTGGGCGGCGTGAAGAGGCAACGAGACCAGGAAAATAACAAATGTATAAATATGGGAGTGAGAAGAGTGAAAGGAATCAATGAGAGGGGTACTCAGAGGAGGAAAACACTTACATATGTAATTAATGCACTAACAGTCTGCACCACAGTAAAAGCATAGCAAAGATATACACACAGCATACACCACTCAACACGTGTACATGGCGGGCCGCTCACGATCCACTCTGGCCCCCCATGGAATTCAGAGAGGAAAACAAAAAAATCAATAGTGATCTTGTTCTCTATCTATGAGATATTATACATAGATAGATAGATAGATAGATAGACAGACAGACAGACAGACAGACAGGCAGACAGACAGGCTAGTGTAATGTATCCATGAGCTTCTGTAATGTGTCTTCTTGGCATGCATATGGGTGGGAAGCAGCAAGGCAATGACTAAGTGACTACTATACTTTTCAGAGTCCCAAAAACCATACATAAGAGTATTTTTTTTTTATTACAAGCTAACAAAAGTAAATGAGAGAGGCCCAAAAGGTGTTGGTATAGGTCAGCATCCAATTTACACAACATACGTTTGGATCAAATGATCGGGTTAAAAAAAAAAAGAAAAAGTAAAATAAACCAACCATAGCATGCAGAAAGCCTGAGAAGATCCTAATTTTAGTCTCACCTGTCTTTCTTAATGGAAAGTCATCCTTTGAGTCGTACATTCCGAGCACAGGATGGTGGTATGAGCCCGATACCCCACCTTGAGGCGGAGGACTCTGGTCCAGTGAGCTATGTTGAGTCTTCCTGTAGAGATAGGACACAAAGGGTCAGGGTTGGATTAAAAGCACATGCAAAGGAAAATAGACAGATTATAGCATAGACTAAAGGGATAATTGTTCTAAGTCCCTTCACCACCTAGTCATAAATAAATGTATGGTCCACTCGATTATTTCCCTGTGGTGGGTCAGCTAAAACCTCCGCCCTAGGAGTATTTGTTTAAGACACTATATAGTCATGTGAAAAAGTGTTCGCCCCTTCCCGATTTCTCATTCTGCATGTTTGTCACACTTAAATGTTTCAGATCACCAAACAAATGTAAATACTAGACAAAGATAACACAAGTAATCACAAAATGCAGTTTTTACATGAAGCTCTTTATTATTAAGGGAAAAAGAAATCCAAACC
Organism: Ranitomeya variabilis; assembly: GCF_051348905.1. Lineage (NCBI taxonomy): Eukaryota > Metazoa > Chordata > Amphibia > Anura > Dendrobatidae > Ranitomeya > Ranitomeya variabilis. The sequence continues at coordinate 179,550,308 of NC_135238.1, forward strand.
TACAGGGCCCTGTGTGAAAAAGTGATTGCCGCCCAACACCCCACTTAAAACATAAATTAACTGGTTTATCAGATCTTGGAATCATAAATTATAACCTAAATTTTACAAGCTAATATTTCCTCACTGAAAAGAAGAAATTAAAAAGAAAAAACTAAAACAAAAGAATTTCTTGAATTTCGCAGCCATTATTGCACAATGTGTTCGGTTTAAGATACTAAAACTATTGCAAGGTTTTCTTTAAGTCTGTCCCCATATACCCAAGGTAAGCCACTGATGCCAAGTTTATCACTCACCACCTCAAGTGATGCTTTTTTTCTTGTTCCATTTATCCATGGTGCCTATTCTAGATACCATCTATTGGAGCAGTATGACGGCTTAGTATTCACTTGTATAATTTTCCAAAGAATGTCTTGGTTTCATTTAAGTGTACCAATTTCCTAAAATTCAAGGCACCCTGATGGTTAACAGTTTCCTATGTAACTGACCGAATTGCACGAGTGAGTATGAAATATGGTTGTTTTTTTCTAGGTCTGTCTTTTCTTTTTACGTACTGTACTTACTGTATCATTTATTTGCAGAAAAGAAAAGAAAAAAACTTGTGAAGGGTGTTCTCCTGTGTGCCTACTGGACCCCAGAAGACCAGTTTCCAAATTTGTTAATTTGGCAACTATCAGGCTAAATTTGGCAACTATCAGGCTAAAATGTGAAGGGGTTTGACAAATTTAGTAATTCTGTTCTTAATTATTTCATAAAGCAGAAGGTTAAGTATAGCTTAAACAGAACTTATAACTTACCATTGATATGTACCTTTTTTAAACTGGTGTGAACGCCGCTGTTCTCCTGAATACGGCGGGTTTTGATTTTTTTATCTTCTAGGTTTTTTCTCTTTCTGAGATATGGCCCTTGCTTCATTGTATGTAGTATGTAAATCTGCGCTTGTTAGCCAATTGGACATGGTCCTCAACTCTTCTCTAAGAGAAGGTGGTCTTTAGGAGGACCATGCCCCATTGGCAAACAAAACTGGATTTATATACAGGACCATAACCCAGGAATGGAGAGGAGCAGAAAAAACCCACCAGCAGATTATAGAGAACATCGGCATTTATACCAGATCATACAATTAGATATCACTGGCAAGTGACAGGTCCTCTTTATTCAAAATCCCTATCACTTACCAAAAGCGAGGGTCACTTGACATACAGTGATTTAGGCTTCGGTGGGCAAGAGCCTTCTTCTTATTCAGGACAAATTCCTGCAACTTCATTTTGACTTCGGTGCTCGCAACGGCGCCTGCAAATAATGTGTAAGAACCAAAACTGCGAATGTAAACCCCACAAAACAAAGTAGTAATTAAGAAAACTGATAACGCAAGCAATCTATACGGAATAAGCACCAACCATAACCAAATGATTAATGCCCACAACCCTCATCTACAGGCCTGGTTACAGCCTATGATTTGGAGAGGGCATCTCCCCCACTACAAGAGAAGAAAAGCCAAGAGGCAGAGACATTTGCTCTGGCGGACCAGGCCCATCCATATATTATATAGACGGTCATTCAAGTTAATGTCCATATATAAAACTGCTTTTCAACTGTACCCACTACTAGTAAATGGTCAACTATCTTCCCAGGGTTGTCGGCAGCTTGCAAGTGGGGTGACATTATTTTATTATCACCAATTCAGCCCGCTCTGCATGTGGGGACAATTGATGACATTTGGCATTCCGCTCATTGTTAAGGTATAGAAAAAAAGCCAATATAGATAGAAACCGCCATATTAGTGATTTCCTGAAACCATCTGCAAACATCAATCCGCCCTCCACTCACTTTCTTTTCCCTTTTCTTTATTCTTCAGCTGCATTAGTTTTTGTTCCCGTTGCTGTTTTTCCATCTCTTGCTCCTGCCGATGTTGCTCCAGTTTTCTCTGGTGCTCCAGAAGTTCCTGCTGATGTTTCATGGCAAGAAGCTCTTGTTGCTGCTGTTAAGTGACATCCCCCCACCACCAATCAGGTTAGTGACAAGTCAATATCGTCAGGAGGCTCTCAGGAGAACATCCATCGATTAGCCATCTCTTACCTTTACATGCTCATGTAATTGGGCCTCGTGTTGTCTGGACAACTGCTCGTGTTGCCTCTGAAACTCGGCTATAAGGAGCTGCCGCTGGATTTGCTGCTTCTGCTTCAGTGCCAGTAGTTCTTGCTGCAGCTGCTGCTCCCTCCCGGTGCCCTCTGACCCCGAGATGGCATATTGGGGATCCAGTCGGAGGTCCATAGGAAGCGTGCCGGAAGCCACTTGGAGTGGCAGTGCAGCACTTACATCAACTATGGAAGCAAAAAAACAAAACCCTTAGTACCTTTTGGTCTACAATATACTTATTGGAGACCCTGATATCCTAAAGAACAACAACAAAAAAAAGTTTCTGTAGACCCATAACTTTTTAAACTATCCAAATGATCAGATCCAATTTTTAAACACTTTAGTCTTAATACTTCCGAGGACCGAGGATCTTTCACGAGCGCGGAACCCAAAGCTCTAGCTAAAACTCCCAAGTGTAGCCCATGTTAGAAGTCGGCTATGGTGCCATGTATAAAGAACATGGCATACGCAATATTGGATCTCATTTACTAAATACAAAGCTAAAAACATGAAAAACAATAAACCACCCAATGAAACACAAGATGTAACAAAATAAAATTGTATTTGTCACAAGATTTCAGCATTAGGTGCCAAAACTGATGACTGCAGTGTCTGTTATCTCCACGATGCCAGAGCAACCGTTTGGGTCTTTTGGCAGAAAAAGTGTTAATAAGAGGAAATGGAGCCATTGCAGCATGCTGTCCATGTGGAGGCTGAGATCAAAGCTGGAAGCTCTGCTACATGCAAGGAGAAAGTTCATAAAATTATAGGCATTATAAGGGCACGCAGCTGCATAGATGTGATGCACAATCACAAAGCATTGTGTTCGGTGGTGGATGCGTCACTTGTGACTCTTGTTCACCAAGCACCCCGAAGAGTAAACTTGTTAGAAAGAGTTGACAGGAAGGCGGGGGAGGGTCAGGCATGTCATAGAGGGCACTTTGACACTGAGCCCTCCTGAAAACAAAGCCAGCTTCTCTTTTTCCCAGGGGGAGCTCCCCCAGCTCCCAGTCCCCAAGCTGCTCTGTTGGGTTTATCTCCTGAGGCTTACGAAAGTAGCCAGAGTGGTGACGTTAACAGACACACAAAGGACGTATTCAGCATGTGGAATGGAGCCTTCTGCACTGTGCCATTATAATAGGGCACATTACCCCACACCAACTCTTCCCACAATCCAGGACACAGTGGCCTCTGAAGGAAGGATGCCGATGTGGTTGGTGGTCAGTGAATGAGAAACATGGTGAAAGTAAGGACTGAATGGAGACAGAACGTCACTTCTAAAACTACATAAGCCAATACCATACAAAAGTATGACGGCAGCACCACTATATCCAAAGCATCAACGTGGAAGCTGGAAAAAGACTAAAAATCAGTAATATGTACAATGAATGCAGGTAACAGACATGAGAACACGGCACAGGTTGTATATACGCAATGTACCTGAGCCGTGGTGGAAAACCTGCAGTCGTGCATTATTTAGGAGATTGCACAATGCAGTTTTTGTGGATGGTTATGGTGAAATTTTTGTGGATGGTTGTGGTGAAATTTTTGAGGATGGTTGTGGTGCAGTTTTTGTGGATGGAGTTGGTGCAGTTTTTGTGGATGGATTTTGTGTAGTTTTTGTGGATGGTTTTTGTGCAGTTTTTGTGGATGGTTTTGGTGCAGTTTTTGTGGATGGTTTTGGTGCAATTTTTGAGGATGGTTGTGGTGCAGTTTTTGTGGATGGAGTTGGTGCAGTTTTTGTGGATGGAGTTGGTGCAGTTTTTGTGGATGGATTTTGTGTAGTTTTTGTGGATGGTTTTGGTGCAGTTTTGTCGATGGTTTTGGTGTAGTTTTTGTGGATTGTTTTGGTGCAGTTTTTGCGGATGGTTTTGGTGCAGTTTTTGTGGATGGTATTGGTGCAGTTTTGTCGATGGTTTTGGTGTAGTTTTTGTGGATGGTTTTGGTGCAGTTTTTGTGGATGGTATTGGTGCAGTTTTTGTGGATGGTATTGGTGCAGTTTTGTAGCCAAACATGAACAAACTATCAGTCTTTCCTTTACACTTTCCCGTTATGTTGGATTCATTCTTGACTTTGGATTAAAGACTAACAGGCATTGAATATACTAACAAGAGCTGTATGTAATTCCAGGCTTAATCATAGTACAGTGATTCTCAAACTTCCTGTTAATTTGCCACAGGATGATTTTTGTTTCATGCTAGATTATCAGGAATCATAGTCTGGCCATACACATTAGATGAATGTTGGCTGAACTCTCCGATTTCAGCAGAACCAAACAATTTTGTATGGTGGAGCCACAATTCTCCAGTGTTGGGGAAAATAAGAGCTACAATGGTATATGGGTTTTTAACATGTCTATTGCTTTTGCTCTTGAGAGATAAGTTGGAGCTTACTCCCCACTCCCCAATGAGATGCCAGACAGTGAGCGAAGCACAGGGGATCAGGAGGAATAGACCGATTCATCAGGAGGAATAGACCAATTCATCAAGACTGTGGATTCCCATGCCAGTCTCAATGAAGAGTAAGATGCACCAAATTAATTAGCAGGCACACACATTTTAATGAATTTGAGCATCATTCAGCCTCCATGTGCAACTAGAAAGAATGCACTCTAGTTGGGGACTGGAGAACATCTCTCATGTTTTACACCACATTTGATAAATTTGTTGGTAGCCATCCACCATGCCACCTCCCGGCTAAGCTGTACTCACTTTCCAATCAATCGTACAGTACACAATATACCATGAAAGAGGCACCGAATATTATACATTGCTCTACTGTGGCTAAGCACATTTTTCAAAAGTGAACATGAAGATCTTCGTCAAGACTTTGATCAAAGTGTATAAGCCCATTGCCAGGTCACAGCGACCTCTCCTGCAGTTTTCTGATTTATTAGGTGTACCACCACAACACCGTACACACATAGCAAGTGACCAAAGTGATCAAGAGCACCCATGCCAACACACCACCCCGCAAGACACAGCACTAGCAAGTATTTCATTTAGCAGTAGGCTACCACAAAGGTCTGACCAATTTGCTCTCCGCTTGTTGTCCGAGTCCACACAGGAATGGTGAGTTTTTGAGGTCAGTTCACTTGGTGCTGCGCTAGTGTGTCTACGAAGTTGTGTGGCCAAGAGCCTAGAGGAGCTGTTGAGCAGCTAAGTGGCTCTCGTTGGGGGTGCATTTTTGTGTTGGAGACCTCCATGCAGTCCTACACTTAATCAAGCAGGGACCTGCTAAAATAGGTCAAGGTGACGTGGCAGTGGGCTTAAACATTTGGATAAAAATGTTCATGAAGAACCTCAGGTTCATTTTTGAAAAATGTTTCAGCACAATATCTGACAGATGGAGCATGTCCAGATAGTAGATAATCCATATTTGTTTGGTATTTGTGGGACATTTGAATTTTCACGTTAGAAACCCTAGAAAGACACTAATTTTGCCAGAGTATAAGATATATGGCACGCAATCACTAGTAGAAATATAATCACAGTAAAAGCCAGACTGTGGGGTTATTTCCGTCAGAGAAAGGGTGGGAGCTCAACCTGTTGTCACCGTATTGGTGTCATCGGAAGCTCATTCATGTCCCCGAAGCAGTCGCCCACTCCAGCCTGTCTTCTGCTTCCCTCATTAGACAGGATAACGTGTTCCAAAGATGCTCCGTATGGTGCCGCACGCCTCCGTCGGCAGGAAGGTGACTCACCACGGCTCAGCAGGTGAATCACACACCCTGGAGACTGTCACAGATATGATGCTATCAAGAGCTGCTCCCGTAGCAGGCCGTATCAAAACCCATGGACCAAGGATGGATTAGATAATATTTCTCTGCCCTGGGAACAGCTGCAACCTGTGCTCGAATGTCAACGAAAAGTGCTGAGCACAAAAACATTTCATGATCTTGTACAGAAAGCCACAAATTGCTTCACCGCCAGGCAAGAAAAGCATCAATTTAGATGGCGGTAAAAAAAAAACCCAACAAGGTCAAATTTGAGGATAAGCGGTGCCCAGTGATAACACTACAAAGTGCCTAAGAAACGTAACACCTGGGTCAAGACACTGTCTATTGGCACATTATTTAGTTGGCAGATTCTCCTTAACAAATTCTTATTTTAGAAAATTAAGGTCTGGGCACTAGGGTCACCACCGAGAAGAAAGGGGGCCCCAGGTGGTCCCATTGCCGCACAGATTTCCCTACCTCCAAGCCAAGGAGCACACAGTCACCATCGAGATAGTAAAGGGTTGTCAGAGGCCTTAAAACAACTGCCACAGAGCAAATAAATGGTGCAAAAAAATAATACCCCTTGTTTAAAGCCCCACAGGTCTGGTGGTCCATGGTGGTCCTACAGTGATGACATTGAGTGCATCATTGGCAGTTACTCACTGGCTACATGTGCCATAGATGCAAACATCACGTGTGATTGTGGGAATGATATACATAGCGCCATCATTGCAACAACAGCGGGGACCACCAAAGTAAGGTGCTTCACACACCCCACCTCCCCTGCCAGATTTGCTTCTCTTCTTGGGCAATTATATTAAATCTTAGTCAACCTACTTTTTTCATCAGAAAATGCCCCATTGCTTAAATCAGGTTTTATATCGAATATATTTTTCATTGTATCCATAAACAATAGCAGTAAAAGTCTGATTCAGACCCTATTTAAATCATTATCTGAGCATGCTCATTGATCATTGTGAAGGGAGGAGGAGAAGGTGAGCTGTAAAATCATGCATTGTGAATGGTGGATCCTGTGTTATCAGCTGTGTATAGAAGTACTACCTTTTATTGTAAAACTGTCTGTGACGATAATGCCACATTTCCACATTGTGTATTATGGTCCGGGTAAGGACTGAGATGAACGAACTATCTGCGGGACTTCTGGCCAAAACCTGACAGCCTTATAGACGCTGTTAAGATCGGGTCAGGAAACCTGCGGCTAATCCGCGCATGACTATCTAAACTCGGGCCCTTGACACATTGATGGTTTTAGACTGCTGAAAAGTCTTCTGTACAGAACAGGATTATTTTAAAGCAGATTTAGCATAAAAAAACAGATTTAAACAATAGATCAGTTTCTGATTACAGTTTAACAGAGTCCTAATTTCCAAAAACTTGGGAATTCCATCCTCTGACATCTCCGTGAAATGTCATGAAGATCAAAAAATGTCTCAATATGGATGTATTGTATTTCCATTAGGACAGATACTCCATCTTTCTTAGGCCACGTTCACATGGTGAGTATTTGGTCATCAGTATTGGCAAGTCAAAACCAGGAGTGGATGATAAATACACAAGTGGTGACTTGTCTCTATTCTACTTTTGCTCTGATTGTTCCACTCCTGGTTTTGTATTACAAATACTCATGTAACAATACTGAACATGTGAACTTGGCCTTAAGATGGAATCTGCATCGATTTTCGACCTAAACCCAATAGGTGTGAATAGCCCTAAGATAGGAAATAGGGACAAGTATATAATTCCTTAATGTCCATGTGGATGATCACTGGTGAATGATCAGGTTAAAGGGGTTGTCCGGCCTCAGGGAGGTTCTACACCTTAGTCCTGTGTGTAGAAACCTTTTATAAGATTCCTTTATAGCTCAGCTAACCTGTTTACACTTTGTAGATCCTCCTAAAAATAAGAAGCCTTACAAGATATTATGCAAAGTCCGAGAGAGCTTCAGCACTGAATGAAAGCCAAATAATGGGAAACCCTTCTGTAGCTCACTTCCATATCCAAGAAAGTAAGAATAATGAATACGCCGTGCGGAATTCCAGGGAACAAATGCCGCCATAGCGGTCAGATCGTTAATAATAATTATAGCACGCAAGTAACAGTTTAGATTACCGTTTGGCAGAGGAAGGGGTTCTGGCACTGCAAAAAAAATATTACTAAAATCCAATCTGGTCATCGTGAGCTTATCTCGGGTCAAAGTAACCTCATCAACAAGCGATGTCAGCTATTAATAACTCAAGCTCAGAAGGAAAAAAAAGCAACAAAAAACTCCAGTTTCTTTTTTTTATGGAAGAAAAGTCACAAATTTGAGCGCATGCTAATTTGGGAACTTTTTCCCCCTTTACAAAAGTAAAGTGAAAAAGGGTGAGGCTGAGCCGGAGGGGTGCTGCCAACATAGAGGAGCAAGTTATAGCCTAAATCTACTCATGCTCACAGTCAAATATACACATTAGCGTCGGGGCTCGTTCACACAGGCATTTTATTGCACACGACTGCTAACCGGGGTTTTTCACAGATGGTACCTATAATAGTGGATGATGATGTTCACATGTCCGCGAGTTTTTGCAGACTGGGGCAGTCAGTGTAAAATTGCGGAGGCAGGTCCGAGATTGATCCCGAGGGTCCAAGTAAGTCTATAGGTTCATGAATAAGAAGTGGACTGCACTCGGACGCCATCCAAGTGCTGTCTGTTTTCATGGACTGTTAGATAGGAGAAGATGGAGACTTTTTTTTTTAAATAGTTTCTCATGCAAAAAAGTAGCCTCTGCCCAAAAACAGATGGTAAAAAGTAACGCACTGACAAAACGGATGAAACTTTGACCGATTTTCTAGGGGATACATTGCGGATAACGGGGGGCAACCACTAAGACCCTCAGTGGGGATGCGCTCAGACAAGTGTCATTGCAGCCACATTGACTACACAAAGCAATGGCTAAGATAGAAGCTTTCTACAGAAGGCTTGTCTGGGCATTTTATGAGTTGTGCAGAGGTCATAGTCCAGGGAGGAGAAGGAGGTGAGCTGTGACCATTACCATTATTGTAAAAGGTGGATCCTGTGTTATCATCAAGCAGGCATTATCTTTCATGTAATCTTGCCTGCTGCAGTATGCAAACGTGCTGCGAATTTTCAGGGGTATCTGGGGTATAAGTTTCCATGTAGAACTTGGATGAGGCGGCAGATTAGCTGCACTGGCTCCAAGGATCAATTGAGCCAAAACACGACTTTTCAGTATGGAATATGCATAAATGAGTGTGATTACCATAAAATACAACACGGTCATTATGTCATTCTGATTTTCTTACAAATGACATAACTGAACCAAAAAACCCCAAAGCAAAAAACTAAGATTTGGTGCCTACCATCAGCGAGACAGACACCTATCAATCAAAAGAGGGAGACATGCGCTGAGTATGTAAATGACCCGGGCAGTAAGACTCTGATCTGGACCTGGGTCCTGCTCTGCCCCCGTCTATTGTCTGCTGGCACATAGAGGATTTACTCTAGAGATAGGACCATCCCGGTGGGTACACCTTTTCGTGGTGGGATGGCTTTAACACTTTCTTCATCAAAATAGTGTTAAGCAAGTACCCGGCCTATATGACTTACATGTACTATTTTAGGAAAATGTCATTACTCAAGAAGCAGTTTTGATCTCAACGGAGACCCTAACCAGTCAGGGGCATGTCTTTACAAAGTCTGCCCTTTACCAGTCAGGGGCGTGTCTTTACACAGTCTGCCCTTTACCAGTCAGGGGCGTGTCTTTACACAGTCTGCCCTTTACCAGTCAGGGGCGTGTCTTTACACAGTCTGCCCTTTACCAGTCAGGGGCGTGTCTTTACACAGTCTGCCCTTTACCAGTCGGGGGCGTGTCTTTACAGTCTGCCCTTTACCAGTTGGGGGCGTGTCTTTACACAGTCTGCCCTTTACCAGTCGGGGGCGTGTCTTTACACAGTCTGCCCTTTACCAGTCGGGGGCGTGTCTTTACACAGTCTGCCCTTTACCAGTCAGGGGCGTGTCTTTACACAGTCTGCCCTTTACCAGTCAGGGGCGTGTCTTTACACAGTCTGCCCTTTACCAGTCGGGGCGTGTCTTTACACAGTCTGCCCTTTACCAGTCGGGGCGTGTCTTTACACAGTCTGCCCTTTACCAGTCGGGGCGTGTCTTTACACAGTCTGCCCTTTACCAGTCAGGGGCGTGTCTTTACACAGTCCGCCCTTTACCAGTCAGGGGCGTGTCTTTACACAGTCCGCCCTTTACCAGTCAGGGGCGTGTCTTTACACAGTCCGCCCTTTACCAGTCAGGGGCGTGTCTTTACACAGTCTGCCCTTTACCAGTCAGGGGCGTGTCTTTACACAGTCTGCCCTTTACCAGTCGGGGGCGTGTCTTTACACAGTCTGCCCTTTACCAGTCAGGGGCGTGTCTTTACACAGTCCGCCCTTTACCAGTCAGGGGCGTGTCTTTACACAGTCCGCCCTTTACCAGTCAGGGGCGTGTCTTTACACAGTCCGCCCTTTACCAGTCAGGGGCGTGTCTTTACACAGTCTGCCCTTTACCAGTCAGGGGCGTGTCTTTACACAGTCTGCCCTTTACCAGTCAGGGGCGTGTCTTTACACAGTCTGCCCTTTACCAGTCAGGGGCGTGTCTTTACACAGTCTGCCCTTTACCAGTCGGGGGCGTGTCTTTACACAGTCTGCCCTTTACCAGTCAGGGGCGTGTCTTTACACAGTCCGCCCTTTACCAGTCAGGGGCGTGTCTTTACACAGTCCGCCCTTTACCAGTCAGGGGCGTGTCTTTACACAGTCTGCCCTTTACCAGTCAGGGGCGTGTCTTTACACAGTCTGCCCTTTACCAGTCAGGGGCGTGTCTTTACACAGTCTGCCCTTTACCAGTCAGGGGCGTGTCTTTACAAAGTCTGCCCTTTACCAGTCAGGGGCGTGTCTTTACAAAGTCTGCCCTTTACCAGTCGGGGGCGTGTCTTTACAAAGTCTGCCCTTTACCAATTGGGGGCGTGTCTTTACAAAGTCTGCCCTTTACCAATCGGGGGCATGTCTTTACAAAGTCTGCCCTTTACCAATCGGGGGCATGTCTTTACAAAGTCTTCCCTTTACCAATCGGGGGCATGTCTTTACAAAGTCTGCCCTTTATCAGTTGGGGGCGTGTGTTTACAAAGTCTGCCCTTTACCAATTGGGGGCATGTCTTTACAAAGTCTGCCCTTTACCAGTTGGGGATGTGTCCACAAAGTCTGACATTCTCCAATCAGTGCAAGGATTATTAGACTGTCTAGGGACACACCCTTCACCAAGAGCAAAAGTAATACCCCATTTGTCGAAATATGAATGCGTTTCTTGAAAGGAAGAACAGAAAAAACGACAACATATAGAAATAATAAAAGGTGCTCTAAAATTATTATTTCATGAAGAATAAAATGAATAAGCAAAACACATGTAACGTGAGGCAACAGATCCCCTTAAAATAGGAAACCAACTGGGACCTATGAAAACTGTAAGGGCAATCTCAATAGTTTCATAATAAAAGAAAGGATCTAATAAGTATCTACCCAGACATAAAATAAGAAAAATCATAAATAATGGCTCCATTCAAGCTTTTATTAGGCCTTCTGAACAGTTGTAAAAAATATTTTAGCCCATTTCCCCAGCTGTTTCCCTGAGGGGAGAAGAAGTCTCTTAGGATTTGGAAACCTTCAATGCCACGCAGTCTTGTGGTGCCGATTATGCAATGCATTCTTTTTATTAGAGTGGAACTGCTCATTAATACGCCAAAGAATCTGCTAAACATATGAAACGCCATTTCTTTACAGCATCGTACATCACCAGGACTTACCAGTGCTTGGCATGTGTTTGGCACGAGTTTGCGTTAGAAGCTCCACTGGTTGGTCCTGACCAGATATTCCATCTGCAAAGAAAATAAAAAGGAGGGGATTTAAGATCTGCAGCTTGAAGTCATAGCCTCAGTAGGAGCCACGCAAGTGAAAAGCAACACGGCACCGCAGCTATCACAAGAAAGAACATGACTGAGGACAATGTACAGGAGCAAGAAGGAATCCAGTCCAAGGGGCTGTGCATTAACCAGAATCGGAAGAATTCTTGCCTGATCTGTGCGGGTTTCGGTCAGCGAGGAGATGACCCTTGGCTGGTGCCTGTCAAGTGTAAAGCCCCTTAGACACAGGGTACACTCGTCCTGAAGAGGGTAGACAGTTCGGGGGAGGGGGTGTTCGGAGGGGAGATGCTCTAGGAGCCCCCAGCCTTTCAGGATTCAGTATGTGAATGTCATGCAGTCTCTGGAGAACACCTGCCTCATCCAAATAATTAATAAGGGAAAAAAAGGTTCTTGGTTTGAATTTGGCGAGAAGGACCTGTGATGAACGAGACCCTTCCAGGAGGAGGGGGGACACAGCAGAAAAGGCTATTCATTCTGGGGCAGTTTGATGACAATACGGTGCAGCTGCCGACTGGAATAAAAAACCCAGGAGGCGGAGGCTATAAATAGCTCAGAAAGAGACGGCGCAGGGAGCCGACAGATTAAAATGCAGAAGCACGCAGAGCGCGGAGAGCGCGCGGTTCCCAGGACTTCACAAGCAAGCCCTTCACAGAAGAAAAGAAAGCCAGTGGAAAGGGGCGAAATGAAATAAAGCTACAGGAGGAGGAGGCAGAGATGGAGAGGACGGTGGGAAAAATCAGTTTTATTCACATGTCGTCTGGTCAGCACAAGTCAGGAGAGCTCTATTCTGGGCATCGACAAGTTAATGTTAAGGGTGTCCAAGCAATCCTCTCAACTCCATCCAGGGAACGCTACCCTATCTTTACTTCCATACTGTCTAAATATAAATGTCTGGAGAAGACAAGCTTGGGCGAGACAACTAGAGGCTGCAATGCACCTGTCATGGATAACGTATTAAGGGCCATCACCAAAAAAAAAAAAATCATAAAGGGTGACAGACTTGGCGGGTGAAAATTCATTTGTCGGACAGCGATCTCTCCCGCATTCCCCATACACATTGCTGTATATGTATTGAAAACAAAATCAATCGGACTTCAAAATTCCAACTGCTAAACTCTTCTGACCTGTCGACTGCCTAATGTGTATGGAGACTCCCTGGATAGATGTGGTCGGGGAAGTCTCCATGCACATCAGTCGGTCTGTCCCACTGTAAACGGCGTGTTTGTATATAGAGGCCGTAAATGTCCTCTATATACATGTCCTGACCTCCCTTTATAACTAATATCTTGCGCTGCTCAAGAGCCCATGTATCTGGAACCTAGGGGAAAACAGCAATCAGGAACCCCGTGATATACACCATGGAGCATAAGAAAGTCCACAGTGGAAAAAACCTGTGTTGAATCTAGGGCTGTGGAGTCAGTAAGCCAAACCTCCAACTCCTCAATTTCCCTGACTCCGACTCCACAGCCCTGGTCACTACTGAGCATGTACATAAAGTGCAGCACAGATTCATCTCCACTACGACTCCACAGCACTGGTCACTACTGAGCATGTACATAAAGTGCAGAACAGATTCATCTCACCTATGAATCCACAGCACTGATCACTACGGAGCATGTACATAAAGTGTAGCACAGATTCATCTCCACGACTCCACAGCACTGATCACTACTGAGCATGTACATAAAGTGCAGCAGATATTCATCTCCACTACGACTCCACAGCATCGGTCACTACTGAGCATGTACATAAAGTGCAGCACAGATTCATCTTCACTACGACTCCACAGCACTGGTCACTACTGAGCATGTACATAAAGTGCAGAACAGATTCATCTCACCTATGAATCCACAGCACTGATCACTACGGAGCATGTACATAAAGTGTAGCACAGATTCATCTCCACGACTCCACAGCACTGGTCACTACTGAGCATGTACATAAAGTGCAGAACAGATTCATCTCACCTATGAATCCACAGCACTGGTCACTACTGAGCATGTACATAAAGTGCAGCACAGATTCATCTCCACTACAACCCCACAGCACTGGTCACTACTGAGCATGTACATAAAGTGCAGCACAGATTCATCTCCACTACAACCCCACAGCACTGGTCACTACTGAGCCTGTACATAAAGTGCAGCACAGATTCATCTCCACTATGACTCCACAGCACTGGTCACTACTGAGCATGTACATAAAGTGCAGCACAGATTCATCTCCACTACGACTCCACAGCACTGATCACTACGGAGCATGTACATAAAGTGCTTGGTACTCCTTAAAAACATGCCATTGATTTTCTTAAAAAAAAAAAAAAAAAAAAATTGGCAACATTTCATATCTGTCATAGATTTTAAACAGATTTGTCACGGATTTTATCCAAAGTAATGAGTGAAATGAATGGTCATGGATTGCCAGCATATGCCAAGTCATTCAATTCAATTTTGAGATTTCGCACACAGTCTATTTGCATTTGGCATGGGCATGCGCAATATACAAGGTAACAAGAGTTCCCAGGAAGTGTTAAGAGTCGACTTCACGAAGTCCCGTAAACTGAAGCTTTGCATATGCTGACCACCATGATTTTTTTATTTCATTCTCCTGTTTTACGCGGTATACTTTATAGCACTTATTTTGGTCTGGGTCTTTTTAACCCTTGTCCTGGGCCTAACAGAACACATGAATGACACTTGGAACAAAAGCAATAGACATAGAATCAGGGAAAATAAAAACTAATGTCTGCCATTCAACAACGGTTTTACTAAGGTGAGTGCCAAATTGGTGTAGGGAGACTTGTAAGCCATGCAATGCTCCCTGGGAAATGAAATATGTAAATAGCCTATATAAAGGGTCTCTATACCGATTGAAAGCAGCAATCATAGAACTCAATGTCGACCCCTTAAAGGGCCTTGCCACATGCTTAGAATATGAAATGACCCAGACTCCTAATTGTACACAGCTTTCCCTGCCCCTCATCAGTGCAACGTAGGAAACAGCCACATTGCATTTCATAGCCGTTAAGTCTCCCTACGTCAATTTAACACTCTCCTTTAGGAGAAACTTTACCCCCTAAAGTCTCAATCAAAAGCCTCTCACTCAGCCATAAGGCCTCCTACATAACACTGATGAGGGGCAAAAATCCTGAAACAGCTCTATGCAATTTGAGATCCTTTTTTTTTTTTGTCATCATTTTTTGTTGTCGTTCAATCCCAAATCATGTGGGCGAGGCTTTTCTTTTAGGATTATTAATTTCAAGAGGTGGCAACATCGTATAAATCCCAAAACAACATTTACTGTACGAGTTACGGCAGGGACACGGAGCTGATCACATTTGTAGCAAGACGTTCTTTTATACGCTTTTCATGAAAAATTGAAAATGGTGTCCAGAGTATCGATAAATCAATTAAATGCATTAGGAAGCATTTAACTAGACACAACGATAACCCACAAAAGCGGGACATGATCCAAAACCACCTGTCTGCTTCTTGTACGAGGGCCCTTGCAGTGGCTCTCTCCTCCCCTCCGCTTTCTGGAGGCTGTAATCTCCGCATCTCGCTGGCGGAAGCGTCTCTGCACAGCTTCTCCGCCAGAGCTATTTATAGAGATCCCCACAGACTGGACATCACGTGCGCCCTGATGGCATTTTAATAAGCCTTGCATCAAAATACAACCTGCTTTGTAATGCACAAAAAGCTTTTCATATATAGGGCACAGCTGGCGTGTGAGCGAGGCGTGGGGAGAATACTACCTCGTATACGCGGTAAAGAGCCATCGTCCAAAAATACGTCTGCAATATTTCTATTTTTATCCGACTATACTGTGTGTATAAATCTCCAGGGGACGAAGATTAGGAATTTCCTTAGGGCACTCCTTTTGGTAAAGGCAGCTTAGTTTAGGATCCAAGACATATCAGAAACAATGGAGAGTAAATTATGCAACCGCAGGGTAAGAGACAGATTGCTCCTGCTCACCGACAGGATGGAAACTGCTGCATAGAGGGGAGAAAGCGTGCAAATGTCTGACCGGGGAGGGTTTACAAATCATTTGCTTAAAAGGCTTCTGCCCATTCATTGATTATTATAGCAATACATTTATTACTCAACGCATATCCATCTGAACCCAAGCAAAAAAAACCCACCCATCCAGATGGGGTCCCCCCCGGCAATTCTTCATGCGGTACAGGGTCTGAACATAAATACAAGACAAAAATGTCCTCATTCATTATTTTTTTTTGTTTGTGGTTGCTATTGGAAACAGTCAACGAGCATGTTGACGACACTTTCTCAACACCTTAAAAGGGGTTATCCCAAAATCATTCATTTTTACGGAAAGTCCTAGACCCAACTAATACCAGAGAAGGGGTATGTTCACATAGAGTGTTTTTAATGCTTCCCCCTCCCTCCCCCCAGCATGAAAAATGCAGGCAATGGTCATAAAACCGAAGGCTATAGTATGTGATTTTTTTTTTTTTATGCAGTTTTATTTTTCATAGAACATCACATGAAAATGCTGCGTCAAAAACGCAAGTTAAATCGCTGAAAAAAATGGACATGCTACATTTCTTCTAAAAAAATTTATATGCAGCACCAGTAAAAGAAAAAAAGAGAAAAAAAAATCTTTATTAATATTGGGTTGTCAAGAAAGTGGTCCAAAGGTGTTGTGCCAGAGGGTGCAGCGGCGGTGCAATGGCAGTGAAGACACCGGTCCACCCACTCACAACAGGCCAATGGGTGGACTTTTGGCTGTATGCCAACTGGAAAAATCATTGCCTTGCAATTAAGTTTAATGAAGCAAACAGAGGTGAAAGTATGACACTTTGGGCATAGTCTGTGCTCCTTTCCAGGGGTGTACTTTTCAGGTGGGCAGATTATTATAATATGCAGCTACGGAGAACATTAAAGGTCACAAAACTTTATTCGCGCATCCACGTTTGTCGTCTGTGTGCTGACAGCACGGAAACTAATTACATTCAGAGGGGAGATTCAGGTGTCATTTATATTTTCCCATTGTTGGTCTGGATAAATAAAAAAAAAAAAAAAAAGATTCTGGCCTGGAAAAAACTTGTCCATTTAAGTGGAATGGTCAATAAAAACATACAGATGGGAAACAACAGAAACAGATAGGGCACGCTGAGCAAGATGTGAAAAAAAAAATCACTAACCCGTTAATAAGACTTTACTTGGGATTAGTATAAAATAAGAACCAAAACATGAAATTTATGTAAGTGACAATTCAGAGGAGTCATGACAAAACCATTAAATGAAATCTGTAACCATACTTTTGCCACCTAATCTGAGAGCAGCATAATGTGGAGACAGAGACCCTGATTCCAACTGATGTGTCACTTATTAGGATGCTTGCTGTCATTTTGATAAAAACTTTTCTGCTGTGGATCTAGCAGTTCTCTGTGTACAGCTTTGTGTACACTGTGCATAGGCAGAAATAATGTAGAGACAGAGACCCTGATTACAGCAATGTGTAACTTACTGGGCTGACAATCAGTGGTGGGGGGCTGGGTCATTCAAAGCTAATGAATATGGAGGACTACATGGCAGCAGGTTTACTAGTCTAGTGATAATCTCCTGCTGATAAAACAGTTATTGCATCAAAACTACAGCAAGCAGCCCAGTAAGTGACACAAAGCTGGAATCAGGGTCTCCGTCTTTACAGAATGCTGACCTCAAATTACGTGGCAAAAATCTGGTGACAGATTCCCTTTACAATGTAAGGATGTCGACCAGGAGAACCTCAGATATCTTCCCCATGCTCATGCAAGATCTTCCAGGATGGAAAATTATCACGGAAACAGAAATTTCACTTTTTGCCCAGAGATACAGTTTAATGAACGCACGTCTTCAGTTGCTTAAAGAAGTACCTTTCAAATAAGTGTAATCCTGTGCATATATTAACAGAAATAATAAGTCCACAGTAAAGGTGTGATCCATGGAATCACACACAAGGGAAAATGAAACCTCCAAAACGAAGAAGAAAAAAAAACCTAAATATCTTTTTGCAAAGTCTTTGCCAAAGAGACAAAAAGAAAAGGGTAAAAGGGGGACAAGGCAATGAATGCCCTCCGCCCAAGAATAGGCGTCTCAATGAATTCTGATTAATCAGAGCGTTCACGAGTCTCAGACAGAGGTTTCAATGAATCTATCCCCGAAATATCTGAGAGAAGAGAGAAAGAAATCCACCATGTTCATTACCAGCTATTCACGGCTTTCATTTAAGAGAAGTAAAATGCTGTAATTGAGCAGCTGGGAGTCGTATTCAGAGCACCGGGAAGACGATCCTGCAGCACAGCCTGTCTACAAAAGAAGACAAGGCGGCGGCACGAGACGTCTGAACAGTCACCTGCGCCCAGGAACGGACAGGCTGAGAACAGCTAAAGAAACACTAATGTATAGTAAGAAAAATGGGGTCTACTCACACACTGAAAATGTACAAGGCAGATCTGTAAAGAGGCCTAAGGGCGCATTCAGACATCTGCACAAATCGGTCTGAGATCGGACAGTAATGCAGTGGATTGGCCGCAGGTCTCCAGACCCACACGAGACAGCTTCATATATTTCTAAGATGTCGTCCTGTTGGGGTCGGGAGACCTGGCACCAATCCGTGCATTGTGGTCCGATCTCAGACCGATTTGTACAGACTTCTGAAAGCTGAATGGTGCATCAAAAATTTATCCTAGAAAAAAACTGATTTGATGGCAGTTTTGTATTGCAGTATTTATCAGTCTTCGGCTATGTTCACACGATCCTTTTTTGGATCCTTTTTTTTTTCAGGTCCTGTTTTGGAAAATCCGCAGTGCAAAACTGCACTGCTGATTTTCCGACTGTTTCTTCTGCAGATTCCTCTGCGGGTTTTCAACAGCACTTTCCTATTGGTGCATGTTGAAAACAGGAGCGGAATCCGCAGCAAGAATTGACATGGTACTTCTTTTTTTCCGCAGAAAATCCGTGCGGATTTTCCAGGGGAAAAAAGGATCGTCGGCACAGCGGGTTTTGTTTTCCATTGGGTTACATTGTACTGTAACCTGCATGGAAAAAGGATGCGGATCCGCAGCTGCAATTCCGCTGCGGATCCGCAGCAAAAACCGCAGCGTGTGAACATGGCCTTCATTTAAAAAACAATCAAAACCTGAGCATAAGAAATACTAAGGGCTCGTGCAGATATCCGTACAAATCTGTCCGATCTCTGTCCGCAATGCACGGACTGGCCGCTGCTCTGCAGACCAGAGTGTGACAGCCTAGTAAAACATAAGAAGCGGTCATGCTCTGGTCAGGAGAGCCGCGGCCAGTCCGTGCATGGTGGTCCGAGATCGGACAGATTTGCACGGATATCTTCATGAGCCTTAAAAATCAGATTCTGGAGCCAAAACCAGGAATAGTTAATTATAGATGATCTAGATTGGAAGCCGTGTTGAACAATGAACATGATACTTCTTACAACCGATCTAGTTTCCGAACCCTAGCAGAGCATAGATTAATCATTTTTCCATAGACATGCATATGTTCATTCTTTTGGAAGTTTTTTGACAGGTTTTCCAGTGGTGGAAACCACGTTATGTGCATGTAGCTATTTTCTGCACGGAAATTCTAAAACATACAGTGTGTAAATTTTGGACACCGGTTGGGCAATAATTAGTTTCGGAATTTACATACCGACTTAGATGGGAAAGAAACGGCCTAATCCTATGTGCGCTGCAAGTTCCCAATCAATCTCTCAATTTGATTCTTCAGCAGGACTTGGCACCTGTCCACACTGCCAAAAGTACCAATACCTGCAGTAAAACAACAGGATCACTGTGCTTGATTGGCAGCAAACTCACCTGACCTTCATCCCATGGAGTATTGTCAAGAGGAAGATGAGAGACACCAGACCCAACAATGCAGACAAGCTGAAGGCTGCGATCAAAGCAACCTGGGCTTCCATAACACCTCAGCAGTGCCACAGGCTGATCGCCTCCATGCCACGCCACATTGATGCAGTAACTGATGCAAAAGGAGCTCCGACCAAGTATTGAGGGCATTTACTGAACATACATTTCAGGAGGCCAACATTTCGGCTGTTAAAATGATTTTTCAAGCTGTGTTAAAGTATATAGTATTCTAAAGTATTCTAATTTACTGAGATAATGACTTTTGGGTTCTCGTTGGCTGTAAGCCATAATCATCATTAACAGAAATAAACACTTGAAATGGATCACTCTGTTTGTAATGACTAATATATGAGCTTCACTTTTTGTATTGAAGAACAGAAATAAATTAACTTTTTGATATAATTTTGTGAGAAGCATCTGTATATGTTGGACATTTACAATGTGTATGTACTCCATGTGGGCATCTCCTGTGCTCCACTAACCCTGAGAAGTATTATTACATTTCTGCACTTTTTGGTGTTTTTATCCTGTTTTTGCACATATTAGCAAAACGTGAATTTTAGGCTAAAAAAGTTGCAAATAGAATGTTTAATTTGCATTGTTTTACATTGCGGAAAATTTATAATATACATATATATATATTTTTATTCATTTATTTATTTATTTTCCCAAGAAGAATGTGGAGTAAACATTGTCAGAACACTAC
Organism: Ranitomeya variabilis; assembly: GCF_051348905.1. NCBI lineage: Eukaryota > Metazoa > Chordata > Amphibia > Anura > Dendrobatidae > Ranitomeya > Ranitomeya variabilis. The sequence goes on from NC_135238.1 coordinate 179,570,734, forward strand.
AAGACAAAAAAATGAATCTTGGGTGAAGCCACAAGTGATGAACCCCAGTACAGGTGAGTTGAGGGGGCATCCTGGGGGCTGTGCACTGGCATTGGGGGAGGTTTACCAGTCCTGTGGTAAATGAATGTAAAACACTGGACCAGAGATGCAATACGCCCCAATTAGATATAAAACCTATGAAACAGTGGACCTGAATCCTAGGACAGTGGTGGGAATGGGGGAAAATATCAAACTGCTGAAGCCAACAACACAGCATCTGAGCGCCAGTGAGGTCATCTAAAACACATGCCGAGTTCGTGAGGCTCAAGGCCAAGTGCGATATCCACTGCTGTATAAAGTGATGAAATACGGCAACCTGTGGAACATCAAGCACTTATCACGTTACTGCAAAACAGGAAACACTGACGAGTTTTTTCTAAAACGAACCGACAAAGAAAAAAATTTTAAAAAAAAAGTCAAAATGAGTAAAAGCAGATAAGCAAGTGTAATATTTGCTTTCAGAGCCCTGAAATCTCCTGTATTATTTGCAGAATTAAGCAAAATGCAACAATTCAGTGAGGGTTCATTCTATAAAATATCTACTTGCTTCACACAGTCAAGAGACAAAGTTCTCGCTGCCTGCAGCCACCAGTAGGGGGAGCAAACTGCATACAGATTTATCACTGAACTTATAGGGGTTGTCCAGGTTTGGAGTACAGGTCTGCAGTCACTCTGCGACTACAGATTTATAAATCCTCCCAGCGTGCAGTGTGTGCGCTGTCAGGATTCTCCAGGACGGCTGGGGCCGGGAATGTGACTGCAAGTATGTGACTTACATACATGCAGTCACATGCCAACAAGTTGGAATTTGGCCGGAAGTATGCAAATCACACACTTGTAGACACATGACCGCCCGCACACGGGGCCAGAGAATCCTGACAGTGTGCACTGTGCGAACACAGAGGATTCACAAGTCTGCAGTCACATAGACTGACTGCCGTCTACACTGGACTTACTTTTTGCATAAAACAAGCAGTGAAATCTCCAACAGCAAAATCCACAACAAATCATACAGCTTTTGCTGTAAAAAAAAAAAAAAAAAAATTCCCACAGATGTTTACACTTGACAATAATCTGTGTGGATGATTCTCGGATCCGCATCCTAATCTGCATGTACTGCATAGTGAGAAATACACAATGAAAACTTGCACAGAACGTTGACATGCTGCAAAATTAAAAAATTGGCAGCGCAGGTCAATTTCTGTTATTTGTAGAATATGGAATAGATTTTTTTTGTTAAGCTTCATTCACTAACCCGATGTAGATTTTCCATTCCAAATCCAGAAGGAAAATCTGAGGCAAATCTGCAACATGTAAAAAAGCCCATAACAAAGGGTAAAATCTGTTTAAAGAAGACCTCCACCTCCTCCTATCAAAGTTTGTATCCTCTTAATATATTGCAGTAATCATATTATATAGAACTGTGTATTTACAATTGCTCATTTTGCCTTTCTACCCAGACAAATCTTCTCATTTCTCTGCTCTATGTAGAAACAGGAAGTCTCTTGTCCCTGCATTTATCATCCCCATCATCAACTCCAGATCCAGCTGCTCCCTCCTTCACCCTGCCAGGGGCATTTGCAGTGACTGATGACTTGTACAGGGAAAATTTGCCTCCTGTTTCTACATGGCATTCAGAAGGATTCAGCTAGTCTGTTTTTAATCAGGTGATGTCATAGACCTAGTGGTAAAGAGAAGAATTAACTGGGTAGAAAGGCAAAATGAGCAATTGTAAGTACACAGTGCTATATAACATAACTGCAATACATTAAGAGCAAGGGTGTAACAAATCCGGTTGCGACCGGGTCTCTGCGGGTGAGAGGCCTGCCGACACCAGGACAAACTTCAACTGGATGTGCATCTTAGGATGCACATTCAGCTGAAGTGTATTGCGGAGCAGAGACACGGTGGGTCTGTGTGCTGCAATACATGCTGCCGGTCAATTACAGGCCAGCAGCTGATGTTGGCGTGCAAGTGACTGCGGGCGCATGGCAGTGATGTCAGCTATCGGCTTCAGAAGAGGATGCCATGAAGTTTGGGAGCAGAGGGGAGGTGAGTAGGATCATTTATGTTCAATGCCTTAAAACAGCAGCAGAATGGGAGATATATATACCAGAATGGGGAACATACATACCAAGATGGGATGGAGCCCAAGATCAGGGACACATATACCAGGATGGAGCCCAGGATCAGGGACACATATACCAGGATGGGGCCCAGGATCAGGGACATACATTCCAGGATGGGGCCCAGGATCAGGGGCATACATACCAGGATGGGGTCCAAGATCAGGGACATACATACTAGGATGGAGCCCAGGTTCGGGGACATGTATACCAGGATGGGGCCCAGGATCATGAACATACATACAAGGATGGGCCCAGGATCAGGGACACATATACCAGGATGGGGCCCAGGTTCAGGGATATATACCAGAATGGGGAACATATACCAGGATGGGGCCCAGGATCATGAACATACATACCAGGATGAGGCCCAGGATCAGGGACATACATACCAGGATGGAGCCCAGGATCAGGGACATGTATACCAGGATGGAACCCAGGATCAGGGACATACATACCAGAAGGGGCCCAGGATCAGGGACACATATACCAGGATGGGGCCCAGGATCAGGGATATATACCAGAATGGAGAACATATACCAGAATGGGGCCCAGGATAAGGGACATATAGCACAATGGGGAACATAAATACTAAGACGGATCCAGGATGGGGGACATTACTACATAATGGGGAAAGGGGTACAACTCGTATCTCATTGTAGGATTATGGGATTTAGAAAGCTACAAGGTCCCATACATTTTTTCCTGTAGGAAAAAAAAAATGCAGCGTTTTACAGTAACTGAGATTTCTGAAATCCAGTGCTGCTCATTTTTTCCTTGCAGACATAAACCAAAGGGTTTCTCCAAATCTGCATATTGTCAAATCTTTCAGCAGTTTTTGCAGTGTTTTCTATTGAAAAGAATGTGGGGAAAAAAAAGGATGTAAAAACAACAATAACAACAACAGTATCTGCCAACTATCAAATAAAAAAATCATCTAACCAGTAAAACAAAGTAATCTGGATGCCAAATGTTCTTACGAACTAGTCTTTTCATAGGTGGCATTGGTGCCATAATGTGGATTTACAACAAGATGTAGAACTTTTAACCTGCAAGTTCTATTAGCAATGAAGATGCAAAACTGCCAAGGAGAACGCCGGGCAAAAATGTATCGGAAGGCAAAAGGATCAACGTGAAAGAAAAATGAAGGGCGCACTTCCATGATCTACCATTTCTGAGGCACTGTACAATGCCAAATTTAACACCAAGGATGAAAAAATAATCAGCTGCAGATTTTTAAGAAGTCTGTTGAAACTTTGCAACCAATTTCAAGCAAAAATCCACATTTTTATGTCAATTTTCAGATGTCTATGAAAATCTAATGGTGGAAAAATTGGCGTTTTTATTAATCCCATTCGAATGTAATGCAATTTTCTTGTAATCTGCAGATTTTCGCTCTTTATTCTGCCATGTGTGAACACGGCCTTATTATAGTATTTACTTGCTTCTGCTCTCGGACAGTCTACATTACCACTGCAGGCAATGAGCAAGTAAATGATGGGATATTCGAGCCCCGCGGCCTGCATCTGTGGATTAGAGCAGGGCGCTAACTTAAGGCCTGTTTATTCGGGCTAATTATCATCACGACTCGCTTGTTTCGGAGTGATGATTACTATAATTGGTCTTTGAAGAAAAGCAATGACAAAACTATTGTCTATGGATTTTCGTTCACCTATACGAGTAGGACTATAATTTCTCTACAGAATTCTGTGGCTGCAGATCACATTAAAAATGAATCCCCCTGAAATATTTATCATCTGAGGGCTCGTTCTCACGACTGATTTTCTCATATGAGTCCTATCCGTAGTTTTCACAGATGGCACTTGTACCTATGATATTCTATGGGACTGTACACATGTCTGATGTTTTCCTCCGACTGTGTGATCAGCGGAAAATATCGGCGACATGTCCAATTTTGATCTGAGTGTCGTCTCACAATCGGCTATGCAAGTCTATGGGTCTGTGAAAAACATCGGGCTGCACTTGGATGCCATGCAAGTGCGGACCGATTTTCAAGGACTGGAAGAATAGAGAAAATGGAGAAACTTTTTCTTTCCCTCTCCAAATATGAGGACCAAACTCTGACCAAACTCTGACCAAACTCTGACCAAACTCTGACCAAACTCTGACCAAACTCATCAGTTCCTTTTTCTCATATGGGAAAAAAATTAATGTTTGAATGAGCCCTTATGATGTGGGAAATAGGTCCAAGGAGCCATAAGGGTGCCAGCTAGCTTCAGCACAAATATCAAGGTGGCCACATGGCTATCGGCACTGGCTAGTATGGGGGATGAGTGGGTAGGCAGCTAATCATCTCATTGGGGGAAGGTTTCGAGTGGATGAAAATCATGGAGATCCGATCACAACAGACCCTGAAGGCTGTGAATTAGTCTACATGCAACATTACGTTTCTGCCATACGAGTGTGGGTCCTAAATCCTGAAACAGGGGTTTTGCTCAAACTGGATATTTCTTTAAACTACATTGAAATTTCAGCAGAATCATCGGCACTGAAACAATGTGAGAACGAACTGTTGTAATTGGGACATACAGAAACCATAATCTTTTTCAACAATAGTGTGGATACAGGAAAGAACCAGCACAAATTAAAGAGGTCACAAATTAACACTGTGCCATCCACTGCCTGATCAGCACAGTCCCTTTACAGCACAAGCCTGTAGCTGTTGTAGATTCTGATAAAACCGTGTAGGCATGGTTATTTTATTATTGGGATTAGGAGAAAGTTACTAGGAATCCCTAAAATAGCCAGTCAGCAAAAAATACACAAAAATATTTATTTTTTTTAAAAATCGCTGACGTAAATGTCAGTTTCCAACAAGCATAGCAAACAACTTCATAGTGCGATCATTTTTGTCATTTGTGAACCCATTCAGTAATACAACTCTGGGGCAAACTGGCTGGAATGGATGACAAGTGGAGGGCTGCAGAATAGGCATACTATTATTACCCACAACATAGGGCTGATGTTTATTGTGTCTGAACTGTTACAGGGCAGAAAACACCACAAGTAAAAGAAGGATCCAGGGAGACCAGACTGCCACAACAAGGCCGTGCCGAGAACATGACGACAAAGCTCCAATGTAGGGAAGGTGATTTCACCGGGACTCGGAGGAATACACGTTCTGCGTCATCCTTCTCCCCCGACAATTTGCTGATTAGATACCCAGAGAACGAAGCGGAGATTTCAGCAGATCAGACGTTATTATAAGGAAATGTAACAGCAAAAATTCTATTTACTCACTTGTATCTGGCAAATGGGAATTTACGCCCTAATTAGGTGGACAAAAACCCACTGAGCGAGCGGTAAGAGGCGTACAACCTCACCGATGGTCCAACGAATGTAGATTTGCCGCTGCCGCACTGTTTTGTTACACTTAACAGAGACCAGATAAATCCTATAATAGTCAATGGAGCACATTTGCTTCTATTTGCATCAGTTATGTAACAGAAACAGAACTCGTGTATAATACAGATTCCTGGTCCTACGATAAAACAGAAAAACAGATTTCAAAAACCGCAGGTGTGAACAGAGCATAATGGAGAACATCACATGTCACGGGTGTATTTGTCCAAGATTTTACAAAACTTTCCATAGAGTAGGATATAGCAATTACTCAACTCTTAAAGGGAAGAGGTCACCTGGCTTATGCAACTTCATATGAGAGCGGCATAATGTAGAGACAGAGACCCTGATTCCAGCGATGTGTCACTTGCTTGGCTGTTTGCTGTCATTTAGATAAAATCACTTTTATCTGGTGCAGATCTAGCAGTTCCCTGAATGCTGTGCTCTGTATAACCCCACTCACACCACTGATTGGCAGCTTTATCTGTACACTGTGCATAGGCAGAAAGTTGGCAATCAGTGGTGGGGCAAGGATATACAGAGATCAAGAATATGGAGGACTACCTGGCAGCAGGTTCATTAGTCCCTTAGTGATAAGATCACTGATTTATCAGCAGCAGACGATAACTACAGCAAGCAACTCGGGAAGTGACAATACTATGATTAGTATACTGTCTCTACATCATGCTGCTTTCAGATTAGGTGGCAAAAACCTGGTGACAGATATACCCCTTAAGTACACCTGACCACAATTACTGGAGGCCACTGATTGCCTGCAGCGGTCATGTGAATTATGGACAGAATGCCATTGTTGCAATACAGGCAAGGGTAACTAGAGTCATCGATTCAGCAGTTTCTGCTGACCTCACGATGACATATCAGGGGCTTCTCTTCAGCTCTATGATGGAGAGTATCTGCCAATGTCAAGATGATTTGCAGCCAGCTCACTGCTGCACAACTGCGGGGAGCCTGCTGTCAATCAACAAGATATGAGCAGTTATGCCGCACTGACAGAGCGGCCTGGAAGTAGAAGAGCTGCTCTGTTGATGTGGAGCATCTGAACCGCTGGCAGGAGCGGTCGTGTGTGTGTTGTCCCTATAGGTCTGACAATGTCAAACAGTGATTGGATATTGCAGAATATATTGAGACACACTCCTTCAACAAGGGTCATGGAAACGCCCATGAAAAAATGTAATCTAGGAATCATTTTTCATATTTGCTGTAAAAAGAAAAAAAAAAAGCAATTTACTTATTCATAATCCTCTCTGTCCTCGAGAATGGTGGTATTTTTTATTTTATTGTTTAAAGCTCGATGCTTAGTTTACGAGCCGCCGCTGAAGTCTATCAGTGGTGGCTAAACACGCACAATGTTTACAAGCGTTTCCAACAGTGTCATAATATGTACTGACCCAGCAGGGGGTGGGTCAGTGGATGGCACAACACACAACGGGATGATAAAGGGGAGAGGAAGGCCCTACCAATAGGGAATGAGGGATGGACACCTCCTGAGCTCCAACCTGAGCCTGTCCCTGCACTCCTCTAACGCCCTAAGGGGGTCCTTCCCCCCGCCGCCATCAGGAACCTCGTCCCTCGCTGTCACCTCGCACTGCCCTGGTTAGTGCACTGGGCCGGGAAGGGCGCTAGCCTCATCATTGCAGATGGTACAATACAGTGGACAGTAACAAACACGAGACAGACGAAGAAAACACACCAAACGTAGCTTAATAGCCTTCTCTGCTGCAAAGCACTGCACAGTGAGGAAAGGCACCCAGACCACGAACTCCACGTAGCCAGCAGATTCACCACTGCAGCCAGCAAGCTCCTTACTCCAGGCTTGATCAACATAGATTGCTCTACACAGTCAGCTGATGCATCAGGTGACTATTTAAAGGATGGTGGGAGTGGTCACCACCCACATCAGCTGACCTAGCAACTCTGCAATTGCAGTACACTGCAGGCAAAGGAAACTGACATTAACCCCTCATGGCCTGAAAGGAAAAAAAGCTACCTTTAAATCATAGTGGAACCAGAGCTGCCAAGCATCCAAAAATGGATTGTGACATAGAGTTTGTAAGCGCTGCTGTAAAGCTGAACGCATCGCTGGAGGACGATGTTCTCTCTTGATCCTGACCAGAAGCGGTGGGACTGTGTTCGTCCAATGCTGCGAAGGTAAAGCTGCCACTGACTGCAGCATCAGGAAAACACAGGCAAAATGAAGCCAAGGGTCCGACCTGTCAATCAAGGGGGAGCATCCGCCCACCAGCAAGTGAGAAGCCTGGGGAGCGATGCCCAAGTTCACATTAGTGGAGAATACAGGCTTTTAACGAGACCTGTCAGCGCTCCTGACATCTGTCTGTTGTAGGAAAATATGGACTCTTACACGATCTAGCTGAAAACAGTCATCTCTCTGAGAAAAATCTCTGGAAGTCAAAAATAGAACAAGGAAAGCAGAGAGGTTTGTAAGTGAACATGCTCCTGTTTGCTTTTTCCCTCAGCATCCATTTAGTCATTAACTTCAGGCTGTGGGATGTGCGCTCTGCTGCGTGGGTGGAAGAGGAGAAGGAGCAAACACTCCATCACACATTAACTCCATGCTTTATACTCTTTTTGGGGGGGCTTAATTCGCTACATTACAAAAGGGGTTTAATCTGCTTTTTTTAAGATAATATATTTTTCTTTTTTTTTCTTTTTAGAAAAAGCATTGGGAGATGGGAAACACCAACAATGTAACAAACGGAGATAATGTTGAATTCAGGACTTGACATGAAGACTCCGATAGGTGCCTCTTAAAGAAGCCCTCCTCCTCCTCCCATCAAAATTGTTATCCTCTTAATATACTGCAGTCATCATATGATATAGCACTGTGCACTTACAATTGCTCATTTTGCCTTTCTACCCAGACAATTCTTCTCTTTTCCATTAGGTCTATGACATCACATGATTATTAACCGACTAGCTGAATCCTTCTAAGCTCAAAGAAACAGGAGGTCAATTTTCCCTGTAATGCACAAAATAATGAACCATAAAATATTGATCAAAATTGATGATGACAACATGATCTGCCATCTTAGTGAGGCAGCTGACAGGAAAGATCTGTAAATAAAATAGTACTTAATTTATCCGAACGCTAAAGTCTTGTAGCTTCATTTAGCTACTCCATGCTGTCGTCTTGGATCTAGGAGAGAACGGGGGACACAGGTCTTCTGTGCTGACGATTGGTGAAGATCCCAGCTCCTCTGTCTCCCCTGGTGCACCATTATTTTGTCCTCTAAAATAAGTTCATACCCATTTACTAATCTACTATCCCTCATATAGTGAAAGCACAACTTTGTGATGGACAGAATCCTATAAGGGCAGGTGCAGACGGCCATAGATTCTCTCATCCGAATTGGGCCAATTGTGCAAGTGACATTTTGATCTCGGATGTAAAAAAAAAAAAAAGTCTCCATTTTTTCCACTCATGGAAATTGGACTGCACTCAGATGTCATCAGAGTGCAGTCTGATGTTTTTCATGGATTCATTGACTTGCTTGGCCAAGCGTGATCCGAATATCGAATCAAACTCAGGCAGGTGGCATTTTTTCCCTCGGACACTGCCTAAGGAAAAAAATTGTACGTGCGCACGGCCCCATAGACTAACATTGGTCCAGGGGTGATCCGATGTTTTGTTGGATCGCACTCGGACTGAAAATACGCTCCTTAGTATTCATGCGCCATCATGTCATAAAACGGTTATATCAGCCCATCCAAAACAAAAAAACAAAAACCTACCCCATGGCCCTCTACCATTCAGCTCTCTTCAAATGGATCAACACCAGGTAGATAAAGCCAAGCCATGCACATCTCCTGCTCAGTCTGTGCTGTAACAACCATATAGAGCCTTATACAGTAATGATTTGGGGTCATGCAGGGGAGGGCGCTATTAGTTCTGTAACATAACGTAAGGCACACAGGGGGAAGGAGAAAGGGAAGCAGATACATGCCAATGATCCGTATCTCCCCCCAGACCCTGCGCCGAGCAGACGAGAAGACAGGAAGGTTATGCTTTGCTGTGAAAACCGCACACATTTCCTCCCAACTATTTATCTGAGACCACCAGAAAATTCCACAAGTGATGTGTTTGAAAAGTGCACATTGAGCCACTTAATGGGGGGCCCGGCATTCCTAGCCAGGCACGGTTCCTCTTACATGTGGCCATGAGTGACGTGGGTTACGATCGCCTCAGAATTCATGGTTTTCATCTACACACACGGCCATAGAGCGGATAGTCTGCTCCACAATAATGTGCACTGTACGGGCTCAACACTTGCTCCATGGTTAATGAAATCTGGTCGACAAACCGTTTGGATAATCTTACACTGCGCTTTATTTGTAGGATTGGGATTGGCGTCCTTGCATGTAGAATCCGGGGTGGTCATATCTGCACGGGGAAAACTAATGATGTGTAGCCCAATGAAAGCTATGGGAAGCCGTGTAGCCCTATAAGACACCCATCGACTCCCACTGATGTGAAATAAAAAATAAACTATAATATATATTTAGGCCTGGAGTGACATCGGGCCTACAAATCAGAAGGCGATTCAGAGATTCTGGCTGGCGGGTTTGCATGGATTTAATACTGTGGCAGCCGGACTACCAGCGCGGCAGCCGGACTACCCGCAAGGCAGCCAGACTACCCGCGAGGCAGCCGGACTACCCGCGAGGCAGCCGGACTACCCGCGAGGCAGCCGGACTACCAACGTGGCAGCTGGACTGGGGTCCTGCTAATCTTTTTGTCTTTATAATAATCATAAAAATAACCAATCTGAAACAAAAATAAATAAATAGAAACTCTTTGAAAAGCATTTAGTACATTTTGCAATACAGTAAAGCAAATATGCTGCAGGATCCTATATTTAGTATAAAGAGATAAGGTGCCGGCCTCAGGTTACCTACTCCTTATGCTTATGCACTACGAACCCAAAAAAAGAGACTCGTGGTTGTGGCAGCAAAAAAGACAAGCGATTTATTTTTCCATGTAACATGCAACGTTTCAGCTCTACTATCTGAGCCGTTTCCAATATATCTGACAGCAGGGTTTTGCTATGTAATCTGAGAGCAGAATGATGTAGGGGCTGAGACCCCGATTCCAGCAGTGTGGCACTTATTGGTCTGCATGCAATTATTTTGATACAATCTCTGTTTTCTCTGCTGCAGATCTGGCAGTTCTCTGAAGGCTGAGCCCTGTAAAACCCCACGTACACCACTGATAGGCAGCTTTCTGTGTTCACTGTATATTGACAGAAAGCTGCTAATCAGTGGTGGGGCAGGGTTATGCAGATCAGTTGACTAGGAGGCACTGGACACATAGTCCTGTAATGAATCTTCTGCTGATAAAACACTGATTCTATCAAAACTAAAACACACAGCCTATTAAGTGACATTGCTGGAATCAGAACCTCAGCCCCTTCATCGCTCTGAGATTACATATCAAAAACTTACTAACAGATTCCCTTTAATGGAGGTAGTTTAGAAGACGACACTTCCACTTCGGTTGGCTCCAGAGCGGAATTATAAAAGCTGATGAGCTGTTGCAATAGAATCCATGATGTAAATGGTTTCACAGGTCCCCCATCTTCTAGCCGCCCCCGTCTCACATACACTGTGGTTACACTCATCATAGCAGGATTTTTTTGTTTTTTTAAGTGCTTAATCAGAGGTGACTATAACACAATTAAAAATTAGACAAAATTTATGAGCTGTGAGCACACTAAAACAAGTTTACCTCTACCTGTAACGTAGGCGGAATCATTAGCATAAACTCTTCCAGGCTGATATTTTTCCTTCACTTTTATCCAAACTTTAGTATGTACACCAAATATAACTTTTAGTTCTCGAGGAGATATAGGGGCACAACGGGAACAGGAGTGGTCTCAGTTAGTCTCTACTAGTGATGAGCAAACGTGCTGGGATAAGGTGTTATCTGAGCATGCTTGAGTGCTAACCGAGTGTCTTCGGTGTCCTCCACAAAAATATGTTTGCGTCCCAGCGGCTGCATGTCTCGCGGCTGTTCACAGGCAATCCCTGCATGTGGTGCGGCTGTCGAACAGGTGCGGGACATGCAGCTGTGGGGACTCGGACATATTTTTTGAACATGCGGAAGATACTCGGTTAGCACCAGAGCATGCTCAGATAACACCTTACTCAGCACTAGTCTCTACCTTTCAATAAAACTATACTGTACACTGTGGTCTACATATAAAACTTCTCTCAGCCAATTAAAGGCACTCGCATGATGGAAAATCTGCAACAATTCTAACAACAGAATGCTTGTGAACATCATGTCTGAACATGACCCCAAGGCAAGTTCGGATAAAGCTAGGGGGATACAATGTGTCGCTCAATAGCAATCCTCTGTAAAGCTGCGTGCCAAAAACAGCTCTGCAATGTGTCGTCAGCCTTGCCATAGCCTTCAATACAAGTCGTGTGTGGGACTTGTGACCAACTCGTTTGGAAACACGTGACGCGGTCACAAGCTGCCAAGTGACATAATACATTATTACATCCAATGTTGCAATATGTAGCTGCGATTTCATTGTTGCACGACACGTCACCATATCGCCATAGCCTAAAGATAATTATTTTCTTTTGCTTCATGGCTGCAGAATCTGCACAGAAAATGTTCAGCAGAAAGCAAAGGAAAAAGGTCTAAAAATACGGAATACAGATTTTTAACCGGGAATTGAGGATTTTGAGAAAAAGCTAATTTTTCTGATAAAATAAAATTACAAAGTTGCTTATTTCCATGGTTCTCCGGTTTGCTCCCACACTCCACAGACATACTGATAGGGATTCTACATTGTGAGCCCCAATGGGGACAGCGATGATAATGTCTGTAAAGTGCTGTAGAATTAATGGCGCTATACAAGCGAGTAAAATAAATAAAAATAAATAAATACTACTGATTTGGATTTTATCTTCCCTACTGAAATTAACAGGAAACCAACTACAAACGAACGCTCGTTCCACAACAGAATCGACATGCAAATTTAAAAGTCTGCACTGACTGCCAATTTTCATGGGTAAAAAAAAAATAAACAAAAAAATAAATAAAAATAAATAAATATAAGATTTACAAAATCTGATTTTCTTTTCTGCTATTGTAGTTTTCACCTGTGAAAATGTACAAGTAAAATATGCAGAACGTTCATCCTTTAAAAATGATTTCCAAGATTTTGAGGATAAATGAATCTCTAGACTTCCGACCACCCCTGCATATTGTCTCACTGAAGGGGGCAGCGTGGTGTCTGCAGTGTTTACCAGGCACAGCGCCGCACATTTGGTAGTGGTTGTAGCTGGTATTGCAGGTCACGCTTATTCACTCCATAGCTGATAGATAATGTGGGGTAGACTTAAAGGGACGCTAAACTGTGAAGAATGATCAATAAAACAACTATTGGTCATTGTAATGAAAATGGATAACAAAGCTTTAGACGCTATTCACATTAATATAATGGCTTTCATTTAAAACTCACAAAAGGTGATCATTTGATCAACAACGAAAATTATTGACTTTAACTGTCAACTATATTGCTAAAAGCTGCATAGTACTGTCAAAAGTGTAGCAAAACTCCGTATTTATTTTTTTGTTCTGATGGTAACATGGTAATGGTTGCTTTGCTAATGGTATGAGCAAATGTGAGAAAGGAATGATTTACTGCCCATGGAATAAAACACATGCAAAAGCGAAAAACAGAAGTGCAGCCATATTCATTTTTATTTTATCATTTTACCTTCTCAAATGGACGACAGACTCATTCTATCATAGCAAACAGACAGTTTTTGCATCGCTTGCAATGGAAAATGAATATTTTAGTGCAGGATGGACATGCTGAGATTACAGATCATCAAACTGAAAAGCACTCGATGCATCTAATCAAGACTTCTTCCCAGTAAAGGGACTGTCCAGCTAAAATTATACATAATAGTCCTTGAAGCAGTAACATGAAGCTTACTAATCTGCTTCTCTTGCCACAGGTGCCTCAATCTTCACACTGCAGTCCCAGGTTCAGCAGATCCACTTTCAGCCACGTGATGGTGATTGTGTAAAGGAGGCTGGATGGCTCATTTCAATAGCTAAGCCTGACCCCTTCTTTTTCTATGCATCAGTAGTGACAGAAAATGGGGCTGGTTAAACTATTGAAAAAAGCCACTCAGTCCGAATCCTTCACATACAGCACTGGTCATGTGCCAACACTGGAAAATGGAGCTGCTGACCTTAGGCCAGCGAGGATAGCTGAAGATCAGGGAGCCAGTGACAACAGAAGTAGAATTAATAAGATGAAGAACATGATTTTGATACTCAGGATTTTGTTTAACTGGACAACTTAGGCCCCTTATACACATCTGTTTTTTGCCATCAGTCGCAATCCGTCAAATTTTGAAAGAAAAAAACGGATCCGGCAACTGATGCTGCCGGATCCATTTTTTTCTCATAGACTTGTATTAGCGACGGATGGCCTCACGTTTCATCAGTCATTCACCGGATCCGTCGAAAATTGTTTGTCCGGGGGACAGAGACAACAGACAAAGTAATGTTTGTTGTGTACGTCAAAAAAAACGGACAGCGCCGGATTTGTCACCGTCCGTCATTTGCTGGAATAGAAGCCTATGGCGCCGGATTGGTCAAATGATGGAATCTGGTGACTGATTCCGTTTTTTTTTTTTTTTTTAACTCAGCATTCTCCGATCCAATTCGCCAGATCCACTAGTCGGATCCGTCCAAATAATGTATCCGTCGCATCAATTTTTCACAATCTGCGACGGATCCGTCGAGCCAACGGACTGTGACTGACAGCAAAAAACTGATGTGTAAAAGGGGCCTAACACAAATGGCTCTTGCACCTAACCATAAAGGAGTTGCTTGATCACACCACACTGATGACCTATCCATATGATTCTATTGAATAGGAGCTGTTCTGCAGTACATGGCAGCGACCACTACACACTGAATGAATCTACGCTCTGCAGCTTCATTCCTTTCTTATATTTATCTCCAGCTGACGTTCTCCAGACGTCAGCCTTCCACCAATCTCATATTGATGAACTATTCAACTGACAGGTTGTGACTGGACAATCCCTTTAAGTTCCCCATACATATTAGATACAATTTGGCCGAACTTGCCAATTTTGGGAAACCATCTAATGTACAGTGGAATGTCCTGACTCTTCCCTGGATAATGATGTCGAGGCGGAGAAAGAGCAGAGCTGTTGAATTTCAACACCCAATCATTTGGTTCTCCACAAAACCTGCCGTCACCAGTGGAGTCTGGCAACAACATGCTCAGAGAACAAGAGAATGCTCGGCCGAGCACCTATGTATAGGAGAGTCGGGACAGATAGCGGCCATCAGCACAATCGTTCAGCCAACACCCATCTACTGTGTATGGGGGCCGTTAGGATTGTCTCACCCCAATATCAGATCTGTGGGGTCCAGCAGTCAAAGTAAATGATCAGAAGACTGAAGGCACACCTGCTCAATTTGCCATTCAGAGAGAGTGCTCAAAGTAAGACCCCTTACTAATCTGTTAATCGAAGTGCTCAGGCAGACAGCCATATAAATCGGAGCGAGATCAAAACAAAGTGCACGGACTGGCTGGCGGCTCTCCTGACCTGAACGTGTCTCAGCTGCATAGAAATAGTCGAAGCTGTTAAGCTCAAGTCAGGAGAGAGCTGCCAGCCAGTCTGTGCACTGTGTTTTGATCTCGCTCCGATTTATACGGCTGTCTGACTGCGCCCAAAAAATACGCAATCAATTTCAAAAGGCGATCTTAACCCCTTTCTGACCTTGGACGGGATAGTACGTCCGAGGTCATGATTGTTGTCGGATTGCTGTGAGCGCCACCCTGCGCTCATAGCAATGCAGTAAATCTACTACATAGGAGAGATCTATGCATCACTCCTATGTAGCAGAGCCGATTGAGTTGTGCCAGCTTCTGAAGGCTTTTGAAGCATGGCAAAAGTAAAAAAAAAAACCTACACATATTTGGTATTGCCGTGTTCTGAACGGCGTAGAGAAAAAAAAATTCGAAAAGCCAGAATTACGTTTTTTGGTCACCACGACATTGCATTAAAATGCAATAACGGGCGATCAAAAGAACGTATCTGCACCAAAATGGTATAATTAAATACGTCAGCTCGGCACGCAAAATATGAGCCCTCACCCAACCCCAGATCATGAAAAAATTTCTTTTAATACCTAGATAAAAAAGAACCTAGACACGTTTAGTGTCTATGAACTCGTAGTGACCTGGAGAATCAAAATGGCAACTCAGTTTTAGCATTTAGCGAACCTAGCAAAATAGCCAAACAAAAACAAGTGTGGGATTGCACTTTTCTCAATTTCACCACACTTGGAATTTTTTTCCCCGTTTTCTAGTACATGACATGCTAAAACCAATGATGTCATTCAAATGTATAACTTGTCCCTCAAAAAAAAAAAAAAAAAGAGCCCACACATGGCCATATTGACGGAAAAAAAGAAAAAAAAAAAAAAAAAAGTTATGGCTCTGGGAAGGAGGGGAGCAAAAAACGCAAAGCCGAAAAGCTCTGGTCATGCAGGGGTTAAAAAAAACACTTCACACACTGTCTTTTAAAACAAAATATTACAATGTACAGAAGGGGCACATGCTCAAATACAAATTCACTAATTATGACCCTGTCATCCACACAGGATGGTGGTAGTCACCATCCATAGCAACCATTACATTCCCTCACTGGTTGCCCTCGGTAACACCTCAGCTGCTTTTGCTCGATGGGACGCTAGCGTTGGGACATATAATTACCTCAGTCATGTAATCCAGGAAGCTCTAATCAGATTCTCGACAAAAGACTGTCACATCTGTACAGAGCATTGCTGAGGAACTTCAGGTTCTGCCTCAGTGATTTACACACAAACCACAGACACGCTGTTGTATGACCTGAGGAAACACTGTGGTTTCTCTCTAGTAGACACTGTGGTTGTGAAAAAGCCCAAGTGTAACACAAATCCCAAGAGATCACCAATGGCTCGTCCACGCTTGCAAAAAAAAGTACCACACAGAGGCCCGTACAATATACAAGTTACGCTAAGTACATAATTTCGAAGATTACACCTAAAGGCCAGTACTCCACAATTCTGAGAAATTAAGACGTATTTAAAAAAAAAAAAAAAAAAAAAAAAAAAAAAAAAAAAAGAGTCCGTTACCCAATGCTTCTGAACATTACCACCAATAATGCCGAATATCTGATATTTATTCAATTTTAATTATGTAGGATACTGGATAAATGGAGTCTACGGTGGCGCCTGATCTGGTTGTTCGAGATGCAAAGCAGCGACCACAGAGACCAAAAATTTTTTCTGGATTGTCTTTATGGATTACGGACAAGGAAATAGATTGCACTGAACTACATATATTTCTTGGGTACCTTCAAATCAGAAGGTGCATGGACACAATGGCCAGGAGTCATCAGAAAATGCAAAATGTTTGCAACTTTTGGAGTTTTCAAGCAAGTTCCAATAAAATGGGCTGAACGGGGTGACACCGGCTTGTCTAATTCATGGTGAGCAGGGTAGCACCTTACGCCACAAATCTTATGAGTAAGAGGAGTCCAGAGGCGCATGTCACTTTTAAGAAGTATCTTCCTCCAACACATCCCCTCATCAAGACAGGCATGAACAAAATCTCTCTTGACGAATCGGGTCCCGAAGGCTTTAGGGTTTCCACATGACCTTTTACTGAATGACTAATAAAGCATTTACGCTGGCAGATTATCGTAAATGAGCATTTTTAAGAACACTCCTTTTATAAATACATTTCCATGATCATGATCAAAACACTCATTCATCAGGTGAAGTGTTCTCTTGTGCAGCACAAAAGATGATTCTCGGCAGCACATTGTCCTGTGTAAGAAAGGACTCGTGCTGCCGAGAACAATGGCAGAATATGCGCATCTATTACAGAGCGTTCAGTGTGCATCATTTACCGCGGTCTCCCTGTGTATACAGACAATAAAGGACTGCTGATTGGTAATATTCAATCAATCATTTGGTGGCGAGTCCATGTATAAGAACCTTTATTTTTTCAGGGTCGGTCTGTGAAGATTTTGGTTTTAAAGCGAAATCCCAGACCAATGGTTGGGTTATCAGCTTCTGGTGATGGGAGGAAGATCTGTTTGACGTAACTTTCTATAAAGTTACGCATCCAACAATGACCACAAATATCCAACATGGCACATCATGTTTTTGACACCCATCTTCCCTTTGGTCATCATTTGTCAGGCTTGTTCAATACACTAAACGTGTTCTAAATTGGCTGTTTTTTTGGAAGTCAGAAATCTTGAGTATAAAGACAGCTTAAAAATCCAACCACCTAATTCACAAAGATAGGACAGGTAAGGACAGCAGTACATGAGTGGTCCTGTAGTAGTAGTCTCTCCATATGTTGAAAATACGTACAAAAATACGTGAGCTCTACACTAAAAACCATTCTCCAAAGGGTTTTGGTTTTTTTTTTGCACGATTTACAGACAGTTGTTCCAATCAGGGCTGTGGAGATGGAGTCGGAGCCCATTTTGGTGGAGTCGGTCATGGAAATTGAGTCGTCGGAGGTTTGGCTTACTGACTCCACAGCCCTAGTTCCAATATGTACATTATTATTCGACAATGTCCCAATTTTTGCATCTGTCTATGTTTACACCCAAACACAACACTATGAGATGTGACCACACCACAGCTTACATACACTGTTGGTAATAATGCGTGGTACATTAATGTATACTTCATCAAATTAATGGAATAGTGTGCCATATTTAGATTAAAATGTCCATTAAGTATCAACATCATAGCAAGTAATAAACTTGTAAAGAACACCTGTAATCAGTACAAACTGCATGCTTTATAAATTTTATAAAAATAGATGCCTTCAACCTGATGATGCAAGTGCATTTACTTTGAAAATCCATTTCAGAATGGCTCTATAATCCAAATACTTAATGAGCATTTTACAAGCATAGCTAAAAAGAGCGAGAGAAGTCATGAGTTCAACTGTTTTTAACCTCCACCAACCAGTCTGACAGCTGCAGCTTGTACTGAGCAGTGTGAGATGTCAACAGGGAGGAGGAACGCTGAGAAACTGTTAATCAGGATAGGTGGGCAGAGATGGAGTTTAAACTTTCAAAACAGATCAAACTGCCATTCTCCCTTGGATTTTCAAAGTAAGTACACCAGCCTCCTCCTGTATAAGACTGTATCATGAAATCTGGTGACAGATCCGCTTTATCATTGTCAGAAAAATTGGAACAAAATATATTCATACATTGATCATGTACGGCTACATACGGTAATTACGTAGCTGTCTCAACGTGAATGGAAAGTTTAGAAAAGTCACTTCAGTACAGGTATAAAAGAAAAGTATTCTGTATATTAATAACACAACAGTACATTTCAGCAGCACCAGGAGAGTATCTGGCCTTACATGTGGTGTGGAGATGGAGGAGGTGGGACCATAACAATTAATCACCACACAAAGAAAAGAAGCTCGATCTGGTTCCAACACATCAACCCTACTAAAACATTTATGCCTCACCATTAGCAGGAGAGTAAGGAGCGGAGAGCGGGCGCGCTGCAAAGCTAATATTTCTGTCGATAGGAAAATGATAGGACCTTCCACATCCCCACCCTTAGCTTCCAGGAACTGCTCTTACCCCAGCACAATAAACATGCCTCCTAGTAGAGCCTGCTCCTTCTAGACCATCCAACACCGAAAATCATTCCCAGCTTTAACCAATAATCACGGTATTAAAATCTCAATGGAATGACTGTCATAATTACTCTGCCTTTTTTTTATCCTTCCCTGAAAGTGAATGACATGAGATGGGACCACTTCCGTGAGCGGTGGAAAGCAACCCCTTACCAAAGGCTACAAAAAATACCAAAATGTTGAAGGGGGTGAAGGAGCAAGTGCTTCATTGTCCTACAATGGGCGAGAAGAATGGCCTGAGGGAGAGTTCTATACATTTTAGTTTAATGAAAGAGACGCCATTGATTATTTCCAGAGAACGTGAAAATAATTATACAGCTCAGAATGAGAACATTCTCCAAATGGGCACCAAGACGTGTAAAGCGTCAAGAGGCAAATCTGACAGACACAGCATCCGACGGTCGAGACCGTCTCCAGACATAATTACTAACGACAATTATGGATAAGACAATATGGATGTTCGTACATTAAGAATCCGGAACCCAGAACAGTCCTGACAAATTACAAAGCAAATGCACGAATTCCTCGCAGCAGCCATACTGAAAGTTGCAGCTTAGTTTGACAGTTCAAGGATGACGGAGGCATAGAATGAAAAAAAAAAGCAATTTATCGTACATGACATAAGCAACATAGCAAAGTAAAGAAGAAGACTTACAGACAGGTGGCAGTCGCTATGGAAGAAGTCCTCTTAGAACCAAGCAACCAGAAAAGATGTCAGACAAGAGCGGTATAACCAGAGCACTCAGAAAATGTAAATATAACTGGTAAAATCAATCCGTGCAAGTGTAGGGCTGTCTCTGGTCTCCTGCCGTGCTGTGGAGAAGAACAGTGTGTGTGTGTGTTGCACAACGCAGAGCTGCTTGATTTGCTGGCGGAGCTCTAGGGGCTGGACACACTTATGGACAGGACAGTGAAGGCGAGCGTCAACAGCTGGGAGAGCAGGCGCAGCACACCACCACCGCGCTGGAGTAGTCCTACATGTATAGGCTGTGTTCCATCCTCCGCCAGAATGAACGGCCTCTTTCCTTTGCGGAGAGAAAGGAACAGGTTAACTAGATAACAGGACTGTCCCTATAGGGACCAATAAATGGATGCCTCGCAACTCGAAATAACGTTAAGCATATGAATACTAACAGGGCGAGCCAGAAGAGCTCATGAAACGTTAATGTCCCATTAGATCATCCAGGACAACTGCTGGCAGCAGTGAACGGGTTAAGCCCGTGCCGACTGGCTGGATAAAATAAGCCATATGAGCAGAGCCTCAGTGAATACGGAGCAGATGTGAGTGTGTCCAGGAAGCCTGCCTCGCAGAGCCTGCAGTGCTGAAGATGAACAGCTGCTTGCTGCATTTCCCTCCAATTCTACAGCAGCTGCTCTTCTGACAGCCCCATTTTTAGAAATGAGGAGGTGGATGCTGGTAACAACTGCTATCTAATCCTGCTCTGCGCAGATCAATTACCTGCAAACAGTCCCTGCATTGTCTGGAACGCTGGCGCTAAAAATAACTCGCCAAACGCAAGAACTGACCGACATCAAAGCTCGCAGGTATGGCTGCACACCTACACCTGCCATCGATGCAAAGCATGCATGTCTACAAACCACTGGAAGCTGCTCACAACGGCACAACCCAGCAAAGCGGCTCCTCAGACAAATGTAGCTCACAAAAACAAGTCTGATGGACGAGTACTGCACATTGGACGAATTGTAACCGTGATGAGAGGCACTCAAGAGTCGGATCACTTTATCTGGACAAAATAAAAAATCTTTATATGTGCGTCTTATTAATGACATACTCCATGTTCTATGACATGTTCTTTGACATGCATACTAGATTTGCCAAAACCAACCGTACGTTAATCTGAAAAAAACAACAAACCAACTGATAGTTTATTTTTGACTTGCACCTTTTTTCGGCACATACCGTAAATAGATGGCATGTGTGTAATGCGCCAGGAGATGGACATCGCATGAATGCCGAATGCAGAGGAGTCCCCATTATGAAAACCAGCCTTAAAGTGGGCTTACACAACATATGGCATTAAAGGGAATCTGTCACCTAATTTTGGCCCTATAAACTGCAGCCACCGCCATTAGGGGCTTACCTACAGCATTCTGTAATGCTGTAGATAAGCCCCCGATGTGATGTAACCTGAACGATAAGAAAAGCAAGTTAGATTATACTCACCTGGGGGTGGTCCGGTGGGCCTCTTCTTTGCTTCCTGTGGCGGCTCCGGCGCAGGTGTACGGATTTGCCCTGTTGAGGGCAGCGTAAAGTACTGCAGTGCGCAGGTGCTGGGCCTCTCTGACCTGTCCCGGCGCCTGCGCACTGGAGTACTTTGTTCTGCCCTCAACAGGGCAGAGAATTACGCCTGTGCAGGAGCCCCGACAGCAGCAAGGAAGAGGACATCATCGTATGAAGATGGGAGGCGCCGGACCCCGACCTAGGACGCCTATCAGACCGAACCGCACCTGGGTGAGTATAATCTAACTTGTTTTTCTCATCTTTCAGGATACATCGGGGGGCTTATCTACAGCATTACAGAATGCAGCCCCTAACGGCGGTGGCCACAGTTTATAGGGCCAAAATTAGATGACAGATTCCCTTTAACGCTTAAAAGACCACCGACTGTTTAATAAGCAGCTTACACAGATAGATGGCTATTAACGATGCACACTGAACAATCAAAATTGACATGTTCCAAAAATGCATCATAAGTCAGATTACATAGCATAAAAAAAGCTAAGTGGGCACCAGGTTTATAGAAATCCCATCCACATTGCTGGAACTGTAAGACGTTATATTTTTATGCAGCGAAAATACACAGTCAAAAACTCACCAAAAACTCACTGTGGGATCTTATCACAAGTCATTTCTGGACTATGGGAGTCTTTTTTGCTGAGTTTTCAGAAAAGAAACTGAGTGGACCTCAAAGTTTTTGAGGAGTTTTGAGATGTGAAGAGTTTCCGATCAGTTTCTGCTCCAAAAACTCTTATGTGCGCACATAGCCTTAAGGCTTCATGAAAAACACAACACATAAAACCTCTGTGTGCACATGCTCTTAGACAACATGAATACTGGTGGAATGTGCTGCGGATAGAGCTACTACTCCAGGCAGCAGGAATCAGAGCCTGTTGGGGGCGTCCGTCCACTCGTCTCTCTCTGGCTATGGTGTTTGGCCAGATCTTCTACATTTTCCGTGAAATACCAGAGACTTTCAGAGAATATATACCTGGCCCCCATACACATTAGATACCAGTTGGCCAAACAATAGTTTGGCCGAACATTAACACTCCCAACCTCTCCGCACTCCGGAATGCTCGTCCAAGTGCTCCCATGTTCTCTATGAGAGAGCCGCTGCTTATCTGGAGGGAGAACAGGTGAGCCTGTTGAAATTCAGCATATTGGATCCTTCTCTTCCTTGACATCATCTATGGGGGAAAGATGGCAGATTCTGACCAAATAGGCAGCTTTGAATGACTTTAGTCTAATGAGTATGGGGCCTTTTAGTAAATTTCCGCCTTTCGGGATTGGAACTTTAGGAAAAACATAAAATGAAAAAAAAAAGAAAAGTGTTGTATGTGAAGGCAGAACTGTCCAGATCAAGAATTACTGATGGTTGTGGCATGCTGAGTGATAACAGAAGACAGCGCTGCGGACCACACCCTTTACCAAGGCAATCAATACAGCACAGGACAGACGGAGTACAGCGCGGCGTAGCCAGCCTCCCCCTGCTGCATCATCTATGCCATATCCTGTAATAACCAGCACAAGTCTAACCACAGGAATCAATGCGAGGGGGGGACAGGTCGCATCACCTCGCACATTGCAAAGCTTCCTGAAACCATTGATCTAACAAAGCCAATTACCATTAGGAGTTAATAAGGCACCGGGAACATCAAAAGCTCTTTGCAATCCCCATATATTTAAACCAACATGTCGAGTAAAATAAAGCGCATTATTGGTTTTCTATCTATTCTGTGTGGAGTGACTGCACATCAGTGAAATAATCTATATTTTTCCAACGCTTGTGGTACCTCGTAAAAAGGAAGGGAAAAGAAGTGAAAAAAACACTCATATGTGATAACGGGCTATTTCCTGAAATGATCGCCAATAAGAAACTGCAATATTGTTCCTGCCATTAAAGGAATACGTACATCTAACAGAAGGAGAATCTGCCATTTATTACTATTTATCTTACGTAAGATCGGCTCCATCTAGCAGCGCTGATCGTTTCATTAGAGGAAGTCTAGGAGGAGGGACCAACACTCCTAAGCCGTCTATATGGGCAAGATGAACAAAATGACGCCTTGTTATCTGAGATCTGATGTCTTATTCCCGAGAAATCAACAACTTTTTCAATATGTAAATGAACTGTTTAGATCTATGGGCCGGACATAGATCTCCCAAAAAAATCTGCCTCCAGAGACTATTTTAAATGGAAAGGAGGTGTTAGCAGTGTGAGACATGTAATGACTGACAGTCTGCTCTCCTGATCTATATGTCTCACACTGCCCCTTTCATTCAAATAAGCTCTGGAGGCAGAATCTCAGGGAGCATCCTTTTTTTTATTTTTATTTTCTGAGAGCTTATGTGACCATGAGGTTTTTTTTTCAGGGATGTGGAGTCGGTAAGCCAAACCTCCGACTCCTCAATTTCCATGACTCAGACTCCACAGCCCTGTTTTTTTAGCATTTTTTTCCATTTTTGATGCAACTTTTTCTCTTGAATTTTCTGTCTTATATATATTGAAACAAAACACTCAAAAAGATAACCGGGAACCTTTGAAGCCTTCCCAGTAATTTATTATAAATTTTATTGCGGATTCAGAATAGGAACCACCTGAAAACCAGTCAGATCACTTCTGTTAACCGCTTGTAGTCCCTGGAACCCTGAAGAGATTTAAAGCTGCTCATAAAGACTCAACATATGAAAAGTCATTTTATATAGACAAATACTGTTCATTCTTTTGAGAGTTTCATTAATACTTTTTCAGGTGGGTTGCAGAGTGGACATGTCTAAAAAATGCTGTGTGTACACCCTTCTTCGGTATCTCTTCTAAATGGAACATGGACCCTTTATTGAACCACTCTGCTCTGGCTCCGTATTCTGCACCTACTCTAATTGGATCGTGTGTGCTTCAATCCTAAGAACTGAACCCTGCTTATGTAATTTCCTTTATACAGGCACGCTTTGCATAATGTAATACGTGAATATGACAAAAAAAATAAAATAGATAAATGTCAATTGGGAGTATAGTGGAATTATTTCACATACAGGAAAAAAAAAACTAATAGATTTGGATTAAATAAAAATATTCAACAATTTGCAATTTGGGAGTAAAGAGTTATTCCCCCCAAAAATCTAGTGATCTCCATTCTATAGGATACAGGATAACTTGATGATCGCTAGGGAAAGGTGGGCGCGACCAATAGGACCCCCTGTGGATATCGAGACCAGAGCTCTGGAACCCTGACAATGGGACTTTACAGCTCTGTCCAGAATGGAGCGGAGTTGTGCATGCTCGGTCTCTGCTTAATTCATTGTCTAGGGGACTGCAGAGTACTGCGTGCAGCCATTTTCGGGCGTCCCATGCACAAAGAATGAAGTGGAGGCAGAGTTTGTGCACCCCTGCTCCGTTCAGGGCCGGGCTGGACAGCCGATTCCAATTAATAAATTGGAGAGGAGATAATTCTTCAAGCAGAGCCAATAACACAGAGCATACTTCAGATTCAGTTTTCATTAAAGATTAACTGGGGTAATTTGCTCTAACGCTGGTTAAAGGGGATCTATCAGCAGGTTTTTGCTATTTAATGAGAGAGCAGCATAATGTAGAGGTGGACAGCCTGATTTCAGAGATGTGTCCCATGCTAAGCAGCATGTAGATTATCACTGTAAGACTAGAAGTCATGTGCCAGTCAGTCCAACTGATCTGTGTAACCCCGCCCCCACCACTGATTGGCAGCTTCCTGTGCACACTGTACGCAGGCTGCCAATCAGGGGTGTGGGTGGGGTTATACAGAGCTCAGCATTTGAGCACTGCTATATCTACAGCAGAGAAAGGCAGCTCACTTGTAAATAATGGCATGTGTGACATCATAACCATATATCACAAAAAAATGGTACCTTTACAGCATTTGTTTTTGCCTTTTTCCCAGTCATTTGTTTGAATATATTCCCCATCCCCCCCCCAAAAAAAAAAAAAAAAAAAAAAAAATATTAAAAAAAATAAAATTATCCTTCACAGAAAAGAGTTTTCAACAAACAGTTAATACGTTTCCAGAGCTGGGGTATAATAATTCTCTGGGACCTTTTTGTGAGAAACAAAATCGACCTCCTGCTGCTATGTTTTTCTCTTCTGTTTAACAGCTGGCAAACAGCTGCAGCCGACATCAAGAAATGAAGATGGGGGGACTGTGCGGCCCACTGCTGTACACTTTGCCTTCCATATGCTTACATATGTGAATGATATCTTTAATAATTAATGGCTCATCAATGTGCATTGTTCTACATGACTATGAAAATCATTTTAACAAGGAAAAAAATGGAGACAACAGGGAACGAATAAATCGGTGGAGAAAAAAATGTGAGCAGATACAGAGAGGGTGTAGAGCTCCAGCAGATTATCAAACATATACTACTGTATTATTCACAATAAAATAACAATAATGCATCTCGTGCTCTCATGTCTCCTGGTTTATGTCTTGTTGTCTTATTTCAAACATTATCCGACCGTTGCCTACACAAGGCCAGGAATTTATTATACTTTTTGCCCAAGATCAAGAATAGTATTTGTTATGGGGCCACATGTAATAAACAAGTACATTATATAGTGAACCTATAGATAGCAATACATTATCAATGTAAATAGTGAGGGGATAACTTCGATAATAAGAACCTAAAAGGTAAATAATGTAATTTTATTGAATATTATAATTAGGTAAAAATTCTATTAGGTGGGGAGCATAAAAACAGACAATATATTAGTACGGAATAATATATAATGAAAAAGCACGCAGAAGGTGAGATCGGGGGAAACCAAGGTCAAATGAACATAACACCTTTATTAGATATGCTAATACAATGCAATAATGATAGTGTCAATGTACATAGGTAATATCTGATAAACTACCAGGAAATAGAGCCCCAAACTCAGATACATGTTTCGCCTTGGCATCCTCAAGCAGCACTCAAGTAGTACTCCTTGAGAAAGCTAAGGCGAAACAAGAGTAATTTTTCATGATAGTATTTTTAATGTATGATCCTTCGTACACTGTGTCCACCTGTATGTTGGTCCACCTATCTGATGCTATTTTCACACTTTGTGAGGCTCCCCACCTATTTTTGAATGTTTACTCCATTATTATAGTACATTATATTGATCAAATGCCTCCATCTCTTCCAAGTCGCATTCGACTAGCCTAAGCATCCATGTGTTTTCAATAGGAAGAGGGAAGTAAGACGCTGCCAGAACAAAAAGAATGGGACGATTACATTCAAACTACCCGATCTCTCTCGCCCCTACATCATCTGGAAGACTAGGTCTTCATACACATTAGATGGTCGGCTGGGTATGGTAGAATGTGTATTAATACCGGATGCTATGCCTAAATGCTGTCTGCAGACTACCTGATTATTTGCCTTAATCCCTTAAAGACCTTGCCCTTTTTCAGTTTTGCATTTTTGTTTTTCGCTCCCCTTTTTCCCAGAGCCATAACTTTTTTATTTTTCCGTCAATATGGCCATGTGAGGGCTTGTTTTTTGCTGGACAAGTTGTACTTTTGAACGACATGATTGATTTTATCATGTCGTGTACTAGAAACCGGGAAAAAAAAAATTAAAGTGCGGTGAAATTGCAAAAAAAAGTGCAATCCCCACATTTGTTTTTCGTTTGGCTTTTTTGCTAGGTTCACTAAATGCTAAAACTAGCCTGCCATTTTGATTCTCCAGGACATTACGAGTTCATAGACACCAAACATGTCTACGTTATCTTTTTATCTAAGTGGTAACAAAAAATTCTAAACTTTGGCTAAAAAAAATAAAAAATTGCGCAATTTTCCGATACCCGTAGCGTCTCCATTTTTCGTGATCTGGGGTCGGGTGAGGGCTTATTTTTTGCGTGCCGAGCGGACGTTTTGATACCATTTTGTGCAGATACGCTCTTTTGATAGCCCGTTATTGCATTTTAATTCAATGTGGTGGTGACCAAAAAAACGTAATTCTGACGTTTTGAATTTTTTTCTTGCTACGCCGTTTAGTGATCAGGTTAATCCTTTTTTTTATTGATAGACCGGGCGATTCTGAACACAGCGATACCAAATATGTGTAGGTTTGATTTTTTTTAGGGGAGAAAAGGGCGGTGATTTAAATAAATATATATATATATATATATATATATATATATATATATATATATATATATATATATATATATATATATATATATATATATATATATATATATATATTTTTTTTTTACTTTTGCCATGCTTCAATAGCCTCCATGGGAGGCTAGAAGCTGGCACAACTCGATCGGCTCTGCTACATAGGCGCGATGCATAGATCGCACCTATGCAGTAGACTTACTGCATTGCTATGAGCGCCGACCACAGGGTGGCGCTCATAGCAATCCGGTATCAACAACCACAGAGGTCTCAAAGAGACCTCTGGTTGTTATGCCGACGCATCGATAACCCCCAATCATGTGACTGGGTCGGCGATGCGCTCATTTCCTGTCCGATGGCCGGAAGCAGTAGTTAAATGCCGCTGTCAGCGTTTGACAGCGGCATTTAACTATTTAATAGCTGCGGGTGAATCGCGATTCCACCCGCCACTATTGCGGGCACATGTCAGATGTTCAAAACAGCATCAAAGCAGGAGATCTGAGGTCAGTAAGGGGTTAAGTTGGATACTTTAAAAGCCAGAGTTGTGCACCTGAAAATCACTTAGGGCTGTCCCACACGTCCAGATAATTCCGGTACCGGAATAAATCGGTACCGGAGTTATCCGTGTCCGTGTGCCTGGGAACTCACGGAGGCCATACCTGCGGCACACGTGTGCCGCCCGTATGGCGAGTGGGTACCACACGGAGCGTGTGGTACCCACTCTGCATGGTGCTGAAGCTGCTGAAGCTGCGATTCATATCCTCTCTGCAGTAACGTTTGCTGCAGAGAAAATATTTAGAATAGTGTTAAAAATAAAGATTTAGGTGTCCGCCGCCCCCCCACCCCCTGTGCGCCCCCCCGCTGGTCAGAAAATACTTACCCGGGTCCCCCGTCGGCTGTCGCTCCTTCTTGGTCTTGCCGCGGCTTCTCCTGCATGCGGTCACGTGGGCCCGATCATTTACAGTCATGAATATGTGGCTCCACCTCCCATAGGGGCGGAGCCGACTATTCATGATTGTAATTGATCGGCCCCACGTGACCGCATACAGTAGGAGGCGCGGCCAGACCAGGAAGGAGCGTGTAAGTATTTTCTGACCAGCGGGGGGGCGCACAGGGGGTGGGGGGGCGGCGGACACCTAAATCTTTATTTTTAACACTATTCTTCATATTTTCTCTATAGCAAACGCTGCTACAGGGAAGATATGAATACCGGCTTCAGCACCATGTGGGGGGGACAGCGCTTACTGTAGCGCTGTCTCCGGCACGCACACGGACCCCAGACGGAGAATGTCCGTGTGAGGTCCGTGTTTTACGCGGACCCATTGACTCTATTGGGTCCGTGTAAAACGTGCGCTCCCACGAACACTGACATGTCTCCGTGTTTGGCACACGGAGACACGGTCCGCACACGGTCCGCAAAAAATCAATGACATCTGCACAGATGCATTGATTTTTATGGGTCTACGTGTGTCAGTGTCTCCGGTACGTGAGGAAACTGTCACCTCACGTACCGGAGACACTGACGTGTGAAACCGGCCTTAAGGGCTCGTTCACACTTTGCGGATTGTTCTGCGGATTTTTCCGCTGCGGAATTGGAAAATCTGCAGTGCAAAACCGCTGCGGTTTTCACTGCGGATTTTCCTGCGGTTTCTTCTGCGGATTCCGCTGCGTGTTTTCAACAGCACTTTCCTATTGGTGCATGTTGAAAACCGCTGCGGAATCCGCAGAAAGAAGTGACATGCTCCTTTTTTCCGCAGCAATTCCACACTTTTTTTGCGGGATTTTCCGCAATGTGGGCACAGCGGTTTTTGTTTTCCATAGGGTAACATTGTACTGTACCCTGCATGGAAAACTGCTGCGGATCCGCAGCGTCAAATCCGCTGCGGATCCGCAGCAAAAACCGCAAAGTGTGAACATAGCCTAAGGATGGCAAACCCATTTAAATATACTGTGTTCCAAATTATTATGCACATTGGATTTAAGTGTCATAAAGATTTAATGGTTTTGTTTTTCAAATAAACTCGTGGATAATAGTGTGTCTCAGGGCTTAATGGACCGCTTAAATCAATCTTAAACACGTGATAATTCGTTTTCCAGGTGATTCTAGTTAAAGGAAAACTACTTAAAAATGATGTTCCACATTATTAGGCTATGTGCACACGTTGCAGATTTTGCTGCAGATTTTGCTGCAGATCTGCAGCTGCGGGTCCGCAGCAGCTTTCCATATGTTTACAGTACAATGTAAACCTATGGAAAACGCAATCCGCAGTGCCAAAAATGCTCGGAAACGCTGTGGTTACATTCCGCAGCATGTAAATTCTTTGTGTGGATTCCGCAGCGGTTTACACCTGCTCCATAATAGGAATCCGCAGGTGTAAAACCGCAGGTGGAATCCGCACAAAATCCGCATAAAATCAGTGATAAATGCAGATTTCTCAAATCCGCTGCGGAAAAATTCGCAGAGCTCAAAACTGCGTGTGCACATACTCTCAAGCAGGCCACAGGTTTCAAGCAATATGGGAAATAAAAAGGATCCCTCTGCTGCTGAAAAGCGTTAAATAGTGCAATGCCTTGGACAAGGTATGAAAACATTAGATATTTCACGAAAACTTAAGAGTGATCATCATACTGTAAAGCGATTTATGACTGATACAGAGTACAGACAGAGTTTATGCAGATAAAGGCATAATGAGGAAGGTTTCTGCCAGACAAATTCATTGGATTAAGAGAGCAACTGCCAAAATACCATTACAAAGCAGCAGTTATTTGAAGCTGTTGGTGCCTCTGGAGTCCCTCGAACCTCAAGGTGTAGGATCCTTCAAAGGTTTGCTGTGGTGCATAAACCTACTATTCGGCCACCCCTAAACAGTGTTCACAAGCAGAAACGGTTGCAGTGGGCCCAGACATACATGAAGACTAAGTTACAAACAGTCTTGTTTACTGATGAGTGTTGAGCAACCCTGGATGATCCAGATGGATGGAGTAGTAGATGGTTGGTGGATGGCCACCATGTCCCAACAAGGCTGCCACGTCAGCAAGGAGGTGGAGGAGTCATGTTTTGGGCCGGAATCATGGGGAAACAGCGGGTAGGGCCCTTTAAGGTTCCTCATGGTGTTGAAATGACCTCTACAAAGTATACAGAGTTTCTGACTAACAACTTTCTTCCATGGTATAAAAAGAAGAAATGTGCCTTCAGTGTCAAAATCATCTTCATGCATGACAATGCACCATCTCATGCTGCAAAGAGTCATTGGCTGCTATGGGCATAAAAGGAGATAAACTCATGGTGTGGCCACCATCTTCCCCTGAGCTCAACCCTATAGAGAACCTTTGGAGTATCATCAAGCAAAATATCTATGAGGATGGGAGGCAGTTCACATCAAAACAGCAGCTCTGGGAGGCTATTCTGACTTCATGCAAAGAAATACAGGCAGAAACTCTCCAAAAACTCACAAGTTCAATGGAGGCAAGAATTGTGAAGGTGATATCAAAGAAGGGGTCCTATGTTAACATGTAACTTGGCCTGTTAGGATGTTTTGGAGTAAATAGCTTTTTTGTTCAGTGAATGTGACCTCCTAATGCTGCAAATTCCACAAATGAGCATTTTCAGTTCTTTAAAACATCAAATATTTAGAAATTCTACTGTGCCTAATAATTTGGAACAGTGCATTTTGAGTTTTTATTCATTTTGGAGATTATACTGTTATCATTGGGAGGTTTCTTCAATTAAATTCGATGTATAATCTAACAGGTGATGACTTATTAGACTGACTGTCATTTGTGTCGACCATTTAGGAAAATCTGAGAAAAATGTCATTGGCATAATAATTTGGAGCATGGTGTAGTAGGGAGCAAGCAGCCTTCACTGTGGACGCAGTTTACTCTAGCAATAATTTAACACACAGTCATGTTATATGTCCCATTTATTTATTTCCAGAAGTAAAAAAATAGTGATGATTCAAGAAACTTTTCCAGCAATTGCTGGTCCAAAATAAGTATGATAAAAAGTATTCTCATTATCATACAATTTCCTCAGTTGGCAACTGGATAGCAGGACATGCCATCAGATAAATGTACCGGGAGGAGTTTTTGCTGGTTGAAGAGCAATTCTGTTTATTTTTTCATATTAGGTGGTTAATAAGGATGGATGGAGAAACTGATGGACGGACGGAACTCGTCACCTCCAAAAACGCTATTTATCTAGACTGACACAGTGGTAATCTGTAAGTAAATAGCATTTAAGTCATGTTTGACCAGCTTACTGTACTTGGGCAGCGGCTACAGGGAGAAAATGAAGTTATATCCTCACTGCAACTTCAGGTCATCGGGGTGATGCAGGGAGCGGTTACAGTCACCGCTCACTACAGAGAGCACACAGAGAACACATCAGCAGCCTGCTCAACGGGGCTTTATCAGCAGGTGTGAGCCATCTGTAACGTAAGCGGCTGATCTGGCTATATGATCTCTGGCTGAGATTCCTTTGACTTCCTGTGACATCACATCAGTTTACCTCTAAGATCCGGGCTTTGAAAACAAACAGGCGGGTGCGACTCTATTCAGCAGAGGTCACACTGCTCCTTGTTATGCCCATGCAGACTGCCGCCGCTCCCCCTGCAGACTGCCGCCGCTCCCACAATGCAGACTGCCGCCGCTCCCCCCTGCAGACTGCCGCAGCTCCCACAATGCAGACTGCCGCCGCTCCCCCTGCAGACTGCCGCCGCTCCCACAATGCAGACTGCCGCCGCTCCCACAATGCAGACTGCCGCCGCTCCCACAATGCAGACTGCTGCCGCTCCCACAATGCAGACTGCTGCCGCTCCCCCCCTGCAGATTGCCGCAGCTCCCCACCTACAGACTGCCGCAGCTCCCCCCCTGCAGACTGCCGCCGCCCCCCCCCTGCAGACTGCCGCCGCCCCCCCCCTGCAGACTGCCGCCGCTCCCCCCCTGCAGACTGCCGCCGCTCCCCCCCTGCAGACTGCCGCAGCTCCCCACCTGCAGACTGCCGCCGCTCCCACAATGCAGACTGCCGCAGCTCCCCCCTGCAGACTGCCGCCGCCCCCCCTGCAGACTGCCGCCGCTCCCCCCCTGCAGACTGCCGCCGCTCCCCCCCTGCAGACTGCCGCCGCTCCCCCCTGCAGACTGCCGCAGCCCCCCCCCTGCAGACTGCTGCAGCTCCCCCCCCTGCAGACTGCTGCAGCTCCCCCCCCTGCAGACTGCTGCTCTATACCTTACGTAATGTATATACACTAACAGCCATGATCTTAAATGGAGAACACATGCATTCTCTCATTTTTGGAGTACCGATTAATGAAGAAGAGGTCCCACCAAAGTACTGGTGGTAGTTTCTAAAGTGGACTCTGTATCTATAAGACATTTATAACAAATGCTATTGATAACCCATGTGTCACAATGTGCTCTCTTTTTAAGTTGTATTGCAACACTTGGGAGTGATTCATGAGAAAGCGGTCCTCAGACAATAAAAGTTTTGCACCCTTGATCTAGTCTGAAAACTGATGGGTAAAATAACAGACTGTGCGAGAATTCACCAACTGGGGGTTAAATGAAAATTTAGCATCGAGTGAAGATTTGCATAAACGGCGACTTTACACAGTGAGCAGATAGCTGGTAATTCATAGGTGTGATTGCAAAGCAGGATCGGTGATGGAATGGCGCATTATGTACATGAGCCAACTTATGCAAACTTGGCATGGCATCATCTGTCATAGAACACACAACACATCACAGAATTCCACAGTACACTGAAAAAGCGCCTGAACATAAAATCTATGATGCAAGAGTGTCGAGAAGTTTATTACCCATCTAATGCCAAACCCTCTAGCAATTCTGTAGGTGTGACTGTGGCAGGGCGACAAAATAAGAGAAACACTGCTTCCTGCAATTACATAATATTCAGCAATTAAAACACGTTTCTAGTCATTCGATCCCATTGGGCATAAAGAGAATTTTCCTGCGCAATCACACAGCTAACACTCTATATAAAACTTTAGGCTCTGCGCCCAAGATGAGTTTCGGATCCTGTAAAGTGGATGGGATTTGTAGAAATCTCATGACCATGGTGATTTTTTTTTTACTTAGCGTAAAGTGACCTGCGGTGCGCGTTTCAAATCCAGAACATGTTAATGTCTCTTGTGCGCACGCTGAGTTTTTTGTGCATATTTTCTCCATAGACTTGCATTAGATGCGGAAATTCCACAGGTACAAAATGCACATGGGGCAAAAACACTCTAAAACTGCATGTAATCCAATGTTTTGTCAAAACCACAACGCAGGATGTATTAAAACCAGAGCAGTTTTATCTAAAACAGGATAAAAATGCATGTAAAGAATGTAGTCAGAAAGGCAATGCAAGTAACCTAATTGGTGCAGAAAATCTGCAAGATCAAAAACTCACCAAAAGCTCATCGTGGAGCCTTACAATACAACATCACCATGCTGGTAAGGTTCAGTAAATTCAGGGAATGCAAACGCCTCTTAAAGTTTTGTATAGCAGGATTGTGATACCTATAAAGACTTAACCCTCACTGCCAAAGACATGCAAGAAAGCCTCAAGAACCTGAATATAGATCCTTCAAAAAGTGTCTCCGTGCCTCCAGGAGGAGAGAGCATGCATATTCCTACCCAAAACCCATTCCTTTAAATGGAGGATTGACTGTTGTATATGTTGTTCGTGGGACTCGTGCACCACCTTAAAGGGGTTGTCAGTCTAGAATGACAAGTCTGCAGTCACTCTGTGTGACTGCATTCTTGTGAATCCTTCCAGCGCACAAACTGCACACTGTGCGGATATGCCAGTGTCTGCGCCGAAAACATTGGTCAGGTAAGCGATATGCACACTCCTGGGCAGACCTGGACTAGTGGGCGTGGCCTGTCACAACGGTCAAGGAAAGCCACACCCACTAGCCCGGTTCTAGCTGGGAGTAAGCATATTGCATACCTGACCGAGCGCAACCCCTTTAAGGTGGTACAGAAAAGAAGAAAAAAAAAACATCTAATATGCCCAGTTTGGCAGCAGCCTTTTCTTACTGAGAACATATGGACACTTGACAGAAAGCATTCGGAGGTCCTCGGTCACTTAAGTTGTAGGAACATTCTAAAGATGTATATATACAGCCTGCACTGACCCCGCTGCCTCCTCACCACTACTGAAGCTACCGCCTCACCGACCCCAGAGGTCCTACAACCCTCAACCTATTGTCTCCATCCCCACCATCCTGTAGAACGTAAGCCCGCAAGGGCAGGGTCCTCACCCCTCTGTATCAGTCTGTCATTGTTAGTTTGCTTACGGTAAGTCATGTCTGTAATTTGTATGTAACCCCTTCCCATGTATAGCACCATGGAATCAATGGTGCTATATAAATGAATAAATAATAATAATAATATACACAGAAAAATTAGACCCGAAGAATAAGCAAAATGCACACTTGTTGAGTTAAATTGTTTTTAAGCTCACATCATTCTCTTCAACAAAACTTGAGTTGCCAAGCAGATTTCCGGGACTTTAAAAAAAAACAAAAAAAAAAAAAAAAAACAGGCATGTAGTAATAGAGTGTAATAGAGGCAACTACCTGTCTGTTGTACCTGCCGCCGCCGCTCACTGACCGCTCCTGCCAGAGATTCAGCTGCTCCCTGTCAACAGAGCAGCACTTTCTCTTCCTGTTGACATGGCGGGACTAGTGGTGTCATGCTGATTGACAGCCGACTCTCCACTGTGTAATTGCCTCAAAAGGTGTGTATAACCTTTTAATAAATCAAGCATTTAAAAAAATTAGTATAAAAAATACCTGACTTAAAAAGGGTTGTCCACTACCGACACAGACACTTCTAAATTTTATGTAGAAATTTTTACCTAGGGATCGGGGGAAAAGGAGCGCTATCTAAGCATAGCAATCAGATTTCAGAATTAGGTGAGGGATAGGGTGTGTACTCACCTGGCACAGTTGTGCTGACTAATAGGGGTGGAGCCGCATATTCATCACTGTAATGAGCGGTACCACGTGACCGCTCACACAGGACAAGCTGCCGGCGCTGAGAGGAGGCATCGCGGGAGCTGGGTGAGTATTTTAATGCAAGCGGGCGGGCGCACAGGGGGTGGGAGGCGGGAGGTGACCACAAACTTTATTTTAAACACAAAAAAAATTAAAAAACCTTGATTTTTCATTCCTTCTCTCCAGCGAACGCTGCTGGGGAGAAGGAATGAATGCCGGCTTCAGCACCAAAAGCAGGGGATAGCGCTTAACTGTTTCTCCTGCGGCGGTACGAGTGCACACTGATCTCCCTGTGCACGTGTGCGGGACGCTTTGCGGACCGTGCTGTCAGAGAAACGTAGACATGTCTCCGTGTTTTGCACACAGACACACGGTCCGCGAAAAATCACTGACATGTGCAGAGACACATTGATTTTAATGTGTCTACGTGTGTCAGTGTCTCCGGTACGTGAGGAAACTGTCACCACACGTACCGGAGCCACTGACGTGTGAAACCGGCCTTAAGAGGCTTCTCCTTCAAATGGCCCAGAAGCAACTTGAAGAAGAAGCCTCTCTAAAATGATGTGATCTGTCAATCTTGAGATCTCCTATGGCACGGAAAAAAAAAAAAAGGTCAATCTAATTAAAGCAAAAAAAAAGAAGACATTTGAGGAACACAGTTGTGTTTTATTTAAAAACTGAAATAATACGCCATAAACAGAAGTACTTATGTCCTTTTTATACCTTACTGGCACCAGGGAATATGGAGACAGGAGGTGGCACCAGCTGTACAACAATAGTGCAGGGCTATTGTAAATCTCAAGGCCCCTGGTGATGTAATAACCTGGAACGGGTAAAGCCCTCATTATACAGCGGTGCCACCAGGTGCACATAAGGTACCTTTCCTTTACAGGAAGAGGGATAATCACATGTATTGCTACAATATGGCATCATCCTGTATAGGAAAAAACTATCAGAATTAACTCACATAAAGAAGCTCTAATTGTATCGATAGACAGTCGTGGCCAAAACATTTGAGACAGACACAACACTTTGGTTTGTGCAGTTTGCTGCTTCAATGATTTTAGACCTTTCAGTCAGCTGACTCAATGGTTAAAGTAGTAGTTATCAAAATTGTATGCATTTTTATACTTTTAACATATACATCAACATGGAAAGACTTCATATTTACAGCGCTGACCCTTATTTTTTTAAGACTTAAGCCCTTCGCCCTTATCTGCTGGATAGCAGCTTCTGGGTGAAATCCTGGCAGATCACAACCTACTCTTGTCTAATCAGTGCTTTGAGTTTTTTACTATTTCTGCGCTTTTGATTTTCCACTCGCTTTTTGAGGATTGACCACAGGTTCTCAATGTGATTGAGATCTGGGGAGTTTCAATGTTTTGTTCACCGAGCCACTTTCCTGATCACTTTTGCTTTTTGACATGGTGCTTCATCATGCTGGAAAAACCATGGTTCATCACCAAATTGCTCTTGAAATGTTGGGAGAAGCTGCTCTTGGGGATGTTTAGGTACCATTCTTAATTTATGGCGCTGCTCTAAGGAAAAACTGAGTGAGCCCTCTCGCCTCTTTGGATGGAGATTGGTCCTGGAACTTGCTGGACTTTTATTGTTAAAAAGGCTTCAGGGCATGCAAATAATTAAACCTCTTTCTATGAAGTTTTTGATCATCCGAGAAATGGTTGATTAAAGGTAATCTTATTCCGAGAAATGGTTGATTAAAGGTAATCTTATAAGCAGCAATGTCCTTGCCTGTAAAGCCATTTTGATGCAAAACAATGATGATGGCACGTGTTTCCTTGGGGATATAGCCATGGCCACGACTGTACATTGCATCTATACCGAATGGAATGTGGATAAGCGCACCTGTAAAAAGCATGTTAATTACAACAAAAATGGCTGTAATAATTTAACATCTCTCTCTGTCCTTTAACCACAATAACATCAAAGGTGTCAATCAAGAAAGATGGGGTGGAGATAGATGTGCACTGGATTGTTTGGCCACACCAAGCATGCAACAAGTGTCTATGCTTGGTTTAAAAAGTCATTCTGTGCTTAGAGATTCACTTTACGGGCTTGCTCACAAGAGCGTATAATTCGGACGATTGCTTTATTTGTGTTTTATTCCTGATGAAGGAGTTTGTTCACATCTAAAACGCGTAGATGAATAAAACTGCACTTTGTTCAACACCATCATCTCCTTTGGATCTCTCCTTGACCAGCAGCACAGCAGAATTATCCATATATCCCTTTCTACTATTGCAAACTATGAGGCAGTGCAGATCTGCGAGTGGCTCTGCAAATTGGATTACGCGCACCTATTCGGGTAGGTGCACACGGTCAGTTAACGCTGAGGGTTGGATGCTGCGTACTTCCGCAGAGTCCAACCCGCAGTGTTCAGAAGTTACAGCATAGTGGATGGGATTTTAAGAGATCCCATACCCACTATGTGTGCACGGACGCCAGCGGCTCACCCGCAGAGACTGAGATGCGGCTTGTCTTTCCAGACCGCAGCATGTCAATTTAACTTGAGAGATGCGAGTCTCCACAAAATAAATGTCACCCGTACAATGTATTGGACTCGTTTAATCCGCACGGTTCATTTAACACGTGCGGAATCACCTGCGTTCAATAGCTGGCAGAACTTTGGACGCAGCGGACACTCTGATGTCATCCGGCACTCTGATGTCATCCAACTGCAGTCAGATTTATGCATACACAGACAATGGAGAAGATGGAGAAATTAAGTTCTCCATCTTCTACACATCTACAATTCTCTCATACCAATGATTCGGGTCATAGAAAACTGATCAGATTTTGATCCAAAAATGGCCGCCATAGGCATGCGCCGCCTCTGTTGGCCATATTCTCAAAGCCCACCGTAGAGATATCAGAGAAAATGGACTTTGATCACCGGCGCCAACACCTTCTGTGATCCCAGGCACCGCAGCATCGTCCCGCTCCTGCCGCCGGCCTCCTGAAGCAACGACCCTGCCTCCTGTGACCCCACTCCACCGCCCCCCAGGTAAGCTACCGTTAAAGGGGAATATAACATGCACCATTTTATTTAAAAACATTTTTCTTCCTATTTTTCACTCCTAAGGGGTGCGTCTTATGGTCCGCGGCGTCTTATGGTCCGCGGCGTCTTATGGTCCGCGGCGTCTTATGGTCCGCGGCGTCTTATGGTCCGCGGCGTCTTATGGTCCGCGGCGTCTTATGGTCCGCGGCGTCTTATGGTCCGCGGCGTCTTATGGTCCGCGGCGTCTTATTATGCACATATGTAGATTTTGCTACAAAGTTTCCAGAAGCAAATAGACTGCAAAATAAATGCATGACTAAGTGCTGATTTTTCTGCAGATTTAGGCCTCTCCAGAGCAACGTGAATTTTCCTATATACATAGAACATTCCTAGTTTCATCAGTGTTTGGTCAGAGTGTTCATTTTTACCATCAGCGTTTCATCAGTGATTTTCATGTATGAAAAAATTAATCACAAAGCTTCTCCGATCCAATGTTAATCACAGGCTGCACACGGACTGTACATTGATGCCAACAGAGGGCCATCTGGGATTTTCATGGACAAATAGACTGATATGGGTAATTTTGATCCAAAACGCTGATCAAAAAAAGTACATGTCTACCAGACTTTTCTGTGGACACATGGAACACAAAAAACACGGCCATATGAATATGACCATAAACGTTAATGGATGTGTGTTCTATCAGTGTAAAAAAAACAAAAACAAAACACGCACCTCAAAAACAGACGTCTGAATAAGGCTTTAGACAGATTTGCTGTGGAAAATTTCTGCAGCAAATTCAACCCGTGTGAACTTGTGCTTATAGTGTATAAGTTCCTCTTTTACAAATGTTATCAGGTGATAACTAAGGAAGGGTATGTGACTAATTCACAAAAGAATGTAATCACTTTTCACAACTGTAAATTATGGGAGGTTTTTTAAACCCTATTTTCTCTTCTAAAAATACCTAAGTGTCCTGGAGTTGACGTAAGCGAGTGCACTTAGTTCCTGTATACTTTTCTAACAAGCCTGATCTTTCAGCTAATTTATTATCAGCAGCCATATCAGTAACGATGGTCATTAATTATATCTGTATAGTGTCACCACAGTCTTAAGCGGGAGGAAAGTATCACATTTTATTTCTACATATTAAAACAAGATACTGCCAAATATACACACTATATTATATATACATACTAGCTGAAGAG
The DNA here is from genome assembly GCF_051348905.1 of Ranitomeya variabilis. Taxonomy (NCBI): domain Eukaryota; kingdom Metazoa; phylum Chordata; class Amphibia; order Anura; family Dendrobatidae; genus Ranitomeya; species Ranitomeya variabilis. The sequence goes on from NC_135238.1 coordinate 179,610,655, forward strand.
TCCGGCGTTGCCCGCGCATAGTAACTAACTGTGGTTAGTTAGAACAAATTATAATGATTATATTGCACATAAAAAGATTTCACATCATATATTCATATAGGGCAGATAAGTACGCCTGCGCAGGAGCCACGACACGAAACAAGGAAGAGGACGTCATGGAATGAAGATGGGAGGCGCTGGACCGGACCTGCGACACTCATCGGACCGGACCGCCTCCCGGGTGAGTATAATATAACCTGTTTTTCTTCTCTTTCAGGATACATCAGGGGCTTATCTACAGCATTACAGAATGCCGTAGATAAGCCCCAAAAGGCAGTGGCCGCAGCTCATAGCTCAAAAATGAGGTGACCGGTTCCCTTTAAAATTATAAATGATAATACAACACACATTTGCTAGAAAGTCGGTTATACTCACATCACAGTCCCTGACCAGATTGGTAGGAATCCGACCATTAGAGGGCCGACAGGGCAGGATAATTGTATCAGTCGTGATTTTCCACATGGAAAAAATCATTTACATTGCTACATGTGCAACTTCTTAAGTCACATCTTGGGAACGTCATTTACAAATTACAACCACTGGGGCAAAATTTCCATTGGTTAATTCTAATTATTTAAAAAGGTTAATGTTAGACTAAAAAGGTCTGCTACCCCCTCTAACCCTAGAAATTACACTACTTTAACAAGCAATCCTAATTCAATCTTATAGAGTTGAGCTGCAAGACACATCATAGCTCATTCTTTTCAAATACTGATCATGAGAGCAAACAGACATGTTAACACGCGAACAGCGAAGAAAAGTAGAAACAAAATTTTCAAAACATCTTATTACTTCAATATTGAGTATAAGCGCCAAATGCACAAATCCTCGCACTTACAGCCTTGGCTGCTATCAATAAGGTTATTAATGGTTGTCTGAGGAATGTTCTGCCGTGCTGAATGCATTTGAGCAAATCATCAAGATCCGCTGCTGGCGGGTTCCTTTGCAACTGCTGACCAAGAATGTCCCAAATGTGCTCGATGGGAGACCAGACCAGAGACGCTGCAGGTCAAGGTAGCATATACTTAGGTCACAAATTTTGTTTCTATCTTTTCATCTGTTGCATATCAATAACATACCTAATCATCATGTGAATTCCAAAACTTCTTTCTTGGTGTTGCAATTTCAATGTTGGGGATTGTATATAAGTTCCATACAAGCTTTTTTTTTTTTTTTTTTTACATAATTTAGCAATATTTAATCTGTTGCAACCAAATATTTTTACAGAAATAAAAACCTTTATAGTTTTATAAAAACATTAATTTATAAAAAGAAATCTAGAGCAGTGATTTTAATTAAATAAGAATTGAAATAAGTAATAATCGGCACAGTTTTGGAATAAGCAATTTAATACCATAAGAAGGCTGCAGCTTATGGAGGAATTTTAAGGTCTATGGCTCAAAGCACATAAAATAAATCACAAAAATTGGTTTGTGAGCACAGCACAAATACAGTACACGGAAAAAATGGCTTCAAGCTGGCCTTAGGCATTAAACATTTCTAGAAAAAGAAAATCATACTTAAAAAGTGGTTCACCCAGTAACACCACACAACATTTTTCAGGACAGATGAGAAATGTGTTAATACTGGGTGTTCCACCATTGTGACCCCCATGAAAAGTTACAAGTCCCCCATTTTAATGTAGCCATGCCCACAGACCATCTACCTTTCATAGTCCCCAGCTTATTGAATGTACTAGTCTGGATAGAAAAACTCCTTTATACTTCTTGATACTCTGTTACAGCCCAAGTAGAGACAAATCACGTGCCACCAGACCTTCTAGTAAGAGGAGGACCACACAACTGTTTTTTCCAAAGTCGATAAAAACTGTCTGATTATTCTGATCAGATGTGAAAGGAAAAAAAAAAAAAAAAAAAAAGAAGGTTCTCCTCCTTCTCCATTCTATCAGTCTGCGAAAATTGGCCCTCATCCTGCTAAAAAGGCGAAACGTGCGTTGGGGCTTCGGGGACACACCAAAAACCAGTTACATGTGAGTTAGTACTGTACGATTAATGCTTTGATTCTTTATGCATGTATTTGACTTACGGTAGGTTTCCTACATGGCGTTCTCTCCGTTAGAGCACAACAACTTATTATTGCTTTATATTACATGATGTACTAGTTTTTTTTTTATTAATAAAGTATTTTTGAGCATAATATACTTGTTCTTTTGGGCTTAATTTCATGCCCTTTTTTTATGTTTCATATGTTAGCTTAAGTTTTATTACTCTTTTGATTACTTAGTGATCTTTATGGTGAGATTTTTCTTGTATCCTTTAATGTACAGGGAAAGCCTGGTGTGGGGTAAGAGCAGCTTTCTCAGCTCTGCTGCATTGCTAAATCTAAAAACTCTCTGTCACAACTGCTGCACTCAGCAAATTAAGGGATACATTATTGGAATTTGCCGAAATCATGCTGCACCCCAATGAGTTATCAAAAACCTGCTAACAGATTCCCTTTAAATGGAGATGCTCAAATCTTCAAACAATCAGGGAATACACTGAAGACAATCTGTTGGCTTTCACGTGTGCTTTAGCATTGTTCTGTTCCTCTGCAATTTCTCCAAGAAATTTATGAATAAGCTGAAATCTAGCTGTTACGAGCTGGGGGTGTGTCCCTGAGCACTCTGACACAGCCAATCAGAGGAGCCACTTTCAGACTGTGCAGGGACACACCCCCAACTGGTAACGCTCAGCTGTCAATTTATTTACAAACCACAGGGAGGAATATGGCTATGTTCACACATTGCAATTTTTTATGCAAATTTTCTGCTGCGTTTTACAGTACCAGCAAAGTCTATGAGATTTTAGAAATCTCATGCATACAGCATGGTTTTATTGTCTTCAGTATTTTGTGCATTACCTTGGCCTTTGCCAAAAGCAGCATGTCACTTCTTTCAGAGCTTCCCCCCCCCCCAATGGGTAGTGCAAAAAACGCTGCAAAAACCAAGGTAGCAGTTTTTGCAGCCTTTTTTGTTCCAAAACCTGATGACATAAATGTATCAAAAATGCAAAAAAAGTAACAAAAACGAAGCTAAACCTGCTTTCTTGAAGCAAGTTTTTTACTCCCAAGAAAGCAGGCTTTGCCTGTGAGAAAAAAACACATGAAAAACTGAACATGTGAACATAGCCTAGTAGAGGAATTTTTTATTGACCAGGAAATGCAATCACTTTGTAAAACGGACATGACAGATCCTCTTTAAATCATAGAATTCCGAATATATAAATATTCCACTTTTTTTTTTTTTTTTTTAAACCTGTTACTCAGTAAAAGTCCAAGAGGAAAGCAAAGGTAATGCCGGGCAACATACCCCAAAGCCTAGAAGTTGGGAGCTCCGGTGAGGGTCAGAGAATACATCTTTGTGGACACACATCTTACGCTGTTGTGTAAACAGGGGTCTGTCAACATTTACACGGCCTCTACCACACTCTGACGTCAATCACACAGCTACACACACAAGCCGGCGTTTCCTGGCTTATTTTTAAACAAGAGCAAATTTAAGAGATTTTTCTCTTTTTTTTAGCAGGGGTCTGTACTGGAGCCTGACTTTCCTGAAGGCCTGATGAAAACACACAGAAGGGAGAGCTGCAAACCCCTCCGCTGTTCCTTCCAGACGTGAACAAGACTGCATTATTGCCACGCTCTAGCAGGTTTCTATGGGAGAGAACACTGATGTAAACATCTTTTTGTGTTGACTAGGGGAAATTGCTTTATCGCCGAGCCCTTGTTTTAAAATAACCACAGCATTCTTCTTTCAGTTATCTAAAGCCCTTCACAAAACCATGGACTGTATCTCCTGCTATCATCTAAACCCCAAAGTCATGACACCATTTCAGATGTCACAGTCCTCGCTGATCGGAGCTTTCCAGGCCAGTCCGTAAACCCACATCTCACTAAATATAATGTGTGATGTCTGCCCTGTAAGGATATGTGCACACGTTCCGGATTTTTCATGTTTTTTGTGCGATTTTTCAGCGGTTTTCCGTGGCAAAAACGCTTAAAAAACGCATACATTAAGCATCCCATCACTTTTAATGTATTCCGCAATTTTTGTGCACTTGTTGCATTTTTTTCTGCGATAAAAACGCATCCGGGAAGCTCCGGGAAAAAAAAACGCGAAAAATCCGCGCAAAAAAAGCATGCAGATTTCCTGCAGAAAAAGTCCAGTTTTGTTCAGGAAATTTCTGCAAAGAATCCTGACGTGTGCACATAGCCTAATAGTGGCCAGGAGTTCCCAACAAACATACCCAGGACACAGAGGAAGGCCAGTCTCACACGTCCAGATAATTCCGGTACCGGAAAAATCGGTAACGGAGTTATCCGTGTCCGTGAGCTCACGTAGGCCATCCGTGTGGCACACGTGCAGCAGCCGTGTGCCGCCTGGGTACCACACGGACCGTGCAGGAGAGACAGCGCTACAGTAAGCGCTGTCCCCCCAGCATGGTGCTGATGGCACCATTCATCCGTTCTCTCCAGCGCTCGCTGGGGAGAAGGGATGAAAAATCTTTTTTTTTTGTTTTTTCGTGTTTAAAATAAACTGTAGGGCATCCTCCCCCCTTCCACCCCCTGTGCGCCCGGCCGCCAGCATTAAAATACTCACCCGCCTCCCTCGACGCTTGCTCTTCGCCCCGCAGCCTTTCCTGTATGAGCGGTCACGTGGTGCCGCTCATTATAGTTGATGAATATGCGGCTCCACCTCCCATAGGGAGAAGACGGGCCCTAAAAGAAAAAAAAAAAAAAAAAATCGCTTTTCCATGCAATCCTGGGTTGTTGGAATATGAAAAACAGACAAACAAACAAACAAAAAAAAAACCAGCTATATTTACGGCCAGACGTAGTGACAATCTACAGGTAAGCATATGCGGGTGAACAATTGGAAATTTGTCTGCAGGGAAATAATGACATTATATTCTTCCAGCCATCGGGGCGGTGTTGGCGGCTGTGAGCCGTCCGCGCTCTATTCAGTGAGCGCACTGTAATCACGCCCACTGATCTCTGAGCGCCATTCTGATCTGCAGCTGACCTTCTGCTCGCAGCCCCTTGTCACTGATCCAATGGCTGGAAGTGAGCGGCTTCAGGGAAAATGCAACTCATTTTTTTTTTAGTAAAGAGCATAAAAAACAGCACTACATAAAAGGATCCATGACTATAATTGTATGTTGGATTTATAAAAAAAAACGGAATAGTCAGGGGAGTACCAGGAATAAAATAGCCAATTTCGACCTTGTGACAGATTCCCTTTAAAGAGAACCTCTCAGTGCGATCAGTCCTTCTAAGCAGTTTATATAGGCCTGCAGGTCATACACAGTTGAATAAAATGACACATTGAGATCTACGATCTGATGTGAAATCCACAATTTTTTTAATACGTAAATGAGCTGTTAAGATCTATGGGCTGGACATAGATCTCCCTGAGACTCTGCCTCCAGAGATTACTGTAAATGAAAGGGGCATTTCCAGTGTGAGACATGCAGATCAGGAGAGCAGACTAGTCATTACATGTCTCACACTAGTGTTCTTTTCATTTACAATAATCTCTGGGGCCAGATTTTATGTTCGGCCCATAGATCTTAACAGCTCATTTACATATTAAGCAAAACGTCTCTGAGGCACGCGCTTTAACCCCTCCCTTCCATATTCTGACAATCACAGCTCGGCAGCATCTGAGACTGATCGACTGCTAAAACAGCTGCCAAAATAATGTTTGACAGCACCTGGGAGGGAGGGGTGAAAGAACATGCCCCCAGAAAAGGCTCTGAAAAAAAATGCTCCGTTGAACTGTAAAGCAGAGATTTCACATACTGCATTCTAGAAGAAACATATGTGAATATATCTGCAGTGGAATGACAGCACAAAATGGAAAATGATGTGGAATCATGTGAGCTCAGGGATGCTTACAAGCTATAGAACTCTATTTTTTGAGCAAGTGACAGGTCCTCTTTAAGCCACTGCCAGATGCTTCAGACAGTGGTGAATCACCCAAGAACACAAGTATTGGAAGTGATGAAATCCTAAAGCTACCTGACACTGATCTAACGTGCATGACCTCCTGTTATTTGGACCGGATACAGGTGAAACAAGCACGTATGACTAGGTTATAAACTACACTGGACACACAATCACTAGGACAATAATACGGTATATTATTTTTACAGACAGCCTTACGACCTTCTTAAGAGCTCATGAAAGTGAAAAAGTTAAAATAATTAAAATTTATTCTATTTAGTGATGAGCAAACATCCTTGAATAAGGCGTTATCTGAGCATGCTCGGGTGCAAACAGAGTGTCTTCAGCATGCTCGAAAAATATGTGCGAGTCCTGCGGCTGCATGTCTCGCAGCTGTTCGACAGTCACAACACATGCAGGGATTGCCTAACAGGTAATCAATCCCGGCATGTGTTGTGGCCGGTAAACAGCCGCGAGACATGCAGCCGCAGGACTCGCACATATTTTTCAAGCATGCTGAAGACACTCTTAGCACCAGAGCATGCTCAGATAACACCTTATCCCACCAGCACGTTTGCTCATCACTAGTTCCAATGTGTTTTGCTCAGTAGCACAAGCATAACTGAAAACTCATGACCTAGACATTTTGGCAGTATATTACATTTGCTGCACGGATTGACAAAGTAATTAACAGTACCCAGTGGGGGAGCGAAGCTTAATTCAGGGGGTTGACAAAATAATTTCAAATCCAGGAACATGTAGGGGAGAACTACAGGCAAGCACAAGCTTTTAAAGGAACAGGGGAGCATCAATACCAATGGAGGTAAAGGGGATTTGTCCCACAGCTTTGCATTGCTTATTATTTGGAGACGTATTGATATATTCAGACATGGCCGTTTTATTGAAGACTTTTTTTTGTCTGTTTGAAACATGTGAATGGGGCTTCCAGCAATCCATGCACGTGCCGCAGGAAGAAGTCTATTCAGATTAGTGGAATGGACGGTCAGTCACAGGTTTATTTGTAAGAAATCGGCTAGATGTGAATATAACCCAAGGGTAAGATCACAAGCAGATTTCCAGAGGACACAGCATGCGGAAAATCTGTATGGTAAAACAGCACCAGCCAGGGAGATGACACTTTCTGCACAGGAATAAAACAACCTTTTGCCCTGCACATGTGGAATTTGCTTGAATAAAGGAATAGTCACACGTTGAGTATTTGCAAAGGAACTTTCTGCACCAAAAACGAATGTGGGCAGGAAAAACGTTGCATAAAATACCTACGTTTTTATGCATTTTTTTTATCCATTAATTCGAATGTGTGACCAAGACTGAAAAAAAAAAAAAAAAGAATTGATATGTTGCAGATTTGGAAAAAAAAAATAAATTAAGATCTGCAAGGAAAAAATAAGCAGCATTTGCAAGAGATTTCAGAATTCTAAATTATTTTGCTGGTACTTGAGTGTAAAATTGCAGTGTTTTTTTTATCCGTGAAAAAAAGGAGCGGAAAAATACAGCACAAAATGTAAAATGCGGCATGTGAACAAGCCCTAAGGGTACGTGTCCACGGTCAGGATGGCCGGCGGTATCGTCGGAGCGGCAAAGCCGCTCGGCGCTAAGCCCCGCCCCCTTCTGGGACGCGATGATGCCGGATGTGTTCATTGTACACATCCGGGATCATCGCACCCCTCGCATAGGGCCCTGTGATATTCCTTGCGGCGACGCAGCGTCGCCGCAAGGAACACGGACATGCTGTGATCTTAAAAGACGCGCAGCATGTCTGGAGTCGCAGAGCCGCCACGTGCGTGTTTCCACGCATAGTGGACACGGGATTTCAAAAAATCCCCTCCACTATGCTGGAACATCTGGACGCTGCGTGTTTGACGCTGCGGCCCCACGCAGCGTCAAACGCAGCGTTTCCTGACCGTGGACACGTACCCTAAGGGTATGTGTCCACGTTCAGGATTGCATCAGGAATTGGTCGGGATTTTTCATCAGTATTTGGAAGCCAAAACCAGGAGTGGGTGATAAATGCAGAATTGGTGTATGTGTTTCTATTATACTTTTCCTCTATTTGTTCCACTCCTGGTTTTGGCTTACAAATACTGATGTAAAATCCTGACCAAATCCTGAACGTGGACACATACCCTAAGGCTGCGTGTCCACGTTCAGGATGGCCGGCGGTATCGCCGGAGCGGCGAAGCTGCTCGGCGCTAAGCCCCGCCCCCTTTTTGGACGCGATGATGCCGGATGTGTTAACTGTACACATCCGGGATCATCGCCCCCCTCCCATAGGGCCCTGCGTCCCCGCAAGGTGTACGGACATGCTGCGATCTGAAAAGACGCGCAGCATGTCCGGAGTCGCAGGCCCGCCGCGTGCGGGTTTCCACGCATAGTGGACACGGGATTTCAAAAAATCCCCTCCACTATGCTGGAACATCTGGACGCTGCGTGTTTGACACATACCCTAAGGGTATGACTCCACGATCAGGATGGCCGGCGGTATCGCCGCAGCGGCGAAGCCGCTCGGCGCTAAGCCCCGCCCCCTTAATGGGACGCGATCATGCCGGATGTGTTAACTCTTCACATCCGGGATGATCGCTCTGTCCCATAGGGCCCTGTGATATGCCTTGCGGGGACGCTGCGTCCCCGCAAGGTGTACGGACATGCTGCGATCTGAAAAGACACGCAGCATGTCCGTAGTCGCAGGGCCGCCGCGTGCGTGTTTCCACGCATAGTGGAGACGGGATTTCATAAAATCCCCTCCACTATGCTGGAACATCTGGACGCTGCTTGTTTGACGCTGCAGCGCTGCGCAGCGTCAAACAAGCAGCGTTTCCTGAACGTGGAAACATACCCTAAGAGTTGCAGATAAAAATGAAACCAACAAATCAAACCCAAAGTTTATTTTGCCAACTTTGGCCCTTATATAAAAAAAAATGGAAGAAAAAAAGGCCGAAAACAAACATGGAGACTGAAAAAAATAAGAAAGACATGTCAGATTTTGATCTGGGTCACAGACCAAACGCACCCATTCAAATCTATGGCCCCAATTCATCATCTCTGTTTTTCCAGTTTTCTGGCGTAATTTGCTCCTTTTCAGTGGCTTTAATTGGCGCCTTATACTCTGTACACTTTGCACCACTTTTTAAAGTTCTCTTTCTTTCTTTTTTAAGGTTTTTTTCCTTGACAACTTTATTTATATAGATGTTTTAGACAGATTAATTAAATGTGACTTTTACCAAATGTTCCTCTTTTTTTTTTTGGGGGGGGGGGGGGGGAATTTGCACTGTAGTTTCCAATTGGACAAAAGTGCAAAAAAAAAACAACAAACATATTGAGTTCCCCATTTATCTTAGATAACTATTGTCAGGACATTTCCTCAGAAATAGCTGAAGATAACCGAGGGACCTCTAATTCCCGGTATTATCTTGCATTTAGCCGGAAATTTTCTTTAAGCATACCTCTGCATGAATTTGTTGCATTGGCCTAACATCTGCCTTGAATTAACTATAATATAGGAATCTTAAAGTGACGGCATGAAACAGATCTCCAAGAAGGTTCTTCCCTATGAACATTATTGGTGAAAACGAATACAACGTTACACAAATGGAAAGCAGATTCCACAGAGAATTTCCAGAAAAATAAACAATTCCAGAAAATATTTCGAGCACACAGAGCGCAGCAATGTCAATGTTTGCCCTATTTGGAGCTACGATCAAAATGAATGAAGCGACTCGTGTAGGAATGGCCGAGAGTCTTCGGCGTGCTCGAAAAATATGTTCAAGTCCCCGCGCCTGCATGTCTGCAGGGACAGCCTGCCAAACAGCCGCGAGATACGTAGCCGCAGGGACTCGAACATATTTTTCGAGCATGCTGAAAACTCTCGGTTAGCACCTGAGCATGCTCAGATACCACCGTATCCGAGAACGTACGCTCAGCACTAATGGCCACCTATCCTCAGACTGCAACAACAGGGTCCCATTCTCTAGACATATAGGGGTCCCAAAAAGGGGACTGGGGTCCAGACTGTCCTTGGCAAACAAAAAAAAAAAAAAACATACCGCATGTTTGCCCTTATTCCATGCATTCTCTCATTTGCTTCAGACAGGATTTGACAGAAAAAGAATATTTCTGAACATAAAGTCAACCAAATAAATAAAAACAAAAAAACAATATGAAAAATGAAAGCACTGCAAACTCCAAAGAGCATTTCCTTATGTAATTGCAGTGCTCAGTATATGTAAAACATGTCATGCTACTGTGGATTGTAGTGTTGAAAACTAATCATAGCAAAGGAAATAAACAAAGCGTCTTGCCTCCCTTTAGTGTAATAGACTCCTTACATGGATAATACGTTACTTGTTTTGTCAACGGATAAACACACAAACTCCAGAACAAACACTGAGCTACAAATGTCAGAACGATTCTAAGGTTATGTGTCCACGTTCAGGAAACGCTGCGTTTTTGACGCAGCGCTGAGCCGCAGCGTCAAAAACGCAGCGTCCAGATGTTACAGCATAGTGGAGGGGATTTAATGAAATCCCATCTCCACTGTGCAGGAAAAAACGCATGCGTTTTTCCCGCGAAAACGCACATGCGGTGCGTTTTTTCAGAACGCAGCATGTTGCTACAATGAGCAAAACATGCAGGAACACCGCAGGTGACCTGCCAGTGACCTCAGGTGCATTTTTAGTCAGGATTTTACCTGCATAAAATCCTGACCAAAGCCTGAAGCAAACCTGACCGTGGACACTCACCCTTAGGCTGTGTGCAGATGAGGAGTTTTTCACATTCCATATTTTTGCTGTGTCCTAAAACGCAGCGTCTAGAGTTTCAGCAAAGCAGATGGGATTTATAGAGATTTTGTGTCTGCCGTGCCTTTTTTTCCTCTGGTGGGTGCGCTGAGTTTTATGTGAAAATTTTTCCCATAGACTTACATGATGAGCGGAAAATCTGTCAGTAAAAAACTCATTTTTATTGCAATTCCAGTTTCCACGGCAAAAATGCATAAAAAAAGGCATGTAATCCGCAGTAAGTATATCAATTAAGGTTTGTCAAAGCAATTACCACGAAGCTTGAAAAACAGAGCAGCTTTATTTAAATCATAACACAAAAAAGACCAAAAAAAATGCAAGAAAAAGGCATGTAAAAAACCCCAAAAAACTCAAAAACGCAAGAATATGTACTCAATAGATGCCGAAATACTGCAACATCAAAAGCTCACCAACAGCTCATCACGAAGACGTAGTTTAAGGGGCCAAGGAGCAATCAACCACTTACCAGGAGAGGAAGTACTCCAGTGGCCACCCTAGGTGCCAGCATTCAGTTTAGAGCACCACTCCAGCAGTTTTTTTTTCAGTGCTGAAGTGGCGCTTTAAATGTAAGTGCTCTGCCCCCGGATCATATACATACAGGCTGGCGTCTTCACCGTTTTCCGATCCTGTGACACCATCTTGTGAGCGCAGCTTCTGGGTGGCCGGAAGTCACAAGCTACGTCACAAGCTCTCAGTGCAAGTCTATGAGTGCCAGAAAGAGGCCAGAATGAGCCTCTCATAGGCTTGTACTGAAAAATTACCTCCGCGCTGCTCCAGGAAACGCTGAAGTTGGAAACCGCCAGGTCACTTCTTTTAGCAGATTCTCGGCTTTTGAAACCTGAAGTGGTTAAAATAAGTGACAAAAGGCTGAACGTGTGCACATGCCATGATAATTTTATTTTTGCACTTTTCCATGTGGAAAAAGACGAGCACACGTATCCTTCAAAGCTCAATGACCACCTCACTCCTCGGATTTGAACATGCAGGTTTCAATTATGGTCTTTTTTCCCCTCGAGCCCATAATATTATGCTGAAATTCTTGGTAAAGCCACTTTAGACTTCCTTACTGGTGCCCCACATTTTCACATCACAGACATTTCTCTTAACACTTTCAGGGAATCCCAGTCACATGCCTTCACGATGATGAGCTTCCACTGTATCGGAGACATCCCCAAGACCTGGCCTGAAGTACTGACTAACATATGCTCCAGCTCTGCAATGGTCACAACACTTCAGATCTGCAGCAGCTTCTCCTCAGACATAAATACCATCTGTTCTCCGGAAGATTTCCTACTGCAAGCTGGACCTTCGCTCACGTGAAAACATTTCCAAATTAATGTGTGATGTTTGTTGGGTCCACAAATCCAAGTCGATATCAGAGTCGTCTTTGGTTAATTTACATTTGCAAGATAAGCAACTGATCAAACAGCAGTTACCCAATATTATACGCTAATTATTGTTCTAGGGGCAGGTGCAAATGAGCGTATTTTCGGTCCAAGTGCAATCCGACAAAACATCGGATCACACTTGGACCAATGTTATTCTATGGGCATCAGAGTTTTTTCCTTGGACAGACCAAAATCTCAACATGCCTGAGTTTGATCCAATAATCCGATAATTTTTTTTCTCCATCTTCTCCTCATCCAAGACACCCTGATCATACTCTCATTCTGATTCTCTAAGGCTACTTTCACACTAGCGTTAACTGCAATACGTCGCAAATGCGTCGTTTTGCAGAAAAAACGCATCCTGCAAAAGTGCTTGCAGGATGCGTTTTTTCAGCATTGACTAACATTAGCGACGCATTGCCACACGTCGCAACCGTCGTGCGACGGTTGCGCCGTGTTGTGGCGGACCGTCGGGACCAAAAAACGTTACATGTAACGTTTTTTGCTCCCGATGGTCCGCTTTTTCCGACCGCGCATGCGCGGCCGGAACTCCGCCCCCACCTCCCCGCACCTCACAATGGGGCAGCGGATGCGCTGGAAAAATGCATCCGCTGCACCCGTTGTGCGGCGGAGACAACGCTAGCGTCGGTGACCTCGGCCCGACGCACTGCGACGGACCGAGCCCGACGCTAGTGTGAAAGAAGCCTGGAATGTCATCTGCACCCGCCCTAACTTTCCCAGCATAAGGGATTCAATAGAAGAATGTTTGCACAGCAGAAATATTTCAACTGAATGTGCTTGGGCCGCAGCAGGCCCAATACAGATAAATGGAACAGATGCAAAAACTTCGGCAACTAACGTGCCATTCATCTAATATCACCAAAAGGGAGACCCCCTATGCAGCAGGGTGTTCAGTTTAAAAATGGAACAGTAAATTAGTGCCTAAGTTGTTATATTACACAGGTCAATTTAAGTGTTCTACTCTTGCCCTTTAAATTTTTGGCTGAAATTGTCTTTTTTTTCTCAGTGGCATGTACGGTATATTTGGCTATTGCCATTTATTGAAATGTTGCACCATGTGCCTTCTATAGTGTCTGTGCTGGCTGCAGAATGAGCCAACAAATAATCTGTCCATAAGGCTGCCGTCACACCAGCAGTATTTGGTCAGTATTTTACACCAGTATTTGTAAGCCAAAACCAGGAGTGGGTGATAAATACAGAAGTGGTGCACATGTTTCTATTATACTTTTCCTCTAATTGTCCCACTCCTGGTTTTGGCTTACAAACACTGATGTAAAATACTGACCAAATACTGATAGTGTGACAGCAGCCTAAGCTTGTGCTTTTATTTGATCTTTTAGGCTACAGAAAAAGATGAGCTTTGGGTGCGTTTTTGATGTTGCAGATTTCTTTGCACCATTTCTGCACCTATTAAGTAAATTGGGTAACTTGTGTTTGAGTGCTTGTTTTTTTTACATGGTTTTTTTTCCCCCTTTTTTTTACACTGTTTTTTTCTCTCTTCTTGTGTCATGTTTTATACAAGCTGCTTTATTTTTGATACTTCCTGGTAATTGGCTGTCAATACTATATCGATACAGTCATTTGCACATTACATGCGTTTTTTTTATTTGCGGATTTTCAGGATCTAATGTAAGCCTATGAGAAAAATCCACATATAAAATGCAGCGTACCCAGAAGAGACAGACATGTCATGGATATGAAACACGCACCGCAGGTCAGTTTTACACTGCGTAAAAAAAAAAAGCACAGTGGGTGTGAGAAAAAAACAAAACAAACAAACAAAAAAAAAAAAAAACAGCGTCAAAAACTCATCATGGATGCACAGCCCAACTAGCTTCGTTCATCTGTTTTATATTCAGAGGAAAGTTAATTTGATACAGTTTATAGATATAAATCAGCTGAGAGGAGCTCAGTAAAAGATAGATTGGGCAGATTAGTTCCCACGGTGTGTGTTGTGTATTTGGTGGATTTTTGTTGCTGCGGATCTTTAGCAGCATTTTTGCATCACACAGCTCATTTTAGCTATTTTTAGTGCAGGTTATTTTCTTTACACTTTAATGCCTTTTTCTTTGTTCGCTGTTTTTTGTTTTGGCATGTAAATATTTCACTAAAGCTACTTTGAGTTAGAATCTTCCTGTTTAACTTTGAGAAAACATTATTGATAAAGTCAAGTGCTGATAACACGCGTTTCTACTGCGGAAACACAACAAATGCATTGTTGGCATAGTTCAGACTTCAAAAGTTGCACCGCGACTCACAGGGCAACAGAGCATTTGTAGATCCCAACAGGTAGCGCAAGAATTTCCAGTTATAACACAAGTGATCCTAATTTTCTGCGGATTCCCCAAGGCTTGAACAGTTCTACATAAGCCAAGCGCTGGAGAAAAGATACAATTGTAAGAAAACATCTCAAAACACGAACAAAACAAGTAGACAAAATTACAGTAAATCGGTTTGTTTTCCAGAGATTCAGAGGAATTGGTAGAAGAAACGCCGGCTAATTAGATGCTGCTCATTTTCACAGCTTGTGTAGTGGTAGTCGTCATACTTCCGGCTCACTGATGCCCACGTAGATTCGGAAACGAAGACTATGCAGCTTGGGCAAGGCCTGGAGAACTCCATAGCAGAAAACAAATATCCTATAGAACCTTAAAGGGTTTGTACCGACAAAATAGGGGGATAACTTCTAGATGGCTGGTGGTCTGACCACTCGGACCCTCCAGCGTTACAGGGAGTAGGGGGGTTGAGCATGTGCAGCTTTGCGCTATTCATTCTATATAGGACTGCCAGTGACAGCCAAGCGCTATACTCGGTTATCTCGAATAGTCATGGAGCAGAGAGGTGCATGTTCCATCTCCACTTTTTTTTTTCCATTCTTCCCCTACCTTCCCCCATTACACTTTTTTATGGCTGTCAGGAGAAGAAACAATTTGAGAGAGGAAGAGAGAGATGGTTAAAGAGGTTGTCCATTACTTTACAATGATGGACTATCTTTAGGAGAGGTCATCAACATCTGATCAGCCGGGGTCCGGCACCCCCGCAGATCAGCCATTATCAGCGTTGGCCACCAACCCGAAAGTATTCATTTGCCAAGCTGCTCTGTCTACTTGTAGTGTCTGGGGTTGGGTACTGCACATCCACCTCCTATTCAAATCAATAGGAGGCGGACGTGTAGTCCCTTGGGGCAGCCAAGACAAGTAGACAACGAGGCTCAGCATGTGAGTACTTCTGGTGGCCTCAGACACCAATAACAGCTAATCAGCTGGGGTGCAGAGTGTCGGGCCCCGGTCGATCGGACACTGATAACCTATCCTAAGAGTATGCCATCAATGTAAAAAGTAGTGGACAACCTCTTTAAGGAAAAAGGATAGAAAAATATGTTTCCTATCATTATATTCTATGTATCTCATCTAAGTGCCTGTCTACAGGTCAGTAATGTTTCATTGCTGTCCGGCCGTCTCACTGAAAGCGCGGCTACCGGGAGAAAAATAACTTTAGGCTATGTTCACAAGATGCGGTTTTTGCTGCGGTTCCGCAGCGGATTTGCAGCTGCGGATCCGCAGACGTTTTCCATGCAGGGTACAGTACAATGTTACCCTATGGAAAACGAAATCCGCTGTTCCCACGTTCCTTTTTTCAGCTGGAAAATCAGCGCGGATTTTCTGCGGAAAAAAAGAAGTACCATGTCAATTCTTTCTGCGGATTCCGCAGCGGGTTTCCACCAGCACCAATAGGAAAGTGCAGTTGGAAACCCGCAGTGGAATCCGCAGTAAAAAAAGGACAAAAAACCGCAGTGAAAATCACCGCGGATTTGCTCTGCGGGTTTTCCAAATCAGGACCTGAAAAATCCACAGCAAAAAAAGGAACGCGTGAACAAGCCCTTATTCTTCTCTGGAGCTGCTGGCTTTCAGTCACTGAGGCATGGAAGGAGCGGCTACAGTCACCGCCACACTGACCGCGTCTGTAACACATCCCGACATCTGTGCAGAGCGAGATGTTAACGTGCTGGGATGTGCTTAAAGTTCTCTGTGTACAAAGCAGTGACTGCAGCCACTCCGTACACGCCTTTATGACTAAAAAGACGGCAGCTCCCTGGAGGAATAAAGTTCATTTTCTCCTGCAGCGAGGTTTGAGTAAGGCAGCTTGACAGCATTTACAGTGGGTACGGAAAGTATTCAGACCCCTTTAAATTTTTCACTATGCCACTTACCCCATGTGCAGGGCATTGTAGTAGCTTAGGTTGCCATGGTTACGATGACTCAGTGACAATTCGGTGTTAGAGGTCATAACCATGGATGCCTAAGCTACTGCAATGCCCTGCAAATGGGGTAATATAGCTAATCAGAAGAACTCTACTTAATTTGTAATTGGAGGTATTTGCTAATATGATTATACCTACCACATATTGGGAAAGGTTTTTGAAGATGGGCGTACCCCTTTAAGTCTACCTTCAAACTTAAAAACTATGAAACTATAAGAAGAGTTATGATCCATTATGATTGTCAATGTCCCGTGTTTTTCCTTTTACCTGGCTACGATCCTGCAAATGATAATTCCTTCATAAACTTTCAAAGGAATTTTAATAAGAGAAGACTAACGAAAAAGTCACCGTTTAGAGGAGTTTTCCTGACCACAGATAAAATGAACGTCCTATAGATAGTCAAAAAAAAAAAAAAAGTGACTCCTAAAAATTCCCTGATCTTTCTTTCACCTCTTTTTTTTGGACTTCCTTCGGTGAACAATGGTCCACAAAGATAACAGCAGGTCAGACTGCTCGGCTTCATGTATTCTGCACGGACCTCAGTCATCATGTCCACAGATTTTTACTAGATGCTGGAATTAAGCAGCAGATTTTTCATGATGGTTTCTTTCCTGGAAAACCTGCCTCAGAGGTCTGGATGATCACAAACATGCTCCTTTCAAGTTTATCCACAGTAGAAAAACCTGGGCAGTGTTAAAGAGCAAGAATCCTGCAGATAGAAAAATCTAAAGCTTGCAGAAGTACTAACTAAACAAGCAATACAAGAAGAATCTGCTCAGAGCGCCGTGTGTGCACACCCGCCGAGCGGCCTCCAAACTTCTAATAAACACCGCCACACTCCGAGAACTTGCTGGGGCCGATCCAGAACAGATCCAGGGACACATCTGGTGATCGGACAAAACAAAAACCTGAACGATAACAAATTCCAAATGGAGTTAAATACGCAATTACCTCCTCCTGTAAACTGGTTACGGACTCAAGTTATCTAGCAGATTTCCTCTGCTCATTTCCTGCGAGCAGCAATTTCCAGTGTGAGCGGTTGCCATGGGACAAAACCAAACAAGCGTGGATTCTGCTGCCGGCCCCAAGAAATGCTTGAAGCGAGCTAAACATGCGGCCTCCAATGCCAAGCGTGTTATTTCTAAAGGTCTCGGTGTAACATACGAAATAAGAGCCATTGGCACATTGACAGGAATATTATGGTGGTGGAATATCCTCCAGAAGGAAGGCCAACGAAGATGCCCGCCAAAAGGCCACTCAATCCATATAGCACCTTGTCAACCCAGGACACTGCAGACGCCCGGAGTGACGGACCCAGGCACAACGGTAAGAAGACAACCCTAACACTACATAAAAACCTTGGCAAGTCTCACGTCAGCACAGAAATGTATGAAGAATGATCAGACACCGAGGGCCTGATTTATCAATTAACGCCACTTTCCTGGCATAAATCTGCTCAAAATGGATAAACAACTGGCAGCTACGCAAAACCGGTGCAACTTTTGGCATTGTTACGCCAGAACCAGCCAACTCCGTCTGTTTGAAAATGAGGCACAACTCAATAGAGGGAATAGCGCCAAGCACCACTGACAAACACTATAATGAAAAGGCGTTGTCCAGTGGTCATGTGACCGCAAGTATGCGATATGCATACTCCCGGCCACATTCCAACTAGACAGCTTCTGGCAACGCTCAATACACTTGAACTGAGTGAAGACACAGCCATCTAGTCTGCATGTGGCTGGGGTTACAGTTGCGGTAAGATGACCACTGCCCTGATGCTGGCACAGGAGAATCCTCACAGTACGTAATGTGAAGATTCACAAGTCTGCAGTTACATTAGGTGACCGCAGACTTGTGAATCCTCACATCGTGCACTGTGAGGATTCTTCTGTGCCAGCGCCGGGGGCAGTGGTCATCTTACTGAAAGTATACTCCCAGGCATGTTCAGTCTAGATGGGTGCAGCCTTGCTCAATGCAAGTGTATTGAGGCCAGAAACAGTCTAGTCGGAACGTGGTCAGGAGTATGCACAACGTATACTTGTGGTCACATGACCACTGCCACTGGAGAATCCTCACAGCATGCATTCCGCGCAATGAGAAGACTCGCAAGTCTGCAATCACACAGAGTGACAGCAGACTTGTAGCTTAAAGGCCCCGTCTCACTAAGCGATTTACCAACGATCATGACCAGCGATACGACCTGGCCGTGATCGTTGGTAAGTCGCTGTGTGGTCGCTGGGGAGCTGTCACACAGACAGCTCTCTCCAGCGACCAACGATCAGGGGAACGACTTCGGCATCGTTGAAACTGTCTTCAACGATGCCGAAGTCCCCCTGCAGCACCCGGGTAACCAGGGTAAACATCGGGTTACTAAGCGCAGGGCCGCGCTTAGTAACCCGATGTTTACCCTGGTTACCAAAAAAAACAAACAGTACATACTCGCCTTTCGGTGTCCAGGTCCCTTGCCGTCTGCTTCCTGCTCTGACTGAGTGCCGCCGTACAGTGAGAGCAGAGCGCAGCGGTGACGTCACTGCTGTGCTCTCACTTCTCACTGTACGGCCGGCAGTCAGTGAGAGCAGGAAGCAGACGGCAAGGGACCTGACGGACATCAGATGGTGAGTATGTATTGTTTGTTTTTTTTTACATTTACGCTGGTAACCAGGGTAAACATCGGGTTACTAAGCGCGGCCCTGCGCTTAGTAACCCGATGTTTACCCTGGTTACCAGTGAAGACATCGCTGGATCGGTGTCACACACACCGATTCAGCGATGTCAGCGGGGCCTCAACGACCAAAAAAAGGTCCAGGCCATTCCGACACGACCAGCGATCTCGCAGCAGGGGCCTGATCGCTGGTACGTGTCACACATAGCGAGATCGCTATGGAGGTCGCTGTTGCGTCACAAAACTTGTGACTCAGCAGCGATCTCGCTAGCGATCTCGCTATGTGAGACGGGGCCTTAAGACTTGACAAGCTCTTTAATTATATTGAGTTTGTCAGGGGTGCTTGGCATTGTCCCCTACTGGTCAAGCTCTGCCTTTAAGCCACAAAGTTGAAAAAGAAAAAAGTACGCCAATCAGAGAAAGTTGGAGGCTTACATACAGGTTGATGGACAGCGGTCAAGGGCGTAGTTTAAGGTGGTGGATTTTGTTTATATTGTAGTAAACTGGTGACAGCTTCCCTTTAAGAGGAATTGTTCACGCTTTATCAAGATTTGTGTAAAAAACTATATAGTCTTGGTGAACTTCAGAATCCCGGGTAAATATGTTGAGGTCTAATAGAGCACATTGGTGATGATGGCGTTTCTATATGGGGCATATCTTAATGGACGGGTACACGGAGCAAACGGTCAGCTGCTCATTAAAAGGGATATCCGTTTAGTGAAAATTCCTTCTCATAACGGGAGGTCCACATTCTGCAGATATTTCTAGGAATGCGTGGTAAAATCTGTTGCATCTGTGCGATGGAGGGCAGGACTGAGGCTCTGCAGCAAAGGATGCTCTTGTAGCCACTCTCCATTCTGTTTCATACACAGGAGTGAGAAGAGAGGATTTCCCTCTGGAAACTCCCAAACAAGAAAAAAATTAAAATGGCTTAATGAATCTTGAGGAACCATCTTCTGGCAAGTCAGAATAGTCGGCTCATCACACATAATAGCCTGAAAAGTCCTCTAAAAGGGAAATGTGCCTGAAAACCAAAATCTAACAAACTGAAAAAATCCCCATGTCTTTATTGGTAACTGCAGAATTGTGACTCCTCACATTGTGCGGACTGCGTGCTGTGAGGATCCTCCGGTGCCAGCTCCAGGAGCCGAAGTTCATGTGACCACAAGTATGCAATTTACATACTCCCAGGCACATTCCTACTAGACTGTTTCTGGACTTGCCCAATACACTTGCATTGAGCAAAGCCGCACTCATCTAGTCAGAATATGGCTGGGAGTATGCAAATTGCATACTTGCGGTCACATGAACGCCCGCTTCCAGCGTCGGCACCAAGAGTCCTTGCACTGTGCGCGATGTGAGAAATCACTTAAAGTGACTGCAGGCTTGTAGCTTAAGACCGGACAACCCCTTTAAAAGGGAATCAATCAGTAGTATCAACTCTCCTACACCATCTTATATGGACATGTAGGTCAAAGGAAGGTGAATAAAATGATTCCTGGATATCTGCGATTCAATGTTTTATTCCAGAGAAATCCACATTTTTCTTAATATGTAAATGAGCTGTTAAGATCTATGGGCCGGACAGAGATCTCCCTGACAATCTGCCTCCAGAGAATAATTTAAATTAAAGAAGGAATTGTCATTGTGAGACATGTAGATCAGAAGAGCAGACTGTCAGTCATTACAGGTCTCACACTGGTAAGGCCTCCTTTCATGCAATATAAGCTCTGGAGGCAGATTTTCAAAGAGATCTATGTCCGGCCCATAGATCTTAACAGCTCATTTACATATTAAGAAAAACATGGATTTCTCTGGAATAAAACATCGAATCGCAGATATCAAGGTATAATTTTATTCAGCTTTCTATGACCTACCTGCCCCTTATAGTCGGCTTAGAAGGGGTGATCCTACTGACAGATTCCCTTTAACTTTGCATTTAGGAAGCAAATAATAAAAAAAAAAAAACTACATGCAGAGGTGCGCTTCCTCATAAATGCATCTTGTCACAATTTATGGCTCTCCTGCCAATGATTTAAGTACCGAGCAAATGATGTTACTTCCCTCCACATGTGTTTGCTCGTAAAGGGTGCATTTCTGACAGCTTATTAGTGACCCGCTACGTCAGCGATCCCCCATACATGTGTATTTGTAAGTATTGAAGTGCATACAGCGGACATTGGACTAAAACGAGAGACAGCAGTGGAAATGCTGAATATATCTGGAGGGGAGAAGGGGGAAAATAACCATAATTATCTCCTGATCCTGCAGCTTTAAAACTCTTTAACAACCTCTGGCCTACATTCAGCTGGGCTGAAGTCTGGCTCTGTGTTTATGTTTCATCCAGACAGCCAGCGGTTGATGACGATCCATTGACGCAAGAGCTACTCCACACTGCATGCCTGAAATTAATCAGGAGGGAGGAATTCTTTTCAAGCAGCTACCGGTGGCCTGCGAAGCAAGCAGTGGTTTCCACTGAAAGGCAGATCGTCAACAGTAGGCAAAGCTCTGGCTCATCCTGGCCCAGGTCCTGGCGATGGCTCCTTCCTAGGTAGCACAGAGTTTACACAAGGTTAATCCAGAAGACAGAAATATATTCACTAACAAACAAGCAATAAGTGTTCATCAGCGACACATCCCAGAGCCGGTCATGTGCCCTTACATGTCAGCGTCCGCACAGGTATAGGGTAACCTCATATACAACACTGAGGAATCGTACAGAACAGTGCAGGAGAAAAATAAGAAAAAAAAAATGTCTATGTATTGTGGTGGTATACACACCCCTCAGTATGTAATGGTACTTTCCATAAATTGTTATGAAGAGATAGGGAGCAGACCACTGTATGCGTAAAAAGGGGGTTCTCACTACATGCGAGTGAGTTACTGTGGATTTTGGAAAAACAATTAGGAAGTATATTTATAAAAAAAAGAAAATGTGTTACACTTTCGGGCTTGGGTGTTTTTCATTTGTGTCTCTTAAGGCTAGAATCACACTAGCGTATAGCATCCCATGCAATATGCTAATGACATTCGGCTCCAGCTCTGCTGCGAGTGTGAGCAAAGTGTCATGGTAGTGTACTCGGGTGCGGAGGAGACGGAGAAAGTTATTTCTCCATCCCCTCCATGGCCTGACATGGCATATATCAGACTGAATTGGGATGATATCCGAGTGCAGTCCGATGTTTCACTCGCACCCATAGACCTGTGAGCCGAGTCTCGCTGCGATTTGTTCTTGAATGCTGAATCGGCATGAAAAAATAACCGCAGATCTGATCTGCCCCACAGTATAACACTGGGCCAAGTGCTGTGTGATGTTTTAGCTCATAGCACTCTGCATTGTTATACAGTAGTGTGACTGCGGCCTTAATTTCTACCTTGTTAGGCCACATTCACACATTCAGTATTTGGTCAGCATTTTACCTCAGTATTTATAAGCCAAAACCAGGAGTGGGTGATAAATACAGAAGTGGTGACGTGTTTCTATTATACTTTTCCTCTGATTACTCCACTTCTGATTTTGGCTTGCAAATACTGAGGTAAAAAATACTCACCACGTGCACATGGTATTAAAAGCCCTTCACCATGCTGTGATTTTAATTACATCCAAACACAGTTGGTTCTAACCTCCTCTATAAATGCAGGCTTTACCATTTTATTAGCCATAGGTAAGTGTTCACACTAGGCAGACAGGTTAGTTACCCATTCGATCTGAGATTACCTTGACGTTTGGTGAATGGACTCACAACTTTTGGCCAAATCTTGTGCTAAAAATCTCATGTGTTTTTTCATAAATTTCACAAGCCATTATGCTGTTCACATTTCATGTATTGCACATTTCCTTGCTTTAGCACAATAAACTTGAGTGCAGCCATTATCTATTTGCTTTGTTAGGCCACATTCACACATTCAGTATTTGGTCAGCATTTTACCTCAGTATTTATAAGCCAAAACCAGGAGTGGGTGATAAATACAGAAGTGGTGACGTGTTTCTATTATACTTTTCCTCTGATTGCTCCACTTCTGATTTTGGCTTGCAAATACTGAGGTAAAAAATACTCACCACATGCACATGGTATTAAAATCTATTTTCTATGTGTACCCGTTTTGGTTTCTTCACCTTTGTATGCGGAGTTTAGGTTTTTAGATGTCATTTGTGACTTTTCAAAAGATCACAAAATTTATTGCACTCCAGTCCCTCGTGGAGTGATTTTACGTGTGCCAGAATAATTTTTTGAGGTAAAAAGTCACAAAAATAAAGACTATTTACAGCTTTGTGAAAAATGCAGTAGCTGGTGTGCCATTTTGAAAAATTTGGCGCAAAATTTTGCAATAAATACCATGTATCAAAAAAAGGGGACTTAAAAAAAAAAAACCTTATAAATGATGAATTGGGGCCTTTATCTTTATAAGCTACAGATTACACAGCATTGAGCAATTATACGAAAATGCCTAGAATGCCATCACATGGGTCCCATCAGCTTATCTGCTTATCGTGAAGAAAAATAAATGTAGAATGTATGGTTTTAAGAGGCACTCGGGAAATGGCAGCACAGCGGGTAGGGCGGGATTCACACATCTAGATTTTGCAGTCAGTATACGGACCGGCCATGGGTCTCCTGACCCAAACTCTAAAGCCTCATATATGTCTCGGAGACTGTCAGGTTTGGATCGGGAGCCCCGGGACTGGTCCATGATTGGCAGTACATACATAGACCGCTAAAGACAGATGTGCAAATCCAGCCTAAGTTTCCAAAGTGCATTTAATCAATTTTTAGAACTGATTAGAAAGATTAAATATTTTGCTTTTGTGCAAATACACTCCTAACTTTTCAACGTAATAATGCCCAATTGATTTTACCTAGAGAACTCAACTATACGTGGCAACTGCCATCTTGGAAGCTGGTTCTGGCACAAAAGTGAAGACAAAAAACTAAGGTGTCTTGAGACGATGGATTAAAAAAAAAAAAGTCCGTAAATAGCAATCTCAGATACAGTAAGTTTCATGCAGAGTGTATGTGCATTTTTGGAACATTCTTATGCAGTTTTTGTGTATGAGGCATTCTAGTTTCTTTTATTGGTTCAGTAGTCAAATTTGGAGCTTTTTTCAAGCGTAAACATCTAAAAAATTGACAAGTATTTGGAGCTATTTTTATGCCTCATTTGAACTACAGGAATGTTTTCCCATAGACATGAATAGAAAGCAGAGTCAAACACTATCTGAAGACATTCACATGTGCCCGTGTATCGCGTATGCGTGTTGTCTGTTTTTCACAGTTGGCACTCGTACCTATAATAGTGAATGGGGCGTTTCAAATACCGTATATACTCGAGTATAAGCCGACCCGAGTATAAGCCGACCCCCCTAATTTTGCCACAAAAAACTGGGAAAACTTATTGACTCGAGTATAAGCCTAGGGTGGAAAATGCAGCAGGTACCGGTGAATTTCAAAATTAGAAATAGATACTCCATACCATTCATTATGGCCCCATAGATGCTCCACATAAAGCTGTGCCATATATAATGCTCTGCACCATTGCCCCATAGCTCTGCCATATAGTGCTCTGCACCGTTGCCCCATAGCTGTGCCATATATATAATGCTCTGCACCGTTGCCCCATAGCTGTGCCATATAGTGCTCTGCACCATTGCCCCATAGCTCTGCCATATAGTGCTCTGCACCGTTGCCCCATAGCTGTGCCATATAGTGCTCTGCACCGTTGCCCCATAGCTGTGCCATATAGTGCTCTGCACCGTTGCCCCATAGCTGTGCCATATAGTGCTCTGCACCGTTGCCTCATAGCTGTGCCATATAGTGCTCTGCACCGTTGCCTCATAGCTGTGCCATATAGTGCTCTGCACCGTTGCCTCATAGCTGTGCCATATAGTGCTCTGCACCGTTGCCCCATAGCTGTGCCATATATATAATGCTCTGCACCGTTGCCCCATAGCTGTGCCATATAGTGCTCTGCACCATTGCCCCATAGCTCTGCCATATAGTGCTCTGCACCGTTGCCCCATAGCTGTGCCATATAGTGCTCTGCACCGTTGCCCCATAGCTCTGCCATATAGTGCTCTGCACCGTTGCCCCATAGCTGTGCCATATAGTGCTCTGCACCGTTGCCTCATAGCTGTGCCATATAGTGCTCTGCACCGTTGCCTCATAGCTGTGCCATATAGTGCTCTGCACCGTTGCCCCATAGCTGTGCGATATATATAATGCTCTGCACCGTTGCCCCATAGCTGTGCCATATAGTGCTCTGCACCATTGCCCCATAGCTCTGCCATATAGTGCTCTGCACCGTTGCCCCATAGCTGTGCCATATAGTGCTCTGCACCGTTGCCCCATAGCTGTGCCATATAGTGCTCTGCACCGTTGCCCCATAGCTGTGCCATATAGTGCTCTGCACCGTTGCCCCATAGCTGTGCCATATAGTGCTCTGCACCGTTGCCTCATAGCTGTGCCATTTAGTGCTCTGCACCGTTGCCTCATAGCTGTGCCATATAGTGCTCTGCACCGTTGCCTCATAGCTGTGCCATATAGTGCTCTGCACCGTTGCCCCATAGCTGTGCCATATATATAATGCTCTGCACCATTGCCCCATAGATGCTCCACATAAATCTGTGCTGCTGCTGCTGCAATAAAAAAAAAAAAAACACATACTCACCTGTCTTGCTTGCAGCTCCTCGGCGCCATCTTCCCGGCGTCTCTCTGCACTGACTGATCAGGCAGAGGGCGGCGCGCACACTATATGCGTCATCGCGCCCTCTGCCTGAACAGTCAGTGAGGAGAGAGAGACGTCGGGAAGATGGAGACAGCGCCCGGCGTGTGGAACGCGGACAGGTGAATATGCGATACTTACCTGCTCCCGGCGTCCCGCTCCTTCCCCCTGCCTGTCTTCGGTGCCGCAGCCTCTTTCTCTATCAGCGGTCACCGGCACCGCTTCATTAGAGAAATGAATAGGCGGCTCCGCCCCTATGGGAGGTGGAGCAGCCTATTCATTTCTCTAATGAGCGGTCCCACGTGACCGCTCAGGGGAAGAGGCTGCGGCACCCGGAGACCGTGGGACGGGCAGGGGGAGCGACAGGAACGCCGGAAGCAGGTAAGTATATGACCGTGCTCACCCGCCGACCCCACCACCGATCATGACTCGAGTATAAGCCGAGAGGGGCACTTTCAGCCCAAAAATTTGGGCTGAAAATCTCGGCTTATACTCGAGTATATACGGTATCTGTTATTTTTCACGGATTGAACAGTCAGTGCAAAATTGTGGAAATATGTTCGATATTGATCTGATTGTTGGATCAAAATCGGCAATGCAAGTGTATGGGTTCATTTAAAAAAAAAAAAAAAAATGGAATAGCCACTCTGATACCATCCGATTGCCGTCTGTTTTTCTTGGACTGTTAGATAAGAGAAGATAAAGAAACATTTTCTATTCACATACAAAAAAAACCTTGAAAATCAAACCAAACAATGTTAAAACTCAAATTACACTCTTCTAAAGATCACTGATGAAGTTTGGTCCCTGTCCCGGTATGAAGTGTACATGAGCCCTAAGGCCAGGCACAGCACCATCGGGCCTCACCTTACCGGCTGACATGGGCAAACACAACTTTTTATGGGAACATCTGATTCAATGGCCAAAGCTTGCGGCCGACTGTAAGTGATGCACAATTTTGGGGGCAAGTGATCTCTGTTCCTCGACAAAATCAAGTAACTGATTGTTAAACAATCAGCAGCGCTTTTCATCTTTGTGGCTGCAACCCGGTCACTATTTGGCCTTATCCTTAACGCAGGTTTTAAATTAGGTAAACTGGACAGGTCCCCCCCATACTTTGGCTAATCCACCCACTTTTATACAATGACGGCTGTTACACCTGCAAGGCAGCTCGGTCTATTGTGATGACCCCACTGTTTTTTGCAGCAATGTAAAGTGTGCAGGAGAGCAGTGGAAAGACTGCAGAGGCACAGGGCTACTGCCGTTATCAGCAAAAGCATGACCGCTGTATATGAATAGCAGCCAGACACTGTAGCTGGTCCTGCAGCAGAAAATTTGCCCAAGTGTGGCAAGCCAAGCCAAGCCATTGTGAGACCATTGGCCAGCTGTGGGAGCACGGACGGAATTTCGGCTGCAACCCAAAGGTCAGAAAAGTCATGATATTAAACTAACAAATTTGCAGGTAAAAAAGGACCCATAAACTTTCCTGACATGCCTATTTTATCAAGTGCATGTAATCTTTTTCAGGATTTTTTCTGGTATAATGTCCTCTTCCTGATATAATGTCTTCCATCCTGGGCCTTTTTCTGTTATAATGTCCCCATCCTGGGTACCTTCCTGGTATAATGCCTTTCATCCTGGGCCCCTTCCTTGTATTTGGGAGAGTTTTCTTTGAATGCATAATGCTGTTAGTCTGTTATTCTTCCTACAAATATATACCGTAAATACATATATAATAAATACAATATATTACAAAAAATTACAACTGGGTGTTACCAGTAGTGGCTGGGTGGGTGTCCCATACACACTGCCATGTCAGCACTGACTGGACAGTGTTAGAGACGAGGAGTGAAACGATCACAGTTGCAGAAAGTGCAAAAGCAACCAAGCCCTTGGAGGAGGGGGCCCTACTTCACCTAGATGTGTGTCCAAGGACGCATCTTCAGCTGAAGTGTTAGGCTATGTGCACACGTTGTGTTTTTTACCGCGGAACCGCAGCGATTTTGATGCTGCGGGTCCGCAGCAGTTTCCATTGCGTTTACAGTTACATGTAAACCTATGGAAACCGCAATCCGCTGTGCACATGCTGCGGGAAAAACCGCGCAGAAACGCAGCGGTTTACATTCCGCAGCATGTCACTTCTTTGTGCGGATCTGCAGCGATTTTGCACCCATTGACATCCATTGTATCAGCAAAACCCGCAGATATAAAAAGATCAGCAGTTTTGCTGCAGGTTTGGGTGTAAAAAACGCTGAAGATCGGAAGTGATGTCATGCGGGAGGAAGTGTGTGGGCGGAGAGGAAGTCAGAAGTCACTGTCATGGAGGCATATCGTCGCATGGGGATCGATGTCGGACGTCTGATTGACCTGGTATGCGTGTGTGTGTGTGTGTGTGTGTGTGTGTGTGTGTGTGTGTGTGTGTGTGTGTGTGTGTGTGTGTGTGTGTGTGTGTGTGTGTGTCTGTGTGTGAAGTCTGTGCGTGTGCGTCCCCATGCGACGATAGTGGCACCTAATTGTACTGAG
Organism: Ranitomeya variabilis; assembly: GCF_051348905.1. NCBI lineage: Eukaryota > Metazoa > Chordata > Amphibia > Anura > Dendrobatidae > Ranitomeya > Ranitomeya variabilis. Next base: position 179,639,035 of record NC_135238.1, read on the forward strand.
TCGCCGTATGGGACTACTACTCCCATCCGGTATTAGGATGGGAGAGTAGTTCCTGTGTCCGGCGACTCAGTACAATTGTCAGTAAAACACAAAACACATACACATACAATACACGTAACATACATGACAGACATTACATACACCATAAAACAGAGTATATACTCACCATACAGCACACTGGTAAGCGAAGCCCTCGGTCCCCTAGGGAAAAAGTCCAAAAAAAATAAAACAAATCCATACTCCCTGTCCGCAGATATCTCAACGAGTGTCCCACGCCGATCGCTTGCTCTCCGGCAATACACTACCAGGAGCGAAGCTCCTAGCAGTGTATCGCGTACTTTACCGGAGTTCTGCGGCTCCGGCGTCTCTATTTACGGCACTAGAACTGCGTGTGAACTTTCCCACGCAGTAGTGCCGTAAAGCGAGAGTACCGGGGTCAATGAACACCGGTAAACTCTCTCGCGCATGTGCAGTTACACACCGACAGGAGCCATAGCTCCTGTCAGTGTGTTGCTGCAGCCGTGGAGAGCAGACACATCTCCTGATGTGTCTGTTCTCCATGGCAGATCGTCGTGGAACACTCATTATGGGATTTCTGCAGACAGGGAGTATGAATTTGGTTTGATTTTTTACTTTTTTTGCAGGACGAGGGTCTTCAGGTGGATTGAGCGTGCAATAAAGGCCTTGTCAAAAAGTGTTTGTGATTATTTCATTAAAATATATTTTTCTAGTGTCTGTGGGTTTTTTTTAACACTTTAATAGGATTAATAATAGATAGGCGTCTTACTGACGCCTCTCCATTATTAACCCGGCTTAATGCCACCTTACAATAGCAAGGTGGCATTAACCCTTCATTACCCCATATCCCACCGCTACACGGGAGTGGGAAGAGAGGGGCTAAGTGCCGGAATTGGCACATCTTACAGATGCGCCATTTCTGGGGCGGCTGTGGGCTGTTATTTGTAGCCGGGGGGGCAAATATCCATGGCCCCTTCCTTGGCTATGAATATCAGCCTGCAGCTGTCTGCCTAGCCTTTCTGGCCAAAAAATAAAGGGAGACCCTACGTCATTTTTTTTGGGGGCCCCCCTATATTTTAGAGCCAGAAAGGGTACGCAGACAGCTGTGGTTTAATATAGCCTGGGAACATCCAGGCCCAGCTTTTTTTTTTTTTTTGGCCCTGGAGCATAGGTGGGCAAACAAAGTCTATTTGCCCTATATAAAAAGACTGTGTCCCTATTACTGCACCTGATACCCCAATACTGAGCCACTGCTGCCGTATGTGTCCCTAGTACTGCACCTGATACCCCAATACTGAGCCACTGCTGCCGTATGTGTCCCTAGTACTGCACCTGATACCCCAATACTGAGCCACTGCTGCCGTATGTGTCCCTAGTACTGCACCTGATACCCCAATACTGAGCCGCTGCTCAGTATGATGTGGCTACGCTCTGCGCTCCGCTGAGCACTGCCAAGGTTACTTCCACTCATTGTGATGTTTTCACAAAATAAAGCATGAAAGAAGGCGGCGTTGGACAAGGAAATGACATTTTTTTTTTTTTTCTTACTGAAGTCTGTCAAGTTTCCAAAGCTTTATTGATGTAAAAAACGCAGACAATCTGCAGAGAAAACCGCAATGAAAACCGCACTAAAAACGCACCAAAACTGCACCTGCGTTTTCTGTCAAGAGCTGCGGACTTAGTGCAGAAAAACCCTCAGCCAAATCTGCAACGTGTGCACATAGCCTAAGGAGATCTGTCAGCTACCTGTACACATCACGAGCACTGCATGGCTGGGATGTCATGCGCTGCCCATGGCTGGCATGTCAAAGTCAGCTGCCAGCAATAGAAGAGGACGCTGTAAGTCATGGGAGTGGATGAAGGTAAGAAGAATGTGTTTTATTAAAAGTGCTGGGAAACATTGGCCATTATACTTGTCAGGGGCCCAGGACAGGAGACATTATACAAGGAAGGGGCCCAGGATGGAGAACATTACACCAAGATGGGACCCAGGAGGGTGGACATTATACTAGGAAGGGGCCCAGGATGAAAAGCATTATACCAGGAAGGTACCCAGGATGGGGACATTATACCAGAAAAAGGCCCAGGATGGAGGACATTATATCAGGAAGGGGCCCAGGATGGGGACATTATACCAGAAAAAAGCCCAGGATGGAGGACATTATATCGGGAAGGTACCCAGGATGGGGATATAATACCACAAAAAAGCCCAGGATGGAGGACATTATATCAGGAAGGGGCCCAAGATGGGGGATATTATACCAGAAAGGAGCATATTATACCAGGAAGGGGCCCAGGATGGGGGACATTATACTAGGAAGGGGCCCAGGATGGAGGACATTATACCAGGAAGGGGCCCAGAATGGGAAGATTATACCAGGAAAGGGCCCAAGGTGGGGGAAATTATATCAGGAAGTGATCCAGGATGAGGGATATTATACCAGGAAGGTGTCAGGGTGGATGGATATTATACCAGGAAGGGGTCAGGATAGGGACCTCATTATTTGGCTGGTGAACACGTCTTTATAGAATGTAAAATGCTACAAAGTCCCATATATCTGACCAATGGAAGTGGGGGACCAGGCCCAAATTTGCACCAAGGCCCATCACTGTAGTTTTGCCACTGGCAGAGACACAACCCAAACTGGTAACACCCAGTTATTAATGAATTTGTAAATACTTAGGAGGAATAACAGACAGACTACTCAGTGCAAAGTTGGATGATAGGATAACCCAGCTTAAATATTTAATGGGAAATCAATGAGTTCACTGAAACAGACATGCTGGGAGTGGTGACAGCCAGGACCAAGATTTAATAAAAATGAAGTCTTTGCAGAAGAACAGCGCCATGCTTGTCCATGGGCTGGATCTGTACTGCAGCACAAGTGCAGCAGAGCAGCCATACTAGACACTGCACATGGTCAGGCATGGCGCCACGGTACTGCTACAAATACCCCATTGCTTTGCTGCAGGAAGAATATCAGTAGCCAGATGTTACAGCCTGGACCAATTAATGGTGTGTCATGAGAAGTCATAATGAGCTCATTCGTACATCCTCCATGTAGCCCAATATCGCTGCTAATCTGCATTTTCTACACTTTAGACTGCACAAAAGGACACCTGGAGCGAGTTTTCTTTTCAATTTTTTTAAACATTAAGCCGTTTTTTTTTAAGGTATTGTGCTGCTGAGGAGTAAAATACCTGCTGACACTTGAGAGGGAAGAGGAAGGAGGGGACTGACGCAAGCAAGTGCGATAGGAGCGAGGTGGAGGAGGGAGAACTATTAATATAAATGCTGTGAATTAGCTCATCCCACGCTGCTCGTGAGGCTGTGACATCATAATGACATCTTATCACGCTTAGCACCTACAGTAAGCGAAGAACAACAAGGATTCGAGTGGAGGAGGGTCGCACTATTAAACTTGAATAGATACAAGAAAAAGAATGAAAAGCGGCTTCTCGGGATGCAATTCGAATGCCAACAAGCAGCTACAGTTTCAACACAGACCACAATGGAAAAGGAAAATACAATGCCATTTGCTTGTTTGACAAAGCAGAAAGGGGAAAAAAAGCAACGTTCCAGTGAATAATACTGAGCATGAGTTACATTGTATGTGTTCATTCACAAAAGGGATATGTATTAGTCTTCATTCGCACAAAGGCATTATTTCATTCCATGATGCCCAAAGAAGGCTGCCAAAGGTGCAAATGAAGCTATGCAGTCCCCCCGAGGGGAAGGTCCCCGACCTCTCCTGACTTGGCTTAAAGTTAGGCTGCTTTCACACATCAGTTTTTTGCAGTCAGTCACAATCCGTTGAATGTTGAAAAAAACGGATCCGTCGCAGATTGTTAAAAACCAATGCAACAGATCCGTTTTTTCGACAGTTCCGACTAGCTGATACAGCTAATTGGATCCTAAAAAAAAATAAAAAAATCGGAGCATGCTCAATTTAAAAAAACGGAATCTGTCGCCGGATTTCATCATTTGATGGATGCGGCACCATAGGCTTCCATACTAGCAAACGACGGACAGCGACAGATCCGTCGCTGACCGTTTTTACGACGGACACAAAAAACGTTACTATGTCCGTTTTCTCTGGCCGCCAGAAAACCTATTTTCGACGGATCCGGCGAAAAACGGATGAAACGTGAGGCCATCCGTCGCTACTACAAGTCTATGAGAAAAAAAAAAGGATCCGGTGGCAACTTTTGCCAGATCCGTTTTTATCGAAATTCGCCAGATTGTGCCTGACGGCAAAAACTGATGTGTGAAAGCAGCCTTAGGGTACCGTCTCACAGTGGCACTTTTGTCGCTACGACGGTACGATCCGTGACGTTCCAGCGATATCCATACGATATCGCTGTGTCTGACACGCAGCAGCGATCAGGGACCCTGCTGAGAATCGTACGTCGTAGCAGATCGTTTGGAACTTTCTTTCATCGCTGGATCTCCCGCTGTCATCGCTGGATCGTTGTGTGTGACACCGATCCAGCGATGCGTTCGCTTGTAACCAGGGTAAACATCGGGTTACTAAGCGCAGGGCCGCGCTTAGTAACCCGATGTTTACAGTGGTTACCAGCGTAAAAGTAAAAAAAAACAAACAGTACATACTCGCATTCCGGTGTCTGTCCCCCGGCGTTCTGCTTCTCTGCACTGTGAGCGCCGGCCGGCCGGAAAGCGAGCACAGCGGTGACGTCACCGCTGTGCTTTCCGGCTGGCGCAGACACAGTGCAGAGAAGCAGAACGCCGGGGGACAGACACCGGAATGTAAGTATGTACTGTTTGTTTTTTTTTACTTTTACGCTGGTAACCACGGAAAACATCGGGTTACTAAGCGCGGCCCTACGCTTAGTAACCCGATGTTTACCCTGGTTACCCGGGGACTTCGGCATCGTTGGTCGCTGGAGAGCTGACTGTGTGACAGCTCCCCAGCGACCACACAACGACTTACCAACGATCACGGCCAGGTCGTATCGCTGGTCGTGATCGTTGGTAAATCGTTATGTGAGACGGTACCCTTAGTCACACATTTTATTTATGCAGCTGAAACTATTCCTTCCTCCTCTACCACCACCACACACTTCATTTTGGGCGGACATATCATTGTGCAACTTGTGGGACCAAGAGGTAAGGGGGCTCATTTCTATTTCCAAATCAGGTGGAAATGTGCATTATGATGAGTTGTTGGACTGCAAATGGCCCATATATTGTTCTGTGTCCGGCAGTGACTTGCATTCTTGATTTGGCCCTTTGTTTTCAACTTGACATCTGCTCTGGAATGGAGAGTTGGGACAACCCATCTCGTCACCAAAAAATTAGGTTTGGTTAATATCTACCCTAACCTATCTGTACGGTCACATTTAGCGCGCTGGTCTCTACCTCTACATACATGTAGAAAGTTAGGATGTTTTTACACAAAGTTTCTTGCCGAGTTTTAGGCCAAGTTCACACATTGCGTATTTAGTGAGGTATTTACAACAGTATTTGCAAGCCAAAACCAGGAGTGGAACAATCAGGAGAAAAGTATAATAAAGACACATTACTGAGATCGGAGATGGCAGCGGCTACGGATACACTTCTATGTATACGGGAGGAGGGAGGTGCTAGATGGAAACTTATCAGTAGCCGCTGCCATCTCCCATCTCAGTAATGGGAATCTCTGCCTACACCGAATACAGATTTTACCCCCAATTGAGAATTTTGATAATGACTGATCAATTTTTTCAGGGAAAGAAGCAGATTTCTCTGATAAGCTCTATTACAAAGTTGCGCATTTTCATGTGCACTACTGGTTTATTAAATAAATATTAAAATGACCGTTACGCATTAAGAACAACTGGTTGGAAACCACTAGCTTAGATGGTTTATTGGATCCAGTCAAAGATCATCCTGCCCTGTGAGCAGCACGATTTAAAGACAGGTGCCCAATCTTGTAAAACTACTCAAATATATTTTTACTCTCAAGAGCTGCATTATTTGAGTGAAAACGGTCTTCATACCAGTTCACGTTACACCCTGGGATCAGAGAGAATTGTCCGCTAGGCATCATCCGTCCACCCAGCTCATTATGATTGACAGGTCTGTACACAGATATAGGGCGAAACCTGTCAACGTCGAAAGACATCATCAGAACGCATCTCACTGATTACCGTACTTGCTACAATGTATCAGACTGGAGCCTACAGTTCCCTTCACCCATAGTAGCTAGATTATACACAATTGTATCCACCTCTCAGGTGAGAACAAGACTAGATATGTACCATTCTTTATCCTGCTAATGTAAACAAGAGTATTCCTCAAAAGGTTAATACTAGACCCATTACATGGTCTCAGTTTTCTGTATATACAGACTTAATCATACATGCCAATATAACATATGCATAAATCTGTATAGATTTACTGCCATCAACCCCCTAATGACGACCCCCAGGGCTCTTATTAGCATCCTTTGCCATTCTTTAGTAGTTCTAAGGGTATGTGCACACGTTGCGGATTTCCTGCGGATCCCCAGCGTTTTTTGCGGTGCAGAAATACTGCAAATCCACAAGTGATTTACAGTATAATGTAAATCAATGGTAAAAAAAAAAAATACTGTGCTAGTGGTGTGGAAACGCTGCGGATTAAAAAAAGTAGCAAGTCACTTTTTTGCGGATCTGTTGCGTTTCTGTACCCATTCCATTATAGAAATCCGCAGGGGTAAAAAACGCAGTAAATCCGCAGCAAAACCGCACAAAATCTGCACAAAAATGTCAAATCTGCACCTGGGTTTTCTGCCAAGAATTGCAGAATCCGCACCAGAAATTCCTAAGCCTAATCCGCAATGTGTGCACATGGCCTAATGCTGTCGGTCAAGAATGTTCAGAAGCACCTAGTGACCCTGTCTAATAATTACATGACACCTGGCAGGCAGCTGTGCTGACGATCCCACTGATACTGCATTTGTAACTAATGATCCGAATTCATGAAAAACAGAAGCACCTATGACCCTATTAAAACATTTACCAGACACTCTCACAGCATCCTCATTGCCCCGGTAGCCATGTTGTAGCATAGCTTAGCTACGCTATGCTCAGTATGCAGGAGAAGCTCTGAAGATCCCCATGAACAACAGATGAAATGTAGCGTTAGTAACTAGTAATGAATATTGGTCAATTAGTGAGTCATTGTCACTATATTAGAACTATCATGGGTCACACCTCATTTTATCTCAAATCGAAAAAAAGGGGTGACAGGTTCCCTTTAAAGTATGCTTCCTCTGAAGAGTGGCAGCGTTTCAGAGTAAAACATACATGGCTACAACAAGCAACCTGTGTCTGAGTTTTCTGCACATCTCCTATCAGAAGAACACAAATTGAATTAGAAAGTTTTTCTTTCCGACCATACAAGTTGAACCTTTTATGGCTAATAATGGCGAATATTATGCTAACTAGAGCACCAGCTAAAGTGCCATCATTAAACTTCAAAATAATCCAGCACTTACAGTGACCAGCACAGAATGACTGTACAAACCAATCACAGGCGCTCGGTGCACCACGGTGTAGCCAAACAGCTCAGTGCACCGTCCCACCCACTTGTTTCCCATCTATCTCTGCCCTTTTCTGGCTCCAAAAAGCCACAGCTGTCAATCAGAAAAGAGTGGGGTGGAGGGGCATTGAACTGTTTGGCCATGACATAGTGTACCGAGCGCCTGCACTTGGTTTGAACAGTCATTCTGTGCTGACAGACCCTGTTTAAGCCGCTCTCTGTCGTTTACCCATTATGGATCTGTTTATATCTATCTTCTTGCTTCCACCTGAGATAAATGTTGGGAGGATTTCTCTAACATCTGTATAAGCACACGGAATATATCTGCAATAGAGTACCACTGGGCAAAAAATAGAATTATTCTTACCGTTAATTTGGTTTCTAGGAACCTTCCACGACGGCATATGGAGGTTGTCTCTTTGCCTTAATGGGGAACAGGAAACACAGAGAGGTTAAAAGGACCTCCCACTTGCCAGTGACTTACAACTGAGACCATAGCACTGGTTTACCTTTAGAATCCCAGAACTAATCCAGGAATATATATCGGGTGAGAAATTAGTGCCGTCGTGGAAGGCTCCTAGAAACTGAATTAACGGTAAGAATAATTCTATTTTCTCTAGTCACCTTCCACGACGGCATATGGAGGAATACCAACTAATTTTGGCACTAGGGAGGGACAACGGCCTGGAGTACTTTACGGCCGAAGGCTAAGTCCTTATTGGACAATACATCTAGTCTGTAATGTTTAGAGAAGGTATGGAGTGAAGACCACGTTGCTGCCCTGCAAATCTGCTCCGGAGATGCGCCTGCTCTTTCTGCCCAGGAAACCGATGTAGATCTGGTTGAATGGGCTTTGATCCCTACTGGAGGCAATTTGTTTTGAGCGAGGTAGGCTTCCGTTATAGCTTTCTTGATCCACGTAGCGATGGTACTTTTGGCTACTTTTTTCCCTTTGTTTTGTCCTGAGAGATGGACAAATAGGTTATGATCAATTCTGAACGTACTGGTCTGGTCCAAGTACTGCAAAAGAATACGCCGGACATCCAAGGTGTTGAATCTTCTTTCTTCCAAGTTTGCTGGATTGTGGCAAAAGGTTGGTAGGAAAATCTCTTGAGAACGATGAAAGTCAGAGATAACCTTCGGAAGAAAGGACGGATCAAGACGAAGCACAATTGAATCATCTCTTATCAGAAGATAAGGTTCTCGTATAGACAAGGCCTGTAATTCACCAATCCTTCTGGCTGAAGTAATGGCTACCAAAAACACAGTTTTGTAGGCTAGGTTTTGTGGAGAACAAGAAGATAGTGGTTCAAAGGGTGGACCTGTCAGACCTTGGAGTACTACATTGAGATCCCATGGGGGAACTATGATCTGTTTTCTAGGATTCATTCTAGTAGCTGATGTCATAAACCTTTTGATCCAGGGATGATCCGCTAAATCTTGGTCAAAAACCGAGTTAAGTGCAGAGACCTGGACCTTGAGGGTACTGGGCCTGAGACCTATTTCCAAGCCTTTTTGTAAAAAATCCAATATGATGGGTATGTTAGGCTTGAGAGGGTCTGGAAGGTTAGGCAGACAGAATGAAGAAAACTTTTTCCAGATCTTATTGTAGATGGCGTTGGTTACCGGTTTTCTCGATTTTTGGAGAGTAGCTATGACGGGGATTGATAGTCCTTTAGCTCTTAAAACCTGGGCTTCAGTAACCACGCCGCCAAGCTCCACTTCTGAGGGTCTGAGTGGAGAATGGGACCCTGAGAAAGAAGATCGTGCTTTATCGGTAACATTACCGGTCCATCCACTTGTAGTTGGATAATTAAGTTGAACCAACTTATTTTGGGCCACAATGGAGCTATCAGGATAGTCGGAGTCCTTTCTAGGCGTATCTTCCGTAGAACCTTGGCAAGGATTGGGATTGGCGGAAATGCGTAAGCCAGGCGAAACTGCCAATCTTGGGTTAGAGCATCCAACCCCCTGGGATTGCCTCTTGGGTTCAAGGTAAAAAAGGTTTCGACTTTTGCGTTCTGGTGAGAGGCAAAGAGGTCGACGTCTGAATGACCCCATCTGTGTACCAACATGTTGAATGTTTGAAGATCCAGGCTCCATTCGCCAGGATGAATATCCTGGCGACTTAGGTAGCCCGCCTGAATATTTGTAGTACCCTTCAGGTGGATTGCTGTCAGGGACAGTAGGTGTTTTTCGGCCCAGGAAAAGATTCGAGCGGGGATCTTTTTTAGACTGAGGGTCCTTGTACTGCCCTGGTGCCTGATATGAGCCACCGTGGTCATGTTGTCCGAGTATATCTGGACATGTTGTCCAGAAATCTGATGACTTGCCGCTAATAGGGTCTCTTCCACGGCTTTGAGCTCCCTGAAATTTGATGATTTCTCGGTGATCGATTGGCTCCAATGACCTTGATAGGGGACATGGTCTACTATGGCTCCCCAGCCCCTCTTGCTGGCATCTGTCTTGATCGTGGTTAGAGGGGACTGAATCCAACATACACCATTCAGAAGGTTCCTGGGATTCATCCACCATGTCAAGGAAGCTTTCACTCTGCCCGGAGTGTGGATCCTCTTGGTAAGAGTGCCAGGTCGACCATCCCAATTGTCTAGGATGTGAGCTTGCAGGGTCCTTGAGTGAGCTTGAGCCCAAGCCACCGACTGTATGCAGGCTGTCATGGAGCCCAACTGCGACATTCCTTCTCGTAGAGTAGGAGACCTCATCTCTTTGAACTTCCTGATTTTTGTTAGTAAGGGAAGTCTGTGATCGTCTGGGAGGAAGGACATTCGTTTTGCTGAGTCCAGAATTACTCCCAGGAATCTCCTGGTTTTTGCAGGTTGAAGCTGAGAATTTTCTAGGTTTGGAATCCAACCTAGGGATCTCAGGATCTCTAGGGTGGTTGAGACATGGGATATTAGGGTTATCTCGGTGGAAGCTACTATCAGAAGATCGTCCAGATAGGGCACTATGCAAACACCTTGTTTCCGGATGAATGACACTACTTCTGCCATCACCTTGGAGAACACCCTCGGTGCTGATGAAATGCCGAAGGGAAGGACTCCAAACTGATAGTGCTCCACCCGATGACTCCCCTGTATCGCAAACCTGAGATATTTTTTGTGTCTCGGGTGAATAGGGATGTGGAAATACGCGTCCTTGAGGTCGATGGTTGCCATAAAGGAGTGATGTTCTATCAGAGGGATCGCAGATCTTACAGACTCCATCTTGAACTTGCGATATTTCACATGCTGATTCAGACCCTTTAAGTTTATAATAATCCGGACGTCTCCCGAAGGTTTGGGAACCAGGAAGAGTCGGGAGTAGTGTCCCTTTCCCTAATCTGATTGTGGGACTGGGGAGATTACATTTGATCTCATAAGATCCTTGAGACCCAAGGACAATCGACTGCGATCCCTTGATGTTGGAAGGGAAGTGATCTTTAGACCCTGAGGGGGGGGGGGGGGGAGAAATTAACTCTATTAAAAGGCCCTCCTTGATGACGTTGAGAACCCAGTGGGAACTGGTGATATTCTCCCACTGACCCACATATTTCGAGAGTCTTCCCCCCACCGGGTCGGAGTCATTGTTTGTCCTGTTGGGACTGCTGCTGCTGCTGCGGGACAAAAATATTTTTTCCCCTACCCTTTGCGTAGCTCCACCTGCCGGTTTTTCCTTTACCTCTTGTTTGAGAGGGTTGAGGTTGTGGGCCACGAAAAAAACGTTTCCTAGGCAGTTTTTGCTCAGGGAGCGCTTTCTTCTTGTCGGTAGCCTTATCAAGAATATCGTCTAGGGCTGGACCAAAGACGTAGTCCCCTTTAAAGGGTATGGCGCAGAGCTTAGCCTTAGAGGTGATATCCCCACTCCACAGCTTAAGCCAGAGAGCTCTTCTGGCAGAGTTGGAAAGTACAAGGGATCTGGCGGCGACTCTTACGGACTCCAGAGAAGCGTCCGCCAAAAACCCTGTAGCTTTATGCAGAATGGGGAGGGAATCCAATATCTCGCCTCTTGAGGTACCTTGAGATATATGATTTTCTAATTTCTCAAGCCAGCAGGAGAGGGCTCTAGCCACACAGGTGGAGGCGACGTTAACCTTAAGGATGGACGTAGAAGTTTCCCATGATTTCCTGAGGAGACTTTCGATTTTCCTATCCATGGGATCCTTCAATTGTGAAGAATCCTCAAAGGGGAGAGCAGTTCTTTTGGCGACTCTAGCCACCTGCACATCGACCTTGGGAATGTCCAATTTAAGATCATCCTCAAGCGGAAATCTGTGCTTCATTTCTGAAGGGGTACTGAGACGCTTCTCAGGTAGTTCCCATTCCTGATTAATCATACTGACGATGTTAGCATGAACTGGGAAGCCCACTCTCTTCTCCGCTGAAAGACCACCAAACATCTGATCCTGTATGGACTGTGGTACAGGTTCCTCTTCTAGTCCCATAGTGTTACGGACAGCAGAGACCAGATCCTCAATATAGTCTGAGGAGAAAAGGTATTTCCTGACCTCAGCCTTAGGTGATACTGGATCCTCCCAGCCAACAGATGAGGCATGAGAGAGGTCCGAATCAGAGTCGGATTCCACAACCTGAATCTTCCTCTTCTTAGCCGGGGAATGAGGTTGCAGCTGCGGAGGTAGAGGTGGGGGTGGAGGTGTGAAAGCTGCCAGGGAAGATTGTACCTCCTGTTTTACTAGTGAGCGAATCTCATCCAACAGAGATGGCTGCTCAGCTCTTATTATTCTGTCAGTACATGACTGACAGAGTTTCTTATCCCAGTTAGGAGGGCATTTAATGGAACAGATAGGGCACTTCTTCCTATTGGCACCTTTAGGGGCAGGTTTTTCTCCCTGAAATATATAAAGGGAGAGAGGGGTGAGGACTTCTAACCCCTGCTACACTCCTCCCGGATCCCATCCCTGCAAACACTCACAGAGGCAGGGGTGGCGCTGGGCTCCGCAGATATGGGGCATGAAGAACCATCCATACTGGGGAAAATAGCCTTACCTCAGTGGTGGTTCAGCAGGCTTTTATGGACGCCGTCCTAGCACCTGCTTCCAGCGATTAATCCCCCTCCCCCTCCAGGATCCAGGTGAGGGAGCTCTGAGGTCCGACACGCCGGCCGGCGAAACCCGGAAGTACCGGCTTCTCAGTGTATGGAGAAACCGGAAGTGACGCGCGCGAGCCGCCGGCGTCACTTCCGGAACGCCGAGCCGCAGCATGGAGGAGGAGGACGCCGGGCAGATCCAGGAGGAGCCCGGTCAGGGAACCCAGGCCTGCTTTGCCCTCGTGGGGGCGCGGAAAGGCCGGGAGGGGGTCCCGCGAGCAGGACGACGGGAGCAGCGTAAGGAGGAGGCACGAAGCGACCGTCTGCTGCCCGGCTATACAGGCAGAGCCTGTGAAGGTGCCGTAGTCGCCGGCCACTACAGCACATGGAAAACCTCTCCCTGTCCCATGGGGAACAGGAAAGACACTGGCAAGTGGGAGGTGGGAGGTCCTTTTAACCTCTCTGTGTTTCCTGTTGCCCATTAGGGCAAAGAGACAACCTCCATATGTTGTCGTGGAAGGTGACTAGAGAAAAAAAGGTATACTACAACAATATTTTTTTGCTTTATTTACCTTCCAGCATGCAGAAATTGTAGCTTTTTGACAGCAGTAAAGTCCCAGGCTACAGACAAGTGCTCTAGCATTGCAATGAGACTCCACATTCAACTGATTTCCTTAACAGGATAGTCCACTACTTTGATATTGATGACCTATCCAACATATTTTCTCTCATACAAGAGAATCGGGCAGATTATGCTAATCACATTCTGATCAAACTGTAATCAGAGTTTGATCAGAGTGCAATCACAGTGTGATCAGATTTTCTCACATGAGAAGATGGAAAAAAAAATTCTCCATCTTCTCCATTGTGTCAGTCGGTGGAATTCGGGACTGAAATCAGACGTCAAAGTGTAGTCCGATGTTTTCCACGGACTCATTGACTTGCATGGCCAAGTGTGATCTGAATGTCAGTTCCAACTTGGGTATGCTTTGTTCCGAGGCAGATAAAAAAAATTTGGACATCTGCCCAGCTCCGCAGGATAACACTGGTCCGAGGGCAATCCAATGTTTAATATGCGATAATAAGGTCATGTGCACGAGCCCTAAGGATAGGTCATCACTTAGGTCAGTGGGGGTTTAACACGCAGCACCTCCACTGATCAGCTGTTCACAGCACTGGCGGTAACTGGATGCACACACAGAGCAGAACAGCATGGCTCCATACACTGTTTAGTGTCCTCCAGCTTAGCTCCACCTTGAGGAAAGTTAATTCCCTTATCAAGTGAAGAACGCCAACTCCTTCACACCATCTTGTTGGCACCATCTAATAAAAAGTGAGAATGCCCACTAGCTGGGCTTCAATAGGACATAACCTAAACACTAATCTATTTTCCGGGTGGTAAGATCTTCTCCATCACAGACATTTTACCTGGGCATGGTTACTGCTAAATAATGTGGTAAAGCGGGAGTTAAGGAATGACTATTGTTGGCATAGAAAAACTTATATTGACAGTACAGCGAAATCTTGGAACGTTTTGCATTTCACCGCAGAGACAAATCTAGGTGTGTCTTGACAACAACATGATTTCAAGTGCCTAATTGTCATCCAAAAAAAATCACACATTCCACGGCCTGAACGGTGGAGACCTCAAGCAGACAGATCTGGAGCACAGATGCTCCATGTACCTTGCTCTGGATTACGAAGACGCAGTGCTCCAGACTACCACTTCCAGCGATGTAGAGAACACAATGATCTTTGTGCAAAGAAACGTTCCCAGAAATTGTAGGATCCGAACAGGACAAGGAGCAAAAAAAAAGGCACAAAGCACACCTGTAGTAGTGTACGACCTGCAGTAGTGTACGACCTGCAGTAGTGTACGACCTGCAGTAGTGTACGACCTGCAGTAGTGTACGACCTGCAGTAGTGTACGACCTGCAGTAGTGTACGACCTGCAGTAGTGTACGACCTGCAGTAGTGTACGACCTGCAGTAGTGTACGACCTGCAGTAGTGTACGACCTGCAGTAGTGTACGACCTGCAGTAGTGTACGACCTGCAGTGGTGTACGACCTGCAGTAGTGTACGACCTGCAGTAGTGTACGACCTGCAGTAGTGTACGACCTGCAGTAGTGTACGACCTGCAGTAGTGTACGACCTGCAGTAGGGTACGACCTGCAGTAGGGTACGACCTGCAGTAGAGTACGACCTGCAGTAGGGTACGACCTGCAGTAGGGTACGACCTGCAGTAGGGTACGACCTGCAGTAGGGTACGACCTGCAGTAGGGTACGACCTGCAGTAGTGTACGACCTGCAGTAGTGTACGACCTGCAGTAGTGTACGACCTGCAGTAGTGTACGACCTGCAGTAGTGTACGACCTGCAGTAGTGTACGACCTGCAGTAGTGTACGACCTGCAGTAGTGTACGACCTGCAGTAGTGTACGACCTGCAGTAGTGTACGACCTGCAGTAGTGTACGACCTGCAGTAGTGTACGACCTGCAGTAGTGTACGACCTGCAGTAGTGTACAACCTGCAGTAGTGTACAACCTGCAGTAGTGTACAACCTGCAGTAGTGTACAACCTGCAGTAGTGTACAACCTGCAGTAGTGTACAACCTGCAGTAGTGTACAACCTGCAGTAGTGTACAACCTGCAGTAGTGTACAACCTGCAGTAGTGTACAACCTGCAGTAGTGTACGACCTGCAGTTGTGTACGACCTGTAGTAGTTTACAACCTGCCGCGTGTGTGTTACATAATCACCAGAGATCTCGTGAAGGGTAGAAAATAGAACAGGGTTGTTTTGATGTGAAAGACAAACCCTCGTCCAACTTGTGGGAAAAACCCAGCTGTAACCTTAACCATGAAACTTCCCCCAGAGTCTGGAACGCAACCAGAGGCTCCAAAAATACGCAGACGCTGGCTCCTTCTAGGTATCTTATCCACGTCGAGAATTCTGTGTCAGGCCGCGGCACGGCAATAGAACGACGTCTGCACCTGCTGACACTTCCAGATCAGCTCCAATGTCTGGTGACCACCAAAAAAAACAAAAATCAAAAGTTCCTGGAAATCAGTAAAGCATCTGCTATTTGTCAGCTGGATTAGGTGACTTGAGGTATTCTGGATACTGACGGCCATAAGTCGTAGCAAAAGCTATGATTTCCATGTGATTGACCATACAGCGCTGTAGTACGGCTGGCGTTACATAGACATTTTGAAATTAGCAGAATCATTGCAGGAAACACATTATTCTGAGTTATCCAACCCCGAAAGCAACACGTTAGGTCACACATTTCAATCGTAAATTCAATACGAAGGTCCTGGTCTAACCAAGTCAGGATAGAGGCACACGTTGCGGCCACAATGCCACCGAAAACGGAGTAAAATCTATTGTCAAATCCACCGTTATTGGCCGCACGGTTCTGCAAGAAAAACTGAAGTTTATCTGAAAAGTTATATGGTCAATAACGAATAGAAAATAGAAAAAATTGGAGTCTGGCTCAACAGGACTGGCTTTTCCTTTTCTTTTTATTTTTCAGAAGAAAATATAGTGCATACAAAAGAAAACTTTACATGGTCGACATGACCCAGTCGACGCGTTTCGACTGCACTAGGCAGTCTTACTCAGGACTCATATGGTTCGTCCTAGATGTCAACTTTGCAACTGCTGTTTGTTTGGGTCCAATCACAAAAACAGGTAGACCAGATGCTGCTCCCTAGCTACCGGTTGGGCAGCATCACCGGTTTATATCATTTGCTCTGGTTAATCATCTGGGATCGGCATTTAATAGATTTAATAAAAAATTAAAAACCTTTTAGGTTATTCTCTGGTGATAAGCCTATTATAAAAGCACCAAAAATGCAATAGGTATAAAAATAGTAATTTCAGCAATTTGTATGTGGGTTGCACATAGTCATAGTTTTAAAAATCCAGATCCAGGGACTTTCAAAAATATTAATCCGCACATCAGCCACACCTATGTGAAAGCATCTTGCCCCTACACATCCAAAGGAAACATTCATTCACACAAGTCTTTCCCGCAGCATAGGAAGAAAAGAGCACTGCCTCAGGCAAGGAACGTCACTGGAGCCTCTTGGAAGAAGATTAGATGAATGACGTTACTACCGAGCTGGAGAGAAGAAGGAAAATGAAGTGAAATTAAGGAATTGTTCAGCAGGAACCGTCTGTTCCAGGACGTGAAATGGAAGATAACCACCAGCATGAACATGAATGGGACGTGAACACGTGCAGAAAATTAGAACATAGATATCGGTGTAATGTCATCTATGAGACAGCAGATCCCTAGGATATTATTATTGGAATTGCTCGCTCTTTAGCTGCATGTGAGCACGCATGGATGTCAGACATGTTATTCCTCGCCTTAGGCTAAGTGTACAAGGTATATGCCGAGAGCTTTTTCCATAGGTCCCCATTCACCAGTCTTTTTCGGTCTCGGTCTGCATACCATTTGTATAGGAAAGCACTGTCGGCCCTACAATAGGTCCCTATGGTGGATGGATGCCTAGGCACTAGTGATGAGCGAACGTGCTCGGATAAGGCAATCCTTGCATGTGTTGCGGCTGTCGAACAGCTGCGAGACATGCAGCCGCGGGGACTCGAACATATTTTTCAAGCACGCCGAAGTCACTCGGTTAGCACCCGAGCATGCTCAGATAACACCTTATCCCCCAGCACGTTCACTCATCACTACTAGGCACTAGTGATGAGCGAGTATACTCGTTGCTCGGGTTTTCCAGAGCACGCTCGGGCGGTCTCCGAGTATTTGTGACTGCTCGGAGATTTAGTTTTCGTTGCCGCAGCAATGGGAGCAATAGGATCGGCGCTCTGAATTCGGACATGCTGGATTCTTATCTGTTGAGGAAAAAAAATCGGGGGGAACCATGCAAATTAGACAGTCAGCAGATCCCGTCAATATCAGATGGACAAACCAGGTAGGGCCAAGTAGGATTTAGCTACAAGATGGCACAATGAAATGATAATTACTTCAATTAAAATACTGTTATATGCTCTGATGAAAAGTAAAACAGGGCATCAGGAGGAAATTATATATAATTATTATGTATTTATACTATCCTACAAAGAACAGTATAAATATATATATATATATATATATATATATATATATATATATATATATATATATATATATATATATATATATATATATATATATATATATATATATATATACACACACATACACACACACACACACACACACACACACACACGTATATATACACACACACACACCGTGTATATATATTTTATTCTGTTTTTTTGCAGGATACTAATATGTATATATATATTATATAGTATCTTCCTACAAAGAACAAACAAATACGATTGAATACGCGACTGCATTGCATTTTCCAGAAAAACAGAAATAAAATGCTGCAGAGCGGGAGGCCTATCTCACTGCCTGTTAACAAGAGGGACGGGCATAACAAATCTTCATAAAAAACCGGAGCGATACAGCACAGTACAGCCAGTTCATAGCCGGCTATAAATAGATCTTGTTTCATTGCTCTCAGGATCAAAAGGCACCGAGCAAGCAATGAACAGAAGCTAGGAGAGGCATTATCACAAATCAGCCATTAAATAAAGCAAGGGATTCTCTCTCCTCAGTCTGAAAGCACAAGCTAAGGCTTCAAAAACTGCTGACTGTCCTCCTAAATAATCCGACCCCCCCCAACACCGCTACCCACCCCTCATTAAACCCTTTCAACACCAGATGGATTTATCATATACAATATACGCCTGGGGCGGGAAACGGTTAGAAGGGCATTCCAGCTCTGCATTGTTGTGGCGAGATCAGGCGGCACGATTCATTATTCATTGTTTTTAGAATATAGAACTTTAAAACTTAAGTATCAGGAGTAATGAAAGGGGGTAGGGGGTGCAGAAATTAGGAATGGAGCTAATGAGACTCCTAGAGACAAGCACAAAAACATGCTTAGGCCCTCAGATTACAAAAACTCTCCATATACCTAAACAAACACATTCAGCATATTCCAGCCATCTGTTCCCTGGCTGTAGGTGGGACGGCGGCACCTCCGGCACAGAGTTTATTATTCTACCAAATGCCGTGCTACTAGGATTGTGTTTAATTCATGGACTCGCCACCTCGGATGGATAAAGCAGAAACAGTTGCTTGATTCGGGATTGAAAGTTTAACAGATTCTCCTTCAGTCTGTACTCTGCGGCAAACGGGCACATTCACATTACATGCCCCAAAAAAATAAAAAATCCCAACACACGTACCTGGATGAGTCTGGGAGCTCATGTCAGGCCAAGGGGAGTCTTCAGGGAATTAAAGCAAGATCCAAAGAGCAGAAAAGGGGCTATGCGAAAGATCCTCCGCAGGGTGACGAAAATCCACGATTGCCAACATGAAGCCACTGCGAAGGATTCCCAAATGTGCCGACCTGCAGAGAAAAAAAATAAATAAAGGCCATTTAGTTATTTATTTTACTTATATGGTGCCATTAATTTTCACAGCAATTTACAAACATTATCATCAATGTCCCCATAGTTTGTGAGCCCCAATCTTTATGGGTATTATCAATATATGTAAAAGGGTAACTGTCCTGTGTGAGTAGATGAATAACAACACTACTTCTGGCCATTACAGGGCTTGCATTCTGCATCTTTTCTTCTGTAGGCTCGTTCTCTAATTTGCAATCCACTCTGAGCTGGTGGGAGAAGACAAGTTGCTATGATCTCTCAAACACAGCACAGAGAGGGATCAATGAGCTTTTTTTTTTTTTTTTATTTATTTATTTTTTTTTTTAAGTACACAGAGAAGCAGCAGCCTGGAGGGAATTCTGGTATACAGCAGAAGTGAGTTGTCTGGAGGTGAATCAGCACTGGGGTGAGGTAAATGACTTGTTGGAAAGCTCAGCGCCATCTTTCTAGGTTTCCCTCTGCTCCTCACTCCTCCTCCCCTCTAAACAGATCTATAGATTACAATGGACTTTATTGTGTCACATGCCCAAAGTGAACTGGCCGTCCGTCTTGCAGACTAGATGGATTTAAGCTTTCTTATTTTGACTAAAAAAGGTTAGAATAGTAGTAAATAGTGAGGTGATGTTCCGAAGTGTGGGATAAGCAGAAAATTTAAAAAAAAAAAATCCATTGCACATAGAAGCACCCGGATGAGATTTCACAAAATGTCAAGACTCAATGGAGAATCTACAGGCTGACAATTTTTGCTGTGGATTTTACCTTTGGTAATGCAATTCACAGCATTTCCGCAGCGGAAGGTTTTGCACTGATGTACACTGATAGTCACCTGGCAATGGGAACGATAACGTGGCCTATGGCAAAGCTTAGTCTCTGTTCACACCAATACCCCATGGAACGTATTCATAAACATCTATAGGCCCGACACTTGGCAAAATATAGCTGGAGAATTTTTTTTTTTTTTTCTTTGCCAACTGTAGTGAAATGCAAAAGCTATGGACAGGTAGTCTAGTTTCCTTCTCATAGGAAAACAGGATTATGATTTGGCAACGCTTAAAGGGGGACTGTTTGAACAAAATGACTATGAAAACTGCAAAAAATTAAGTGCACCTTTGACGTAGCCAAACAGTTCAGTACTTCTTGCTTGTCATCAATCTGTGCCCTTCTCAGGCTCCTGTAAAGCCAAAGCTGTCAATGAAGGAAGCGGGGGGCAAAGATAGGTGCAAGGCAACGTCAAGGGTGCTTGGTTTGTCAGAAGCCCCTTAAATCCTTTCAGCATTGCTTAGGCCTCATTCAGAGATCTAATTTTTCATGTAAGAGAAATACAGACTGATTATTTTCATCAGAGTGTGATCCAAATGTCATCCATTTTTCTAGGATGTCGAGTGAAAAACAAAAAAAAAAAAAAAAAAAGATTTCTCTGCCTTCTATGTGACAGTCCATGAAAATTGGACCACATTCAGATCGAATCCAAGTGAGGTCCAATTTTTTCACGGTCCCATAGAATTCCATTGCTGATTTTAGTCCGAGCCTCGGCTCAAAATCGGACGTATCTCAGTGATTTTCTAAGGACCACTTGGTCTGAGAAAAATCCTGGACATGTGAATGGTCCCATAGATTTTCGCAGGTGCGAGTGTTATCCGTGGTTTTTACCGTACGTGAAAATCGGACGTCTAAACGAAGACACATAACGACGGGGATGGCTCTGCATCTCGTAAACATGTAATTAAATATTGCCACTGAAAAAATTATAGTACATAAAGACCATTAAAGCAAGCGCAGATGAAATACACACTGCATACTTAGGATCACAGCCGAGGTATGAACGGAAAATAAAATACTCAAACCAGTACAAAAATAAAAAACTATTGAAAAATTCAGCTTCCAAAACAGCACAAAGCATCAACACTAAACAAATAATCAGGCATTGGTGGTTTGTTAGTAGAAATTATATAGCTGCAGCAGAAAATGTATCAGGTTTATAATTACAGGTTACAAATAATTAATGCTGTATTCTTGACATGGCGCCAGTTCTGTTGAATGAGAAAAATAAAAAAAAAGGAGCATTTCACGGCGTATACATCTATACACAAGCATCTCAGCGGAGCTCCTGCCCCACTGTGGCGGTAAATATTCTAAGCATTCACACTGTGACAGATACTCAAGACCAGAATTACCTACGACTCGCACTGTAGTCAAAATTAGAGATATTATACGGGAGCGTGACAAATCTATTGCAAAATGGTGATTTTTGTCGAATTAAGGGGAAAAGCGTGCTGATCGGAGCATAAAAAGGGTACGACGATTTTAAATCAATTATTTCAAAGAGGGGCTTTTCATTTGGGTGCACGTACTAATAACATGGAAGATTACAGGGGGCCGTTCTAAATGGGCGGGATTAGAATTTTACCTTTGGAACCATTTTATAGCTTCTATTTAGATTAGAACATTCAAACCCTTTACAAAGGGGAAATAAATGGGATTGGAGATGGGCATTGTATCAGCAGGGTCCGATTTCTGGGACACACCACAATGGTGCAGTTATTTGGAAGTAAAAAAAATACTATGCACACCCATATGAGGGGACCTGTCAATCAAGGTGTTGAAGGAATGGCTTCCTATGTTTGTAAACACTGTAACCTATGCTAAACAAACCTGCTGTTTTTGTATATACTGAATTGTTTTTTTCAATGCATTTTGTTCTTTATTTTTATTATTGTACTTATGAATTTTCTGCTTATTTACACACTCAGATGTACCTTGAAAAAGGCTTTATCTAGCCAAAGAATCTTTTGTGTTTTACCCGTATCGGCCTAAATCTATATATATATATAATTGACTAAGGGGTACTTCAGTCTGTCTGTAATGGAAATCCCGCGTCGCTGATTGGTTGCGGCCGGTGGGCGCGACCAATCAGCGACAGGCACAGTCCGGCCGCGAATTGGCCCCCCCTTCTCCCCTCCAGTCAGCGCCCCCTCCATACTCCCCTCCAGTCAGCGCCCCCTCCATACTCCCCTCCAGTCAGCGCCCCCTCCATACTCCCCTCCAGTCAGCGCCCCCTCCATACTCCCCTCCAGTCAGCGCCCCCTCCATACTCCCCTCCAGTCAGCGCCCCCTCCATACTCCCCTCCAGTCAGCGCCCACATAGCGTTTTAGCAGCCCGTTAGACTGCGTTACACCGCGGCATAACGCGGTGTAACACACTCCGTTAACGATGCTATTAACCCTATAAGTGTGACCAACGTTTTACTATTGATGCTGCCTATGCAGCATCAATAGTAAAAGCATATGTTAAAAATTATAAAATAAAATAATCATTACATTCTCACCTTCCGCGCCAGCCTTTCCCGCTCCTCGCGACGCTCCGGTCCCAAGAATGCATTGCGGCAATGATCACGGGTTATTGCCGCAAGGCATTACTGGGAACGGAGCGTTGCGAGGAGCATCCCTAAAGGCATCAGCTGGATCCGGGGGCCACTGGAAGGGGAGTATATAACTATTTTTTATTTTATTTTTTTTATTATTTTTTTATTTTTAAAACAGGGATACGGTGCCCACATTGCTATATACTACGTGGGCTGTTACATACTGCGTGGGCTGTGTTACATACTGCGTGGGCTGTGTTACATACTGCGTGGGCTGTGTTACATACTGCGTGGGCTGTGTTACATACTGCGTGGGCTGTGTTACATACTGCGTGGGCTGTGTTACATACTGCGTGGGCTGTGTTACATACTGCGTGGGCTGTGTTACATACTGCGTGGGCTGTGCTCTAACCTACGTGGCTGTGCAATATACTACGTGGGCTGTGTTATATACTACGTGGGCTGTGTTACATACTGCGTGGGCTGTGCTATATACTACGTGGCTGTGTTATATACTACGTGCCTGTGCTATATACGTGGCTCTGCAATATACTCAGTGGCTGTGCTATATACTACGTGCCTGTGCTATATACGTGGCTCTGCAATATACTCAGTGGCTGTGCTATATACTACGTGGGCTGTGTTATATACTACGTGCCTGTGCTATATACTATGTGGGCTGCGACTCTTTCACCCGGGGCCCTCAAAAACCTGCAGCTGGCCCTGGCTTCAGTGATTAGTCACGGCCGGCCGCGAACAATCAGCGATAGACACAGTCCGGCCGCGAATTGACGCGGGATTTGAACCACACTTCGCTAATTGGTCTCGCCTGGCCGGCCGAATCCGGTTTATTCATTGCATTATTCTGAAATCTTCATAAATAAACTACATACATATTCTAGAATACCCGATGCGTTAGAATCGGGCCACCATCTAGTTTGCAATAAAAATCATATCTGAAGATTTCATTTGTATTTTTCATATATTTATGACTGCATTATTCTTCAGAGCATCCACGTTCATTGGGCAGATAGAGCAAACTTACCCTCTGTTTTACTGGTCGGAGGAATATGTCAGAGCCCTGCCTTGGAGGAGTCACACGGGACGCATAGTACCCCGCAGGCTTTTAACCATGAGTTTGCATTTTTGCAGTAAAACATACACGGCTACAATTCTGCAGCCGGAGTATGATTTGCGCCGGCTACACTACTGCGGCTGGGGTATGATTTGCGTCGCCTGTGGTTCAGGCAGAATAAATCAGATAACATTATTATTATTTATTGTTATAGCGCCATTTATTCCATGGCGCTTTACAGGTAAGGAGGGGTATACATAATAAAAACAAGTACAATAATCTTAAACAATACAAGTCATAACTGGTACAGCAGGAGAGAGGACCCTGCCCGCGAAGGCTCACAATCTACAAGAAACATGTTCCTTTCAACATCTAAACCTTATAAAAGGCGTATCCATTCGCACATAATTATTTCCCCTCCAGTCGAAATGCATCACACTATTGTTATTCAAAATGGATTGTAGCCACAGAAAAATCATTCCTATCTATCACTCGGCCATGTACAATTGCTGATAATACTGAAAATAATAAAGGCATAAATAATAATTAAAAAAAAAAAAAAATGGAGGAACATCTGATGGACATTTTGATCTTTACAAACCATCGATCAGTGGTGGTTATAAAAAGAAATGAACCTGTAAAAAGAACTTCACAAAGTTACATTTCAAAGATGTTATCAATGGTTCCAGAGTTTACCACCCAACGACTTATAATCTCCCACTAAAGAAAGAAAAATAGGAAGTACAAACATGTCCGAGATGAAAAACGCAGCAAGCCATCACAATACTCCCTGTTCTGTTCTAGTGGAAGCATCGATAGTAGACGATGTCACCAACTCATTACATCTCTTTCACAAGTGCGGGATGATCTGTAAACCAGCCCAGCTCTGCCCACTCACCATGAGAAATGTGTACCTCGTCTGTACAGAAACTTCACACGGTGCCAAATAATTATTTTGAAGGTTTAAATTGCAGCCTGTCTGGGGGAAAGAAAAAAAAAAAACTGGATTGAAGCGAATACTTTTTGGTCACCCTAGCAACCAGTTTTCGAGAGTGGAATATAGCGCGGTGTGATTCCAGCCATTACTGAGCACGATCATCCTACTGCAGAAGCTCCTCGGCAGGAAGACAAGAAAGCCGGGCCTATTACTTCTACATGGCTGCTGGGGCGCTGCGTCCGTGTGGCGGGCACTCAGCGCTACAACGGCACAGTGCAGTTAGTGAAAGGCAGTAAAACAAAATCCCTGCAGAGAGGACGCAGGGGGCCTGATTTCAGAGACTTTGTCCTACACTTCCAGAAAAGTAGTCGCTTTTACATTGCAAGTGCAGTAGCGATCGGTCCGCTTTCACCCGATCAGCTGAATTTTGGAATGTTAATAGGGATTGTCCGAAATGTAAGAAAATAAACAAACAAAAATACAACATTTACTTGTCTAGTGCTCCACAACTAGAGAACGGATACTCTGGGGTCCCCGCTAACCTTTACTTTTATGCAGCAATGACCTGTTGTAAATTAAAGTGACAAATGCATCCTGGTAAGGCACAAGATTGCTGAAAAGAGTGATTGACTGCAGCGGTGATGGGCGATGCAAATAGTAAACAGAGAGCGGAATAGCGATAGGAGAGACAGCACAGGGGAGGGAGAGTAACATCTCATTTTATTAATGTACCCCAGTGCTGCCCATTGGAGGCTAGAACGCTATAATCAGGAAATATATTTAAAGTAATTTTCTTTAAAGGGGTTGTCCAGGGATAACGTTAGAAAATTCTCCGGTGCCTGGAGCGGGTGGTCACGTGACCACAAGTATGCAATTTGCCTACATGCGACGGTCACAAGCCGACTAGACGTGCACACTCTCATTCAATACAAGTGAATTGAGCAAGGCCATGCAAGTCTAGTCGGAATGTGGCCAGGAGTATGTAATTTGCATATCCGCGGTCACATGACCGCCCACTCCAGACACCGGAGAATCTTCTAACCACAAGCCTGGAGGTCCAGATTTTGATGTAAAGATTTAGATAACTCTAGTGTTATTAGGACACACACAGCCTGTCAGTGTAGGTACAATACCAGTTGTAATCCCTATGCTGATCAGCACAATTTCAGATACAATTAAGAATCAATCAAATCCACCATGGAGACATATGTTTAACCTGAAAATGACCCTTCATGTAACATTTCTACCCATTATTTACACAAGGAAACTATCAGCGCCCACGCATAAATCTTGCATTAGGAGCCATTTCAATGTCTTGTTCGTGATTCAGGGTGGGGTGACAGAGTTACATCTGCTGCCACGAGCACTACATGTGTGTATGTATATATCGTATATATATATATATATATATATATATATATATATATATATATATATATATATACATATACATATACATATACACACACATTATATATATATATATATTTGTTGCTCTACAGCACCCCAAGCACATCTCATTTACAATACTTTAGTAAATGTTGCAATTTTATAATTATTGTTGTTCTCTGCATTGTGAAGGCTATGTCCATTGCATTCAGTGCTACATATAACATTTAGACAAGCTTAATTTTAGCAATTACAATCTAAAAGTTCTGCGTAGTTTGAAAGATATATCTATTCTATTTACATAGTATGTACTGCATTTAGGGGCAGCACAGTGGCTCAGTGGTTAGCACCAACGTTTCCAGCGCTGGGGGTCCTGGGTTCAAATCCCACCAAGCTTTGCAAACAATAATTGAGATAATAAATAATGAAATAATAATAGAAAAAACGGAGGCAAACGTGTGCAGTCCATGTACAGCATTCCTCACTCCACTTTGCATGGGACAATATTTGCACATGTACAGATACAATGTAAAGGCCCCTACACATTCCCCATACAGGAGATTTAATGAAATTCCTTTCTAAATCTATAAGTATGACTATAGAGCTGTTCGCCTTTAGTGGCTATAACGGCTTCTGCTCTTTTGGGAAGACCTTCTACAAGATTTGGGAGGTGTCTGGGAATTCTTGCCGATTCATCCACATGAACATTTGTGAGGTCAGACAATGACCCCTCGCTTGGCCCCGATAACTTAATAGAGCCTATACTCCCCTCCTGTGCTGGCGCCGTTCCCACGGTGTCGGCACTCGCTCCAATCAGGGCTCTCGTAAGGTTCTTTTGCAACACATGACCCCGATGCCCAATCAGCATCGGCGTCACTGCCTCCCGTGGAATTAAGCATGAAGAGGAAGTCAGAAATCAGCTGAAGCCCAAACTTCCTCTTCATATTCTGTCCGAAGGCGGGGACAGTGACGCCAGCGCTGACTGGGCGCCGGGGCCACATGTTACAACAACGCACGAGAGCCCCTGGGAGAGCAAGTGCTGACACCGTGGGAGCGGTGCCGTCACAGGAGAAAGGTATTGGCTTATTTTATGAGGGGCAAAAATTTGGATCAAGAAGAGGTTGTCCTAGTAGTGGACAAACCCTTTAAAGGGAATCTGTCTGCAGAATTTCACACCCCAAATTATTTACACGGACATGTAGCTCTTTCAAGGACAAGTCCAGAGATACAGGTCCTTCTCAAAAAATTAGCATATAGTTTTAAATTTCATTATTTACCACTAGATGGCAGCCCGATTCTAAAGAATCGGGAGTCTAGAATCCATATATACTTTATTTATTCAAATGTAAGAATAATTTGGTGGGCGGGGCCCCTCGGCCTCCGATTTGGTGGGCGGGGCCCCTCGGCCTCCGATTTGGTGGGCGGGGCCCCTCGGCCTCCGATTTGGTGGGCGGGTCCCCTCGGCCTCCGATTTGGTGGGCGGGTCCCCTCGGCCTCCGATTTGGTGGGCGGGTCCCCTCGGCCTCCGATTTGGTGGGCGGGTCCCCTCGGCCTCCGATTTGGTGGGCGGGTCCCCTCGGCCTCCGATTTGGTGGGCGGGTCCCCTCGGCCTCCGATTTGGTGGGCGGGTCCCCTCGGCCTCCGATGTGGTGGGCGGGTCCCCTCGGCCTCCGATGTGGTGGGCGGGTCCCCTCGGCCTCCGATGTGGTGGGCGGGTCCCCTCGGCCTCCGATGTGGTGGGCGGGTCCCCTCGGCCTCCGCTTTGCTGGGCGGGGCCGCTCGGCCTTCGATTTGGTGTGTGCTCTGCCTGGGGCCACTGTGCTCTGCCTGGGGCCCCATATGCTGCCTGGGGCCCCTGTGCTCTGCCTGGGGCCCCATATGCTGCCTGGGGCCCCTGTGCTCTGCCTGGGGCCACTGTGCTCTGCCTGGGGCCACTGTGCTCTGCCTGGGGCCCCTGTGCGCTGCCTGGGGCCCCTGTGCGCTGCCTGGGGCCCCTGTGCTCTGCCTGGGGCCACTGTGCTCTGCCTGGGGCCACTGTGCTCTGCCTGGGGCCCCATAGGCTGCCTGGGGCCCCTGTGCTCTGCCTGGGACCACTGTGCTCTGCCTGGGGCCCCATATGCTGCCTGGGGCCCCTGTGCTCTGCCTGGGTGTAGGACACTGGTGACGTCACTTAGCTCCGGACATTAGCTCCGGACATTAGCTCCGGACATTAGCTCCGGACATTAGCTCCGGACAAAGCCACGGAAGTTGGCACAAATTGCAGGAAGTAGTATTCTAGGCAATTATATATTAGATAATGTAATGATTACAATTAAACTTTCATATATTATAGATTCATTATCCACCAACTGAAATTTGTCAGGTCTTTTATTGTTTTAATACTGATGATTTTGGCCTACAACTCCTGATAACCCAAAAAACCTGTCTCAATAAATTAGCATATTTCACCCGTCCAATCAAATAAAAGTGTTTTTTAATAACAAACAAAAAAAACATCAAATAATAATGTTCAGTTATGCACTCAATACTTGGTCGGGAATCCTTTGGCAGAAATGACTGCTTCAATGCGGCGTGGCATGGAGGCAATCAGCCTGTGACACTGCTGAGATGTTATGGAGGCCCAGGATGCTTCAATAGCGGCCTTAAGCTCATCCAGAGTGTTGGGTCTTGCGTCTCTCAACTTTCTCTTCACAATATCCCACAGATTCTCTATGGGGTTCAGGTCAGGAGAGTTGGCAGGCCAATTGAGCACAGTAATACCATGGTCAGTAAACCATTTACCAGTGGTTTTGGCACTGTGAGCAGGTGCCAGGTCGTGCTGAAAAATGAAATCTTCATCTCCATAAAGCATTTCAGCCGATGGAAGCATGAAGTGCTCCAAAATCTCCTGATAGCTAGCTGCATTGACCCTGCCCTTGATGAAACACAGTGGACCAACACCAGCAGCTGACATGGCACCCCACACCATCACTGACTGTGGGTACTTGACACTGGACTTCAGGCATTTTGGCATTTCCTTCTCCCCAGTCTTCCTCCAGACTCTGGCACCTTGATTTCCGAATGACATGCAAAATTTGCTTTCATCAGAAAAAAGTACTTGGGACCACTTAGCAACAGTCCAGTGCTGCTTCTCTGTAGCCCAGGTCAGGCGCTTCTGCCGCTGTTTCTGGTTCAAAAGTGGCTTTACCTGGGGAATGCGGCACCTGTAGCCCATTTCCTGCACACGCCTGTGCACGGTGGCTCTGGATGTTTCCACACCAGACTCAGTCCACTGCTTCCTCAGGTTCCCCAAGGTCTGGAATCGGTCCTTCTCCACAATCTTCCTCAGGGTCCGGTCACCTCTTCTCGTTGTACAGCGTTTTCTGCCACATTGTTTCCTTCCAACAGACTTACCATTGAGGTGCCTTGATACAGCACTCTGGGAACAGCCTATTTGTTGAGAAATTTCTTTCTGGGTCTTACCCTCTTGCTTGAGGGTGTCAATGATGGCCTTCTTGACATCTGTCAGGTCGCTAGTCTTACCCATGATGGGGGTTTTGAGTAATGAACCAGGCAGGGAGTTTTTAAAAGCCTCAGGTATCTTTTGCATGTGTTTAGAGTTAATTAGTTGATTCAGAAGATTAGGGTAATAGGTCGTTTAGAGAACCTTTTCTTGATATGCTAATTTATTGAGACAGGTTTTTTGGGTTATCAGGAGTTGTAGGCCAAAATCATCAGTATTAAAACAATAAAAGACATGACAAATTTCAGTTGGTGGATAATGAATCTATAATATATGAAAGTTTAATTGTAATCATTACATTATGGTAAATAATGAAATTTAACACTATATGCTAATTTTTTGAGAAGGACCTGTACCTTTAAATGGCCAGTCCATTCCTTAGTTATTGAGAAATCAGAGTTTGAATGGATACGTAAACGTGACATAAGTCCTTACCGAGCCGCTGGCACTCCAGCTCTATTCCCCACCCAGCGGTGCCTCATCTGATTCACCGACAGCCTCTATACTGTGTGACTTCAGGAAAAGGATCCGGCAGGAGGTGATGCAAAGGGCGCAGAATAGAGCTGGAGTGACAGAGGCTTGGGAATAGCTTCCACAAGCCAAAAGCATTCAGCCCCTTTTAAAGAAACATAAAATACGGTACTTTAACATTCGGCATTAAATCACAATCCCGTGGTGGAAATTATCCATATTATCGGTTATGTCTCAGGCTGGGGTAAATACGATTACTGTACAATCATTTTTGGATGTATTAAAAAGAAAACAAAGCAAGCAAGTATAAAATCAACATGTAATATCTAACAATCTTGTGCTGATCCTTGGCAACAAGCAGCACTAAAAATAAACACTTGTCTATAAATTATAGGTTGTTTCCTTTTGAGGAACAGGGTACGCCTACTCTCTGCACCCGTTAGCGAAAAGCCTAATGCCTAGATTTGTTACCTCCGGCAAGGTACAATAGTTTGACCACTCATGTCCGGACAGAAGATTTTTTTCCCCTTCTTCTGTTAATGTGTAGGTTTGTGGAAATCAGATGAATACGGCTGCAAGAAGCACAAGTCGTGGCTATATGAACACAACAATGGCAGCTGTTAAAAGGGCCAAATCACAGCACAAATCCCATAAGAATAGGACAACTATAAACGCCCTACATATAGAAGTTAGGGTCATGCCAAATCCCTACGATTGATTGCAAGGTCTACTGCAATTAAAGGGACTTTCCTAAAATAGTCAGTAGACGTCTATCCATAGGGGATAACTTATTGATCGATGGGACCCTCAGTAATCCTCTAGATCACGGATGTCAAACTGACAGCGGCATTTAACGCGCGCTTCCGGCCATCGGGCAGGAAATGTGCGTACTGCTGACACCAGTCATGTGATCGGGGGTCATCGGTGCATTGGCATAACAACCAGAGGTCTCCTGAAGACCTCTATGGTTGTTGATGCCAGATTGCTGTGAGTGCCACCCTGTGGTCGGCGCTCATAGCAGAGCAGTAATTCAGCTACATAGGAGCGATCTGAGAATCGCTCCTATGTAGCAGAGACGATCAGGCTATGCCAGCTTCTAGCCTCCAATGGAGGCTATTGAAGCATGGCAAAAGTAAAAAAAAAAATGTTTTAAAAAATATGAAAAAAATATTTAAAAAAAATATATAAAAGTTTAATTCACCCCCCATTCGCCCCATTCAAAATAAAACAATAAAAAAAAAAAAATCAAACCTACACATATTTGGTATCGCCGTGTTCAGAATCGCCCGATCAATAAAAAAAAAATAAAGCATTAACCTGATTGCTAAACGGTGTAGCGAGAAAAAAAAAATTTAAAAACGCCAGAATTACCTTTTTTTTGGTCGCCGCGACATTGCATTAAAACGCAGTAACAGGTGATCAAAAGAACATTTCTGCACCGAAATATTGTAATTAAAAATGTCAGCTCGGTGCGCTACAGCTCTCGGAAAATTGCGATTTTTTTTTTTATTTTTTTTAAGCAAAGTTTGGAATTTCTTTTCACCACTTAGATAAAAAATAACCTAGACATGTTAGGTGTCTATGAACTCGTAATGACCTGGAGAATCATTGTGGCAGGTCAGTTTTAGCATTTAGTGAACCTAGCAAGAAAGACCAGCAAAAAAACAAGTGTGGGACTGCACTTTTTTTGCAATTTCACCACACCTGGAATTTTTTTCCCGTTTTCTAGTACAAGACATAGTAAAACCAATGGTGTCGTTCAAAAGTAAAACTTGTCCCGCAATAAAACAAGCGCTCACATGGCCATATTGACAGAAAAATAAAAAAAGTTATGGCTCTGGGAAGGAGGGGAGCGAAAACCGAAAACACAAAAACGAAAAAGGGCTGCAGAGCGAAGGGTACAACCACAAGACGGATTTCATCAAACCAGGTATCATTTTAATCAGTGTAATAGCACCGACCTGACACTGTGTGTAATTTATTGTGCACAATCCTGCTGACAGGTTCCCTTTAAGCTATGTTGGACACAACCCCCTGTATAGCAATGCACATGCAAAACTGCCACTCCAATTTAATTTAAAAAAAAAATCATAATTCTGTTTTGCAGCCATCATGTGTCCACTTCAACATAAAAAATTTGGTAAAGGGCCCTCTTCAACCGCTTTCCTCTTTTCTGTCACTTCATGGGATAAGAACTCTTGAACTAAACATATCCAATAAATTCTGAGATTGCTTTTCATGACACACATATTTTATGTTAGTGGTAAATTTAGGTCAATATGAAGTTTATTTATTCTGATGAACCAAAAATAAATAATAATTCAGGTTTCAAACCTTTAATTTTTATGCCCATAGAACAGACAGTCATTCAGCACAATATAGTTAATAACATTCACCACATGTCTACTTTACGTCAGCATCATTTTAGAAACATCTTTTTTTGGTTAGAACACTTAAAAGCTTAGCTGCAGTTTTTCATTTATTTTTTTTTTTTTTTACAAATTTACAAAAGCTGTTTTTAGGGACCACTTCTCTTCTGGAGTAACTTTGAAGGGTCTATGTGTCAGAAAACAGCCAAACAAGCTGAACCTCCCATTCAAAGCCAGATTCAGGAAGATTCTGCATCAGAAAAATTAACGTCAAGTAGAATGAAAAAAATATTTACTGTATTTATTTGTTAAAACTAAAAAGTTGCGTTAGCCCCAAAGCTTTAATATTCACAAGGGTAGAAGGAGAAAACGGAAAAAGGGAGATAATTCGTTGTTTAATTTCTCCCGAGCACAGATACCCCATGTATCGTCACAAACTACTGTCTGGGCTCACAGCAGAGCTCGTAAAGGAAGGAGCACCATTTGACTTTTGGAGAGCCATTGTAGATGACATGTTGAGTTTTCAGGGCCCCTCAGATGCTAAAACAGGAGAACCCCGCACCCACCAAAAGTGACCCCATTTTGGAAACTGCACTCCTGACGGAATTAATCTAGTTGTGGGTTAGTACCTTCATTCCACAGATGCTTCACAGAATTTTATGATATTGGGTGGTGTAAAGGAATAATTAAAATTTTTCCACTAAACTATTGCTTTAGCAAATTTTTGATGTTCACAATGGGAAACAATGATCCCTATAACTTGTTACTCAATTTATTCTGAAAATATTATTGTTATTCTGAACAATTAGGTGGGAACGTACAAATAAATATTTGGCCACGCCAAGGGGGCACCGAGCGCCTGTGCTTGGTGTGAGCAGTCATTCTGAGTTGACACCAATTACGGTAACCTTCTTCCTTTATGAAGTTGGGAAGGATTTGCAAAACCCAAACACCAGCCAAGGAGACCGTTCTTACTACTAAACCATACAGAAGGTGTATTTTTTTTACATTAATTTCTAGCGATGAGAAAACTATGGTATAGAAAATGATCTGCTGCACAACGCAACAGCCAGCATAGACCAGAAAAAAAAAGAGAATATCTCCAGGGCCTCCGAAAGCAGCAGGAAGGGAATAAGAAGCGTACTAGACATCACAGCATAGAATTAATCCCTCTGTATCAGCCCGGCACTCGGAGTAAAATAAGGATCTGATTGTTGTGTGGTCTGGAGCCTGGCACTGCGATAATGCCGTGATACCTGCTATTAAGAGCACGGTTAGCCACAAGGCGATTGCTCCCTGTGAGCACGCTGAAGTTAACAACTGGCACTGCGGCCACAGCTTCCATTATGTATTCATTACAGAAGATGGCAAAGAGAAGACCGCCAGCAGGCAGGGGAACATGGCAATAAGCGCTGCAAGCATTGGCATTTATTTCCATACGACAAGTCTTCATAGAGACCATACACGCTGCAAGATCAGCACCTACTGAGGTTTGAGGATCTCCATTTACACTCCTTCCACCAATCTACATGATCAAAGGTAAGAAAACTAATCTCCCTAGAAGACACTGGCATAGGAGACTATTAAGAGATGTGACCATATTCTGGGGAGATTAGATTAACCCCTTAAAGAACTGGCGATTTTTCTTTTTTGCCTCCCCTTCTTCCAAGAGCCATAATTTTTTTTTTATTTTTCCACTAACATAGGTGCACTAGGGCTTACATTGTGGGACGAGGTGTACTTCTGAAAGACACCATTCTATCCAAGTCCATCTATCTATGACAAGTCACTGAACCTTCAGTGTCCTACCTCCTTATTATAAATCCTGCGCCTGCACATTTAATATTGTGGTAGTCAAAAAAAAAATTTGCGCTGGCGGCGCATGCGCAGTAGAATCTAGCCACAAGCAAAGCTCTCAATCTGCGCATGCGCCGCCCACTGTATTCCGAGGACCACTGCGGGAGAATGCACAAGAAGAGGAACATGGCAACACAGAATACAAGAGATCTGATATTAGCACTGATAAAATAATGAGGATACATCAACCTAGTGATTATCTAACTATCTAACTACCAATGTACCTATCAAACGCTCCATTATCGGCTTATATAGTGGCTATCTAATTTCTATCTTCACTGACTGCTTACACCATGCTATAAACATACACACACTATCTCACCCTATTATCCCTAGCTAAGTAGCCAGCTAGAAAATTAATAATCATGATATATTTTAATATATTGGTGGCACAGTGGGGATGAACTCATTTTATCAGTGTTATCTCAAATCTCCTATGTCGCCATGTTCGGCGGCGACAATCTTCTCTTCTTCTGCGCGCTCCCGCCCTGGTCCTCGGAACGTAGTGGGCAGCGCATGCGCAGATTGAGAACATCCCTCGCCGATAGATGCTACTGAGCATGCCTCGCAGACATTTTCTTGGAGCCATTTTTTTTTTTTTTTGAAGACCACAATATTAAATGTGCATATACAATATTTAATCTAGGAGGCAGGACACTGAAGATTCAGGACAGCCCGCCTGATCTAATAGTACTGGCGTCATTAGGCTGTGAGCCAGACACAGTACATCACACGTATCTACATGACTGGTGCCATATGCAAGCGCCATCTGGGTGCATGTTTCATATTACACCGCCACCCGTCCATGTATTGGTAGGTTTGGGAGTGGCTGTCTGCATCAGTATTCTGAACCTGTGCTGCCCCCACTTTTATCATGGTGGTCTGCTGCATCCTGCTACTGCATTGGTAATCTGACGTGGTGTTGATAAGGCTATATCTTTTTTCTGTGATGTTTTTTTAAAATTTTGCTCTGTGTTATTTATTTAAAAAAAAAAAATGGCAGCAGCAAGTTCGCCTTAGCAAAAATACTGCCAGCGTTTCCCTAAAGTGTCTTTGCCTTCAAAACTCAGCAGGTAAGCCAGCAACTTAAAACTGTTC
This sequence comes from Ranitomeya variabilis, assembly GCF_051348905.1. Classification (NCBI taxonomy): domain Eukaryota; kingdom Metazoa; phylum Chordata; class Amphibia; order Anura; family Dendrobatidae; genus Ranitomeya; species Ranitomeya variabilis. The sequence continues at coordinate 179,674,165 of NC_135238.1, forward strand.
TGTGCACATATAACAGCCATCATTTCCCCTCCCGTCCCAGACAGCAATGCCAATAAATGCCAGCCACGGGGACCCACAAACATTTCCAGCTACCAAATACAGGGACAAACAATATGCCCCAAAATACGGCAGCTGGTCAACACTTATAGGGCTCCGCTTTCTCGTATCAGGGAAAGTAATGCCGCAGCTGCCAACACACAACACCCGGCAGATACCATCGGACCTACTAGCAGAACTTCATTCCTCCTGGTAGGGTTCCAGCTTCAGTCACGGGGCGGCACCGGCCCACATTCTGCTACCGCCCTGGGTGTAGAGAGCGATAGCTGTATTGGCGCCCCCTGACTGACAGCCACAAAGCAGTGGGGTTAGCGGTCAGTCAGAGCCAGGGGCACGGTTACAGCCATCACTCTCTACACCCAGACCGATGACTGAATCTGTGCCGGTGCCGCCCCGGTGACTGACACCTCAACACTGCCGGGAGGAATAAAGTGCGGGCGACGGGCAGATACAGAACGTTATTAACCTGCAGATTTGCCCCATATCTGCAGGTTAGTAGTGTTTTTCATGTGACAGGTTGCCTTTAACGTCATTTTCACAATTGCCAAATTTGCTTTGGATTTTCAGTACTGATTCCAAACCAAGTCGTCGGTACAGTACAATGAAAGTGAATGGAATGCAGGAGTGCCCAATAATATGCCTAAGATAAAAAAAAATAACATGCACAGCTATGAGGGCATGCTGTGAATTTTAATATCTGTACTTTGCTCTGGCATGGATTTGCCATCAATTTTACCCTTCTGGGTAAGTCTAGAGCACAATATTCATCCTAAACGAGAAGATTCTGCTATCGACAGGTCACGGATTTCTGCTGTGTGTGAACACAGTGGCATAGATGGCTACCGCAGGGAGAGACGAGTGGCCACTATATACTGCCTCGTCTCCGTATAATCAGTACATTTTAAAGCAGAAATTATGGAAATATAATTGAAATAAAGGTTTTGAGGACCTCTTATTAATAGCCCCAGGGTGCAGTATAACCCCCCCCCCCAAAAAAAAAAATAGAATTAGTTCTTACCGGTAATTCGGTTTCTAGGAACCTTCCACGACAGCAGTATCGGAGGATGTCTCCCCGCCCTAATAGGGGACAGGAAACAAAGAGGTTAAATACCCCTCCCCTTCCTGCAACCACCAGTGTTTTTTCTGGACACAGTAGCATGTATAGTTACCATTTAAGTGCAGGAATCATAAATTTATAAAACAGATAGGGAGGGAAATTAGTGCCGTCGTGGAAGGTTCCTAGAAACCGAATTACCGGTAAGAACTAATTCTATTTTCTCCAGTCACCTTCCACGACAGCAGTATCGGAGTGATACCAACCGCTAATTTCTTTAGGGAGGGACAACCACCTGCAGAACACATCTGCCGAACGTTAGATCCCTGTTGAAGTTGAGCCTGGTGAACGTATGTATTGACGACCAGGTGGCGGCTCTGCAAATCTGCTCTGCTGAAGCGCTTCCCCTTTCCGCCCAGGAGGTTGAGACTGAGCGGGTAGAGTGGGCCTTCAGAGAAGCTGGGGGTGATAGCTTTTGAGAAGAGTATGCTAGGCTAATGGCCTGCTTTATCCAATTAGCGACTGTGCTTTTGGCTGCCTTCTTGCCCTTATTACGCCCTGACCACTGGATGAACAGGTTTTGATCCAACCTCCAATCCTCCATTTGCTGGAGGTAGAACAGGACCACCCTGCGGACGTCCAGGGTGTGAAAGACCTCCTCTTTAGGATTAGAGGGATTGAGACAGAAAGAAGGTAATATGATGTCCTGATTTCTGTGAAAGCTTGAAGCTACCTTAGGTGTAAAGGACGGGTCTAATTTGAGGATTATACTATCCGTAGTTATAGTCAGGAATGGTTCCTGAATTGATAAGGCTTGTAACTCCCCTATACGCCTGGCAGTGGTGATAGCTACCAGAAAGACCGTTTTGAGGGTTAAGATCTTTAAGCTAGATGCTGAAAGGGGTTCAAAGGGGTCCCCGGTCAGACCTTTTAGCACCAGGTTTAAGTCCCAAGGTGGGGTATGGATCTGGAGTCTCGGACGGATTCTGGTTGCCGATGATATGAATCGTTTCACCCATCGATGACTTGCTAGATCCCGGTCAAAGAAAGCACCAAGAGCTGACACCTGAACCTTTAGGGTACTTGGTGAAAGACCCAGCTCTAAGCCCTTCTGTAGAAATTGAAGAATCTGCGCAATATTTGGGTTGAAAGGATCCGGACTGTTCGGGGCACACCATGATGAAAATTTCTTCCATATCTTGCCATAAATGGCGTTCGTTATTGGCTTCCTACTTTTCTGTAGGGTTTCGATTACTTCCTGCGAGAGTCCTCTGGCTCTCAGGATCTCGGTTTCAGTAACCAGGCTGTCAACTTTAGTTTGTGTAGGTCTGGATGGGTCAGGGGACCCTGTTGAAGAAGGTCGTGTCTCTGTGGTAGCGGAATCGGGCCTTCTAGACACATGCCAGTTAGTGCGCTGAACCAGCTCCTTCCTGGCCATAATGGGGCCACCAAAATCGTTGTGACTTGATCCGTCCGGATCTTCTGCAACGTCCTGGGTAGCAATGGTATCGGTGGAAAAGCATATGCCAGGGTAAACTCCCAGGGGTGGGAGAACGCGTCCAGTCCTAGTGTCCCGTTTGAGGGGGTCAGGGAGAAGAAGGTGTTTGATTTTGTGTTCTGAATGCTGGCAAATAGGTCCACATCGGGAGTTCCCCACCTCTGGACCAGGGCTAGGAATACCTCCTGGTTTAGAGACCATTCCCCTGGATGGAAGTCTCTCCGGCTGAGATAATCCGCCTGGGAATTGTCCAATCCCCTTATATGAACTGCCGAGATTGACATCAGGTGGTTTTCTGCCCAGGAAAAAATCCTTCCAGCAGTCAGCTTCAGGTTCGAGTGTCCTGTGCCCCCTTGGTGTCGGAGATATGCCACGGTGGTCATATTGTCGGACATCACCCGGACATGGTAGCCCTGGATGATGACAGATGCGGCTTTTAGCGCCTCTTCCACCGCTTTCAATTCCCTCAGATTTGAGGAACTGCATCTCACATCTGGGGCCCACAACCCCTGGAAGTGGAAGCCTTCTATCACGGCGCCCCGACCTCTCTGACTTGCGTCTGTTGTGAGAACTCTGAGGGGAAGCTGATCCCAGCTGACTCCTCGGTGTAGATTCTGGGGGTTCAGCCACCATAACAGAGAGGATCTCACATGCGAGGGAAGGGGAATCTTCCTGGTTAAGGCCATCTGATGTCCTCTTGAGTATGCCAGGATGTGTGATTGAAGTATTCTCGTATGGGCTTGCGCCCAGGAGACTGCTTGAATGCAGGATGTCAATGAGCCCAGGACTGACATAGTCTCTTAGAGTCGGGGCTCTTTGATCTCTGAACCTGGAGATCCTGCGGACAAGATCGGTCTGACGGTCCTCGGGTAGAAAGGACATTCTCTTCTCCGAATCCAGAAGGATTCCTAGGAATTTCTTCTGTGGCGAAGGCTGGAGGTCTGATTTCTCCAGGTTCGGGATCCACCCGAGAGATTCTAGAATGTCGAGGACTCTTGTCACATCCTGATTGAGACGTGAAGCGGATGGAGCGATGATAAGAAAATCGTCCAGGTATGGTACGACACAGATCCCCTGTTGACGAATAAAGATTACCGCTTCTGTCATGATCTTGGAGAAGACTCGTGGAGCCGACGAGACTCCGAACGGGAGGACGTTGAATTGGTAATGGCTGACCCGTTTGTTTTGGGAGATCGCGAACCTGAGGAATCTTCTGTGGTCTGGGTGTATTGGCACATGATAGTATGCGTCCCTCAGGTCCAGCGTCGCCATCACCCAGTCCTGACCGATCAGCGGGATTGCTGATCTGATCGATTCCATTTTGAATCTCCGGTATTTAATTACCTGATTTAGAGGTTTCAGGTTGATAATGATACGATGTTTCCCTGAGGGTTTTTTCACCACGAAGAGGTGGGAATAGTGACCACCTCCTATTTCCCGATGTGGTACCTGGGAGATCACCTTCGCTCGAAGCAGGTCTAGGATATCCGGCATCAAAATTTCCCGAAGTCCTGGGGATTGTAGGGAAGTGATAGACAGACGATGGGGAGGAGGACTCTCGAACTCCAATCTTAGTCCCTCCCGTATGGTACGTAGGACCCACTGGTTTGTGGTAATCACCTGCCACTGGGAGAGGAATCCCGAGAGTCGACCCCCGACCGGAGGGCAGTCATTGTTTTTCAGAGGCCTGAGTCGGTTGGGGGACCAGGATGTTTCTGGCTTTTCCTCCCTTGGGGTAACTCCATCATCCTGATTTGCCCTTACCCCTGTAATTCTGCTGGGGGGTTTGGTCACGGGGGGGGGGGGGACGAAAAAACCGCTTCTTAGGGTTCTTTTGTTCCGGAAGGACCTTCTTATTATCCGAAGCTTTGTCCAAGATTTCGTCCAGGACTGGCCCGAATACATAATGACCCTGGAAAGGTATACCGCAAAGCTTAGACTTTGAGGTAATATCACCTCCCCAGGATTTGAGCCACAAAGCTCTTCTAGCGGAATTAGTGAGAACCGCTGATTTAGCGGCAACCCGTACTGATTCTGTGGAGGCGTCCGCGAGGAATCCGGTTGCCCTTTGGAGCAGAGGAAGAGAATTAAGAATCTCTTCTCTGGGTGTACCCTGCACCAGGTGATTTTCCAATTTACGCAGTCAGAGGAACAGGGATCTGGCTACACATGTTGATGCCACGTTGGACCTCAGTAGGTTAGTTGAAGTCTCCCAGGATTTTCTTAATAAACTCTCAGTTTTGCGATCCATGGGATCTTTTAGCTGTGAGGAATCTTCAAAAGGCAGGGCCGTTTTTTTGGTTACCCTTGAAACCTGGACATCGACCTTGGGTATTTCGAAAAGAGAACAGTCTCCCTCCAAGGGAAAACGGTTCTTTGAGTTCTGATGGCACATTTAACGCTTTCTCTGGAAGGCCCCACTCATGGAGGATGAGACTTTCTATATTTTCGTGTATGGGGAATCCCTTTACCGATTTGGGCTTTAACCCCCCGAACATGTCATCCTGTACAGAATGGCCCTCCACCTCCTCCTCCACCCCCATGGTGCCCCTCACCATAGACACTAATTCCTCCAAATCCTCGGAGGAAAAGAGATACTTTTTGTTGTCTGATTTGGGAGCAGAGGTAGAGGCAGAACTCTCATTCTCCCAACGGTCCCCTGAGTCAGAAGTATGCACTTCTCCTGAGTCAGAGTCAGAGACTACAGGGGCTATTTTCCTTTTTTTAGCAGGAGGAGGCTGTGGTGTCGGGGGCTGGGAGAAGGTCGCCATGGAAGATTGAACTTCCTGCCTGATGAGAGTCCTGATGCTGTCCATAAGAGAGGGCTGTTCAGCACGCAGAACCTCGTCTGTGCATGGCTGGCAGAGCTTCTTTTTATATGTGGAGGGAAGCTTGGACGCACATGCAGCACACTTGCGACTGGGCACCTTCTTAGAGGCAGAAGCCTTGTCTCCCTAAAGGAGAGAGAGAGAAGACGGGCTAAGTCGCTTGATTTTTAGAAAATGGACAGCAAGGGACATCATCCCACTACTTACGGCAGGGGGGTGAGCGCTGGGCTCTGCAGAAGCAGAGTGAAGGGATTTGTCGCCATCCATATCAGAGATCTGACTATAGAGGGTATAGACAGGAGGTCTTACCTGGAGGCTTCCTTAGCCAGGAATAAATAGGTTACCGAGGCTCCCAGCGAGATTGGTGGTGCTCCTCCCCCTCGTGGTGTCCGTTTGATGGGGGGGGGGGGGGGTCAAGGACGCCCCGTCCATGCCGCCACTGCATGTCCCGGCTCAGGACGCTGAACGGCGCGCGCGGGAGCTGCGGCGCAAGGAGCCGGCGAAAAAAACGGAAGTTCGGCTGAACGTCACTTCCGGTGCGCGCGCGCGCGCCAGCTCCAGCAGCAGCGTGGAGGGAGGAGGAAGCCGGGGAGCTTGAGAAGGACCCCGGAGCACCGCACCGCCCTGCTTTGCCTCCCGAAAGAGGCGCGGGTAGGGCGGGCAGGGGCCCCAAGTCGCGTGGAAGGTCACGGAGATGGGAGCAGTCTGGATGGAGGAGGAGAGCGGAGCCCCCGACCTCGACTGCCCGGCTAGAAAGGTAACAGTGCTCCCGGTCGCCGGCCACGGCAGCACTATCAGAGAACCTCTTCATGCCCCATAGGGGACAGGAAAAACACTGGTGGTTGCAGGAAGGGGAGGGGTATTTAACCTCTTTGTTTCCTGTCCCCTATTAGGGCGGGGAGACATCCTCCGATACTGCTGTCGTGGAAGGTGACTGGAGAAACACTCAATACTTAGCCCCTGGCAGCGCCAACTGCCATAGGAAAACAGGACACTAAGGCTTTTCGTCATGGTCCAGTTCTGGTGACTTTTTGTCATGGTCCAGTTCTGGTGACTTTTTGTCATGGTCCAGTTCTGGTGACTTTTTGTCATGGTCCAGTTCTGGCGATTATGTGCCCGTTGCCGAGACTTTCAGGGGGTCTGACCAGTACATGCCCTATACATAGTGTACTGACACCTTTCTACTATAGGCAGCATTAACTCTTTCAGCAGTCTGCGATACAGTAGCTCTTCCGTGGGATTGAACCAACCTTTGCCCCGACTCTGTAGCTGCTGATCTGCAGTACCCGGCAGCAGCCTCTGCACAATGACGGGGTATTGTTTGCACCCGGCCGTTGCTGGAGTTGATTACAGCCGAATAGGGCTGTCGGTTCTCAAATCCCTATTGATCCCATGTTGATGACCCAAAGATAATTATGGAACACCCCTTTAATGTTAGGGACGATCGGTACGTCTCCACACACAATGACACACTGCACAGCAGCATTTACGACCAGCGTTACATCCGACAAGACATGCACAGCGCAGCTTTCCTGCTGATGTCATTTTGGTACACGTCTCCATTATGATTCTGTCTTTGTTGAAGTGGATAAATTATGCCTCTCACATCTCTGTGTGGGCGCAGTGCGCCTGCAGCACTTGTTCAGGAGTTGGGGCACTTGATGAGCTAAGCAATGGCCTACATGATGCGTTCTGCACATTTACTGTTCGCAGCCTCCTTCCTACCCGGACTCATTTCAGAAATGTCACGTGCGAGCGGTATATAAAAACATATTAATATAAATGCTGCTTGGCATTGCACACGAGCATAAGAAAAGCTACAGCAGATGAAAATCCATTTCATCAGGTACAAGGCCATGTAAATGTTGTTATACCCATGAACCAGACACGATGGGAACACAAGAGGTCTCAGATTGTTTGCTTTTTTTTTTTCCCCCACTGGAAAAACAAACTCTTGGAATTATGGAAAGCACCGGATAGACAGACATGTTGATGATATACATCTTTCAAAACATCTCGATTCATTCAGTATTGTGTATGAACACCTTGCACAGAAATCCCCGCACTTAGACGACTTTGTTGCTCTCAATTATATTATTAATGGTTGTCTGATGAATGTTCTGCAGCGCTGAATGCACTTGGTCACAGAAATCGGCAAGATCCGCTGCTGGCAGCTCCCGTTTCAATTCATTATATAGCTGCAAATAATTTTTTCCAAATATATAAATATCTTTTGGGCAGAATTATCTTTAACTCAAACTGAAAGATGACTTTTCATCACATTTTTCATGTTGAACTGGACACACGATGTTATAGTGGCTGCAGAGCATAACATAAGTATAGGAAATAGGGAATGGAAAAGGAAAGATAGTTAACTTATTTTGGTAATGTTAAAAAATATGAAAATTGCATTATTTCATTGTTATATTAGTGGTTATGTACCCCAACCAGGGATCAGCTCATGACACACATGTATCCATGTGTTAACGGTTTTTTACTTAAAAAAAAAAAAAAAAAAAAAGGTCAATGTTTAAATTTTTTTTCCTTCTCTGATGACAACTTTGCTGATGGTGCGGTGGGCTTGCAGGCAAACTTATAGGCCACAAATCCGGTCATCGCTCCGACAGATAATTTTCATCTTATGGCTGAATTCAGCTCAAGAGCATATCCACAGGAGATGGAAATGCGGCTAATTTATGCCAAAATACCAGCTGGTGTGAATGAGCCTTGAACAAATCTTATCCACATGATGTGAAATTTTTCAAAGCGAAAATTGATCTGTGGCGCAGATTTTAAAACTCAACATGTCACTTCCCATTTTGGATTACAATCATGGTTTCCAAACGCCTTTTATTGAAGGGGATTGGAATCTGCAGAACAGTGCCAAGATATGCACAGGGATTTAAGGCAAAGTATTCTCTCTCGTGTGGACTTAAACCAGTGTCAACAGGTCCTTCCAATATAGAGTAGGGTCTGCACCTGTACACCCTGATATACAGCATTCTAGAATGCTGCATGTATGGCCTCAATGCGCACAACACAAAAAATACCTTTTATTATACTTACCTACTGCGCAGTCCAGTCCGACAGGCGTCTCTGATCCGGCTCCTCCTTTCTACTCATGATCGCCATCCTTCTTGCTTCCTACGTCATCCACACAGTGGCCTCAATCACACTCCTGCTCAGGCGCACTTCTCTCCATCCTGTCGAGGGCAGAGCAAAGTATTGTAGTGCGCATGCGCCGCAACCTGCGCACTGTAGGGCGCATCATCCACATGAAGCAAGACGGAAGACAGGTATTGCAAGAAGAGAGGAGGCACCGGATCAAGACCAGAGACGCCCATCGGACCACACCATCTCTTAGTATAATAAGAGTCTTTTTGGTGTTATGCAGAGTGCATTGGGGACATATAGAGGGCATTCTAGAATGCTGTATATGACGGCGTACAGGTGCTGGCCCTTTTTTTTTTTTTTTAAATGGGAAAAACCTAGTGACAGGTTCCCTTTAACCTGCAACAAATCCTTTAATCTGTAATACAGAACAATGAAATTACAAGGAGATATTGAAAAAAATTAATTATCTGATAAATGCCCCCACTGTTACTTGGTGAATAAATGCCCAATAATTATTAAAAAGAAATGCACTCATAAATTACAGCATAACTGTTTTTCGATAAAGTGGAGCTTTATATAGACAGAACATGAAATATAGTTATATTATTAACATTTCTAAAACTTATGGAAATTAAAGGGGTTTTTCCAGCCTGAGAAAAAAAAAGTCTACTGAATCATCACAGTGTGCAATGTGCACTTTGTCATGATTCCCCTGTATTAATTTCACCATGTGAGTAGGTGTGATTTCAATACTTGCGGCCACAGGCCACATTGACTTGCTTCTACTTCTCTTAAAGGGAACCTGTCACCCCATTTTCGGCCTATAAGCTGAGGCCACCGGCATCAGGGGCTTATCTACAGCATTCTGTAATGCTGTAGATAAGCGAAACCCCCCCCCATGTAACCTGAAAGATAAGTAAAAACAAGTTATATTATACTCACCCGGGGCGGGCCTGCTGCGGTCCGGGTCCAATGGGCGTCGCAGGTCCGGGTCCAGCGCCTCCCGTCTTCATACGATGACGTCCTCTTCCTTGCTTCCTGCCGCGGCTCCTGCACAGGCGTACTTTATCTGCCCTGTTGAGGCAGGGCAAAGTATTGCATTGCACAGGCGCCAGGAAAGGTCAGAGAGGTCCAGCGCCTGCGCACTGCAGGGCAAATCAGTACGCCTGCGCAGGAGAAGTGACAGGAAGCAAAGAAGAGGACGTCATCGTATGAAGATGGGAGGCCCCGGACCGCGATGCCCATCAGACCCGGACCACAGCGGGACCGCCCCTGGGTGAGTATAATCTAACTTGTTTTTCAGGTTACATTGGAGGCTTATTTACAGCATTACAGAATGCTGTAGATAAGCCCCTGATGGCGGTGGCCGCAGTTTATAGGCCAAAAATGGGGTGACAGATTCCCTTTAATATAGCATCTTCAGACAACTGGATACAAATCTAGTCGGCCTGTGACCACAAATATGTAAAATGCATACATGAGCTCACATGACTGCCCACCAGCACAAAAATTACAGGAGAATCATGAAAGTGCGCACATTGCACACTATCAAGATTCAGCAGTCTGCAATCACATATTACTGCAGACTTTTCTTCTCAGTCCAGAAAACCCCCGTAATGAAAAAAAAAAAAATTTACATTGGTTTATCTTTTAAAGCTGAAGTCAGAGTCTGTACATGTCCAACCCTGCAGCTTTGGTTTTCTTAATTCATTGGCTAATTGATTGTATATTCCCAAGGGACGATGCATTTTTATGAACACTGGGTCTGATGAATTTAGAGTCCTATTCACAAATAAACTGGAGGGTTCAACCTTTATTAAAGGGATTTTCCTTATTCACTTGTCTATACACCATCAGCACTAAAAGTGATAAAACAATTGGGCGATCACCCTCCCCAGGTCCATTGATTTGTCTATGCCATTGTTCTGGCGATTACAGCCAAGCAGTGGTCTCAGCGGTTGCTCAGAGCTGCTGAGCCCAGTGATTAGCTGCAGCGCTATTGACGTGACATCACGGCAGGCTGCGGAAATCCCCGAAGCAGTGACGGATATGCAAAACAAGACGTAGAGACTACAGTAATTTGATTTAGAAATAAATAAATCAATCAGACATGCCAACTGCATGCAGAAAGGTGAAGCCCTTTAATCCAATGTGGACGGCCAGCTAAATTCTGGAATCACACTGCCGAGCAAATCAGAATGCTGGCATCAGCCACTGATCAGACACACCAGTCTATAGAAACTGCAACATTTTCTTCTATCAACAAAAACTATTACAAAAGCTTCCAGTAAAATAATATTCAAATCAAACTACACCCACACACATATATTATATATACATACAAATTGCTAATTTGCGCTCTCCCAGGCTGCAAGCAGAGGCCGCTTCATGCCTGCAGGATTGGAGGAATGCGCCTAGACTGAGGCGGACGAGATCTAGGGATCAGCGCTTGCAAGCTCAAAAGAAAAGAGGTAACCTAGTCAAAGAGCAAGAAACTGTACAATTAAAGATCCCTCTGTTCCCGAGAAAGGACAGGATTTTTTTTTTTTTACAAGAAGTAAATGGCAAAGTTGTTTTTTACAAGCATTTTTATCAATGTAGGCAAAAAAAAACTCAGTTTTAAATAAAGAAACCCAACTATTAAACCAAAACAACAAATACCCCCCTCCTGTTTCAGTGATGTCAGCGCCAGGGTTGACATGATATTGTTACGTCATATGAGCGCTGCAGCCAATCACAGAGGGAGAAGGGGGGAGGGCTAAAAACTTTCTGACAGGTTTCCCTCAAATACCTTTTTAATCAAAAGTTATAAAACGCAGAAGAGTTTCTAACTATAAGACAATGTCTGGCACGACACGTTGCAATGTAGTCCGACCGTCCAGAAATGCAACACATGAGCCGCCGGAATAAATCCCGGTCTAAGTTCTTCTCTAGATCTCTCCTGCCATCACATCAAAAGCACCTTTTCTTTACCTTGAGAAACTTGAAAGGGGTTTTCCAAGAATTAATATACCTTTTTTTTATTGCAAGGGCTTGCAGAGATAAAAAAACAAACTACAGTTTACATTCCACGGCCTTCCCCTCCCCGAAATACCCCATATCCCCCCCTTTCTCTGTCTTAACAGACTGTAGAGGTGACTTCAGAACCAAATGACCACTGCAGCCAATCACTGGACTCAGCGGCCTCCTGATAAACACCTCAGTGTCACTGCTGAGCCCAGTGATTGGCTGCTGTAGTTTTGACATCACCATTTCAGCCTGTCAACAGAAAGAGGGGACTGGTGGTGGCGGCAAGGAGGAAACTTTACTTTGTTATTTTTAACCCCTGCAAGCCCTTGATGAGATATATTTTCATTGTTTTTCCCTTGCAAAACCCCTTTTAAAACTGCTGCAGCCGTAGTTCTAATATTTGCAGGGCACAAATAGCTGTAATTGTAAATATAACCAATATGTCTCCTGTCCTGACAGTTGGCTACAATGTAGCAGGTTGGGGTCCATGCTGTTTAGGCCTCTTTCACACTTCAGTCGTTTGGCGTCAGTCACTTCCGACAAAGTGACGGATCGACGGTTCCGTCACAATTGTTGAAAAAAACGGATGTAACGGATCCGTTTTTTTGACGGATCCGTTACTCGGGGGTTGTATATACTTTTTGGAGCATGCGCAATTGAAAAAACTTGAAAAAACGGATTGGGGCGACGGATCCGCCAAAAAACGGATCGCGACGGATCCGTCGCCCATAGGTGGCCATTCTATGAAATGACGGACGCGACGGATCCGTCGCGATCCGCCATTTCAACGGAGACAAAAAACGTCTAGATGAACGTCAATGTCTAGATGACGTCCGCTAAATTTTGACGGATCCGTCGCATGACGGATGGAACGGACGACCATCCGTCACAATCCGTCGCTAATGCAAGTCTATGGGGAAAAAAACGGATCCGTCGAAAAAAAAAACGGATCCGTTTTTTGAGGAAAATGACGGTTTTAGACTGACGCCAAACAACTGAAGTGTGAAAGAGGCCTTAGCTGTTGCCTGTGTTGGCTACTACTGTCTCCACTTCTCAGCACATGGACGAGCCCTACAGCCAGACTTTCTATAGGGAATAACAAAACTTAAACTAATATTTTGCAAGAAATATCCAAACTATTTTCATGGTAATTTATGGAGGAAAGAAGTTGCTTCTACGATAAGAAACTGCTGACTGGTACAATATTTAAAGGCCCCGTCTCACATAGCGAGATTGCTAGCGAGATCGCTGCTGAGTCACAAGTTTTGTGACGCAACAGCGACCTCCATAGCGATCTCGCTATGTGTGACACGTACCAGCGATCAGGCCCCTGCTGCGAGATCGCTGGTCGTGTCGGAATGGCCTGGACCTTTTTTTGGTCGTTGAGGCCCCGCTGACATTGCTGAATCGGTGTGTGTGACACCGATCCAGCGATGTCTTCACTGGTAACCAGGATAAACATCGGGTTACTAAGCGCAGGGCCGCGCTTAGTAACCCGATGTTTACCCTGGTTACCAGCGTAAATGTAAAAAAAAACAAACACTACATACTCGCCTTCTGATGTCCGTCAGGTCCCTTGCCGTCTGCTTCCTGCTCTCACTGACTCCCGGCCGTACAGTGAGAAGTGAGAGCACAGCAGTGACGTCACCGCTGCGCTCTGCTCTCAGTGTACGGCCGCACTCAGTCAGAGCAGGAAGCAGACGGCAAGGGACCTGGACACCGAAAGGCGAGTATGTACTGTTTGTTTTTTTTTACATTTACGCTGGTAACCAGGGTAAACATCGGGTTACTAAGCGCGGCCCTGCGCTTAGTAACCCGATGTTTACCCTGGTTACCCGGGTGCTGCAGGGGGACTTCGGCATCGTTGAAGACAGTTTCAACGATGCCGAAGTTGTTCCCCTGATCGTTGGTCGCTGGGGAGAGCGGTCTGTGTGACAGCTCCCCAGCGACCACACAGCGACTTACCAACGATCACGGCCAGGTCGTATCGCTGGTCGTGATCGTTGGTAAATCGCTTAGTGAGACGGGGCCTTAAGAGGTTTTCAAGCTCCTCTTTATCAGAGGTATTTTCTGCAGTGAGATAAAGACTCCAGGTGAAGCCTTGAAGTTACTGTTTATTTAGACTTTACCAATCTGGTGGAGATGAGTAATAAAGTCCCCAGCTACTCTTCTGATTAGACTACCTGGGGCAACAACACTGGGTGCTTTGCGCCACAACTATGACGCCACGCCAGCTGATCAAAAGAGGAGCTGGGGGACCCGCAGGTAGGAGGCGATTCTTAGGGCTCCCGTCCAGTACTAAGCTGGCTACTAGACCAGGATCCTGCAAATTGATTTGCTCATCTTAAAAATGAGCTCTCTGGAAAGAGAACTAGAAAGTGGAAGGCTATGTGCACACGTAGGAAAAGAGGTGCAGAATTTTCTGCACAAAATCCGCAACTCCTGACGGAATCCGCAGCCGCGGATTTTGTACGGATTTTCTGCAGTTTTTGCCTCTGCGGATTTTTACATGGAGGGGTGCAGAAACGCTGCAGATCCGCACAAAAGAAATGACATGCACTTCTTTGAAATCTGCAGCAATTCCGCACTGATTTTTCCGCACCATCTTCACAGCTTTTTTTTGGCACAATGATTTACATTGTACTGTACATCACAGTGCGGATCTGCAGCGTTTCTGCGCCGAAAAATCCGCTGCGGATCCGCAGAAAATCCGCTTCGTGTGCGCATAGCCTAAGGCTAGTTTCACATTTGCGGTTAAGTCCACAGCGTATCGTCCGCAACCGCAAACACATGCAAACGTCTGATAACGCAGCGTTTTTTATCCGCATCAGCTTACACATGATGGTAAAAAAAAATGCAGCGCTTGCATGCGTTTTTACATGTGTTTGCGCTTTTTATGCGCATGCGCTTGATATTTCCAGGAGGGTGTGTCTTTAATGGGCATGTCTAAATCAGTTCCTGGACATGCGCAGTCCGGCGTAGGCAAGCGCATCAAACGCATGAGTACGCAAAGACATGTGTACGCAGGCGTTCCCATAGACAGTAATGCGTTTTGTTTGCCGCATTCCTTGCGCTAACAACTGCATGTCTAGGTGGCAAATTGACGCCTCTAAAATTACTACATGTAGTGTTTACCGCACCAAGCCGCAGACGACGAAACGACGCATGCGTCGTCAAATGCGGCAAAACGCAACCAATCGCAGACACCTCCGTCCCTAATGTTAAAGATAGGAATGCACGACGCATGCGGAAAATTGCGGCACAAACGCTGCGGACACAACCGCAAATGTGAAACGAGCCTAAAGCAATTGAAGGAAGGGCATAAAGCCAAGAAAAAAAAAAAAGTCTGCAGAGCTAACACTGTCACATGACGTAAACGGAAATACTTTATAGTACCTTAATAGCTGATACGATCAATAAATCCTGAAGCTTCAGTTACACCAGTGTCATAACGTGGGGAGGGAGGTTGCACTGGGTGCCAAATTCTGTGGAGGTGCAAAGTTCAACCCCACCTGCCCCCTACTTTCACTAAGCCAGGACCTCACTGGACTAAGATGCTTACCGGAGGGATGACAGCTCTCAGCATGATAAAGCAAGCTTTGTCATCTCAGTTGCTGCCTATGCAGAGCAAGAGGTATTGCCCTGCACTCTGTCCTAAAACGAACCCCTATCATGGAGGGGTGCAGAAACGCTGCAGATCCGCACAAAAGTGACATGCACTTCTTTTAAATCTGCAGCAATTCCGCACTGATTTTTCCTCACCGTCTACACAACTTTTTTTTTATCCATTGATTTACATTGTACTGTAAATCACAGTGCAGATCTGCAGCATTTCTGCTCGGAAAAATCTGCTACGGATCCGCAGCAAATCCGCATCGTGTGCACATAGCCTTAGTCCACAAAAGTCCAAATTCACCGCACACTCTATCATTTAGGTGATGTAAGAAAATAATATTTAATACACTTGGTGAGAACAAAAAAACAAGTGTAGCGAAGGAACAAATTATAGAGCGACTATGTTCAATAGTGACGGTTTGACCTACCCCAGCTATCATGGGTCTTTAATAGTATTGGTCTTCGCAAATGAGTTAGGATGGGAGCAGACAGGCACAGAACGACTGTGATGGGCACAGGACTGCACGGACGGGCACAGGGTGACTGCGACAGGGACAGGACTGCACGGACGAGCACAGGGCGACTGCAACGGGCACAAGACTGCACGGACGGGCACAGGACTGCACGGACGGGCACAGGACTGCACGGACGGGCACAGGACTGCACGGACGGGCACAGGACTGCACGGACGGGCACAGGACTGCACGGACGGGCACAGGACTGCACGGACGGGCACAGGACTGCACGGACGGGCACAGGACTGCACGGACGGGCACAGGACTGCACGGACGGGCACAGGGTGACTGCGACAGGGACAGGACTGAACGGACGAGCACAGGGCGACTGCGACGGGCACAGGACTGCACAGACGGGCACAGGACTGCACAGACGGGCACAGGACTGCACAGACGGGCACAGGACTGCACAGACGGGCACAGGACTGCACAGACGGGCACAGGACTGCACAGACGGGCACAGGACTGCACAGACGGGCACAGGACTGCACAGACGGGCACAGGACGGGCACAGGACTGCACAGACGGGCACAGGACTGCACAGGACTGCACAGACGGGCACAGGACTGCACAGACGGGCACAGGACTGCACAGACGGGCACAGGACTGCACAGACGGGCACAGGACTGCACAGACGGGCACAGGACTGCACAGACGGGCACAGGACTGCACAGACGGGCACAGGACTGCACAGACGGGCACAGGACTGCACAGACGGGCACAGGACTGCACAGACGGGCACAGGACTGCACAGACGGGCACAGGACTGCACAGACGGGCACAGGACTGCACAGACGGGCACAGGACTGCACAGACGGGCACAGGACTGCACAGACGGGCACAGGACTGCACAGACGGGCACAGGACTGCACAGACGGGCACAGGACTGCACAGACGGGCACAGGACTGCGCGGATGGGCACAGGGCGACTGAGACAGGCAGAGGACTGCGCAAACAACTGTACGGACGGGCACAAGGCGACTGCGTAGATAAGCACAGGACGACTGCAACGGGCGACTGCGGAAAAACTCAGGATGACTGCGCGGACGGGTGCAAAGCGAACACCGCGGGCGCAGGGCTCAGCGGACAGGCACTATGGGCCACATGAAAGCTCCATGCTGCCTATTCCCCAGCTGGATGAATGGGGGGTATCCGGCCACACAGGGCACAGCCATCAGTGCAGCCTCCACACCTCCCGTGCTCCGCACACACGTGTCACAGTAAATACACAGGGCTGCACCGTCACACCGGCCATTCATTACAAGACACCCCGATGGCGCCCCGTGCTCTGCCCGCGATCCATGCACGTATCGATCAGCACTCGGCTACCTGCACACAGACCGGGGCAGCGGGGGGCGAGCAGCAGACATGGCAGCCTACGGTGCAGACGTCTCCTCCTCTCACCTGAGCAGCGCACCGCTCCGGGGCTCCCAGGCCGCGCTCTGTACTAGGTCCCTGCTGTCTCACTGATCCTCCTGCTCTACCCGAGGCTCCGAGCGGCCGACATCCCGCGCACCTCCTAACACTGCGCCCTACTTCGCACTGAGCGCTCATTGGTCAGTCCATCTGTCACTCTGGAAAAAAGGTTCCACCCCCGGAGAACTCTCTGACCAGCAGAAACATTGCCCGATACAAAGTCGCTCGCCCATTGGCTGCCAGAGTTGTCAATAACAAAGAGACTGGCGTTAGATCACCCCTCCCATGTCCCTGCCTTATTTCTAAAACGCGCCAATCATTGTGATAGGGCGGGGGTAATAGAACAGTGAAGAGAAATCATTGGATGAGGGAGCTGTCAATCTAATAATAGACCGCCTATTGTGGCCCCCGAGAGCCTTGATAATTGCCATTGGTTGTTTTGTTTCACGTGTTCTATATTTGTTTACTGCAGCCAATGAGTGGACGAGTTATTTATAGGCTGGTCGGGTTTGGTGTCAGCGTGATTCTGACCTCCGGGAGGGGGCGGGGCTTAGCTTCGACTATTTAAGCGGGTGTTTGCGCGCGCTGTGCTCTTAGTCGTACTGGGCCTCGCTACGTGCTCGGTCTATGGCGGCTGTCGTGAACATTTGCAGACGCGGTGCTGGGTAACGCTGCGGCTTTATATGTGTACGTTCTCCGTACATGGAAGAAAATGAGAAGGACGAAGCGTTTCCCATAGCAGCCAGTAATGCACAGAGGGGGCAGCTATGGAGGCTTATGGCGCTAATTACAGTGCAATGTCATGGAGCTGCAGTGGAAAACTTGTAACTGTCCTCTGTTAAAGGGGGTTCCATGTTATTATTTGTTTTTTCACACAGACCTATGGTGGCCTTTGCTGCAGATTCCCTGCAAAATCCACGGTTGCTGACATTTTGGATATTCCCCCTATGACAACCAAAGAGGACATGCGTTTCCATCACATTTACATGTGTGCACTGGGGAGAAAATAGGCTCCTGGATAGGGGGTGTGGTAAATATTTAAAGGGATTGTACAGTTTAAAGGGAAAAAAATCATGCAAATATAAGGGGGGGTGCACTACTGGATATATCTCAATTACCCTGGAGCGCTGCATGAATTATATATATATAAACACTCCTGGACCAGTGCTGCTCTGGGGTCTGTGTCCCCTGGCTCCCGATATGTCATGTGACTACTGCAGCCAATCGGCTGTGACTGACTGCAGCCTTCATAATTGCATCTGAGCAGAAGAACATCTATGAAGGCTGCAGGAATTCCCAATTATTAGAGGCGGGATCCTTTGTTAAAGGGGTTGGTCAACACTGGATTTATTATTTTTCTAGGCATGACTGGTAGTGATGAGCGAACGTGCTCGGATAAGGTGTTATCTGAGCATGCTTGTGAGCTAGCCGATTGTATTGAAGCACACCTAAGGCAATGTCCGAGTCCCCGCGGCTGCAGCTTTCACGGCTGTTTGACAGCTGCAACACCCGGAGGGATTTGCTAACAGAGATAATCCCTGCATGCTGTCGAACAGCAAGACCTGCAGCCGCGGAGACTCGGACATATTATTCCAGCACGCTGAAGACTCTCGGTTAGTACCCGAGCATACGATACTTTATTGATCCTGAGGGAAATTATAACAAGATCATACCTTATCCCAGCACGTTCAGCCATCTCTAAGGACTGGTTATAACGTAATGAAAATGGAGGCATCCCCATCCTTCAGCGCCACAACATGTCCAGCTCTGAAGGTCCACATAGTCTGGAAGTGATGTCTGATCCATTCAGAAGTTCCCAAGACCAATCACCGGCTGCAGCAGTCCTGGTAACGTCTGTACGGAGCAGACATCGCTTCCGGAGCCTCGCCTGCCTGTATAGGATGCGCGGTGTTGCTGAAGGGAGAATATGCCAACATTTATTCTTTTTCACACCATATGTTCATTGTAAAGAAACAAAAAAAAAAAAAGTGGACAACCGTTTTAAGGATTCTTATATCTTGACTGGAATAGAGTGGTTATGTAAACAGGTATGCGAACGCAACGGTGATACTTAAAGGGAATCTGTCATGTCAGCATTCGGCCTGTAAATTATCCCCAGTGCGTTGCTAGTGATGTGCACCTCTAACTTGTGTTTTCATTAAAAACGTCGTCTAGTCCTGTGCAAAAAGCACTTTCTATGGTTACATTGTACCTGCTCATTTAGTCATAGGCAAGCTGCCAAGGATTACAGGCAACAATGACAGAATGGCAAAATATGGCACGATCGGAGCACAGCGACAGTCATACAGGATATCTATACAGTACTATATATATATATATATACTATATGGTGGCACGATTCTAACGCATCGGGTATTCTAGAATATGTATGTAGTTTATGAAGATTTTAGAATAATACAATGAATACACAGGATTCGGCCGGCCAGGCGCGACCAATTAGCGAAGCGTGGTTCAAATCCCGCGCCAATTCGCGGCTGGCCACGTAGTATGTAGCACAGCCACGTAGTATGTAGCACAGCCACGTAGTATATAACAGCCACATAGTATATAACAGCCCACGTAGTATAACAGCCCACATGGTATATAGCACAGCCACGTAGTAAATTGCACAGCACACGTAGTATATAGCACAGCCCACGCAGTATATGGCATAGCCCACGGACTTTATAGCACAGCCACGTAGTATATAGCAGCCCACATGGCATATAACACAGCCATGTAGTATGTAACAGCCCACGTAGCATATAACACAGCTCACGTAGCATATAACAGCCCACACAGTATATAACCCAGCCCACTTAGTGTATAACACAGCCCACGTAGTATGTAGCACAGCCCACGTAGTATATTGCACAGCCACTAGTATGTAGCACAGCCACGTAGTATATTGCATAGCCACTTAGTATATAGCACAGCCACGTAGTATTTTGTACAGCCCACGTAGTATATAGCACAGCCACATAGAATATTACACGGCCCACGTAGTATATTACACAGCTACGTAGTATATTACACAGCCCACGTAGTATATTACACAGCCACATAGTATATTGCACAGCCCACGTAGTGTATAGCACAGCCACGTAGTATAACAGCCACGTAGTTTACGTCACAGCCATGTAGTATGTAGCACAGCCATGTAGTATATTGCACAGCCTACGTAGAATATTGCACAGCCACGTAGTATATTGCACAGCCCACCTAGTATATTGCACAGCCCACGTAGTATATAGCACAGCCACGTAGTATATTACACAGCCCACGTAGTATATTACACAGCCACGTAGTATATTGCACAGCCTACGTAGTATATTGCACAGCCTACGTAGTATATTGCACAGCCACGTAGTATATTGCACAGCCCACGTAGTATATTGCACAGCCTACATAGTATATTACACAGCCACGTAGCATATTACACAGCCCACGGAGTATATTACACAGCCACGTAGTATATTACACAGCCCACGCAGTATATTACACAGCCACATAGTATATAGCACAGCCCACGTAGTGTATGGCACAGCCACATAGTATAACACAGCCACGTAGTTTACTGCACAGCCATGTAGTATGTAGCACAGCCACATAGTATATTGCACAGCCTACGTAGTATATTGCACAGCCTACGTAGTATATTGCACAGCCTACGTAGTATATTGCACAGCCTACGTAGTATATTACACAGCCACGTAGAATATTACACAGCCCACGTAGTATATAGCACAGCCCACGTAGTGTATAACTTTCCACGTAGTATATAATGTGGGCGCTGACTGGGGGGGGGAGTATGGAGGGGGTACTGACTGCAGGGGAGTAGGAAGGGGCCAATTTGCGGCCGGACTGTGCCCGTCGCTGATTGGTCGCGGCCTGCCGGCCGTGACCATTCAGCGACGCGGGATTTCCATGACAAACAGACGGAAGTGGACCTTAGACAATTATATATATAGATAAGCTTTTCTTCATCTTCACAGGTAACGGACAATTATCATCAGTATCAACTAGTCCTGAATCCCCCAGCCTAACATAGTTTCTCTCACTACTGGGCCCATCACTATTTCTCTTGGCTTCTTAAAACATCTGAGGCCCTAACAGGGGTCTCCGGTATATCTTGCTAGGCTGCAAGTCCTGAATTGATGAGCTACTTGGTACACAGTACACTTGACTCACTTCCGTCTTTGTTCCCTGAAGCATGACGGAAACTCCCTCGACTTGGTCTTCTCCTGGCTTTGCTCAGTGGACGATTTCACACACTCCCCTCTCCCGCTCTCTGACCACAACCTTCTTTCATTCTCTATCAAGAACTGCCATCCCACCCAGGTCACCGCCACTTTCCACACTTATAGAAACATACAGGCCATTAACACCCAGAAACTTGTGAAGAACTTGCAGTCATCATTGGCCCCTATCTCCTCCATCTCATGTCCTGATTCTGCACTGAAGCATTACAATGAAACTCTGCAAAGTACCCTGGATGAAACTGCACCTCCTATACATAGAACAACTCGGCACAGACGGCAACAACCATGGCACACGCTGCAAACACATTTCCTGCAGCGGTGCTCCAGATGCGCCGAACGCCTGTGGAGAAAATCTAATGTACCCGAAGATTTCATCCATTATAAGTTCATGCTTAAAACATACAACACTGCCCTTCACCTCTCCAAGCAAACCTATTTTAACACCCTCATCACCTCCCTGTCCAAAAATCCTAAACGTCTCTGACACTTTCCAGTCCCTACTCAACCCAAGAGTGCAGGCCCCAACCACAGATCTCAGCGCTGACGATCTGGCCAATTACTTCAAAGAAAAAATTGACCACATTCGTCCGGAAATTATCTCCCAATCCCTTCATACCATGCACTGTCCTCCCTCCCCCACAGCATCTAGTTGTTGTGAATTCTGCTCTTGGGTTCCCTCCAGTGGTTGTTGGGGGTAGTGCAGTTGCCTCTGGGTTGCAATCCTGGGCAGGTGTTTCTGCTGATTGCAGCTCTGACTGGGCTATTTAGGTGTGCAGGATCCATTAGCCCTTGCCAGTTGTCCATTGTTCCTGGAGGTGTTACATCTCTGTCTGGTTCCTCCTGCTCTGCTGCCAATTCAGCTAAGTGTCTGGTTTTTGTCTCTGCAGCACACATGCTGTGTGCTTTACAATTCAGTGCAATTCATTGTGTTTTTTTGTCCAGCTTAGACTGTGTTTGGATTTTTCAGTCATGTTGGATTCTCAGGACATGCAGATATACATTCCACGTCTTTAGTTAGATGTGGTATTTTTGTATTATCTGCTGTGGATATTTTTAGGGTTTTAATACTGACCGCTTAGTACTCTGTCCTATCCTTTTCTATCTAGCTAGAGGTGCCTCTTTTGCTAAATCCTGTTTTCTGCCTGTGTGTGTCTTTCCTCTTATATTCACAGTCAATATTTGTGGGGGGCTGCCTATCCTTTGGGGTTCTGCTCTGAGGCAAGATAGAATTCCCATTTCCATCTATAGGGGTATTTAGTCCTCCGGCTGTGTCGAGGTGTCTAGGATGTGTTAGGTACACCCCACGGCTACTTCTAGTTGCGGTGTCAGTTTAGGGTTTGCGGTCAGTACAGGTTCCACCTACTCCAGAGAAAGTCTCATGCGGCTCCAAGGTCACCAGATCATAACACTAGTTCACTCTCTGACTTTGAACCAGTTACAGAAGTAGTAATCAGGCTCCTTGCATCTTCTCACCCGACCACTTGCACCAGTGACCCCATTCCATCACATCTCCTAAAGTCCCTTTCCCCAGCTATCACCTCTCATTTAACAAAAATATTCAACCTTTCTCTCTCTTCCGGTATCTTTCCCTCCTCATTTAAGCATGCCATCATACATCCATTACTTAAAAAACCATCCCTCGATCAAAACTGTGCCGCTAATTATAGACCTGTCTCTAATCTTCCCTTCATCTCTAAACTCCTCGAACTCCTGGTCCACTCCCGTCTTATCCGCTATCTCAGATAACTCTCTTCTCGACCCTCTTCAATCTGGTTTCCGCTCTTTACACTCTACTGAAACTGCCCTCACTAAAGTCTCTAATGACCTACTAACAGCTAAATCTAATGGTCACTACTCCATGCTAATTCATTTGGATCGCTCCTCAGCATTCGACACTGTGGATCATCAGCTCCTCCTCACTATGCTCACTCCATCGGCCTCAAGGACACCGTTCTCTCCTGGTTCTCCTATCTCTCTGACCGATCCTTCACTGTATCTTTTGCTGGTTCCTCCTCCTCTCACCTTCCCCTTACTGTTGGGGTTCCTCAAGGATCAGTCCTAGGCCCCCTCCTCTTTGTATCCTGCCCCTATTGTACAAACTATCAGTAGATTTGGGTTCCAGTACCGTCTCTATGCTGATGACACCCAATTATACACTACTTCTCCTGATATCACGCCTGCCTTTTCAGAAAACACCAGTGATTGTCTTACCACTGTCTCTAACATCATGTCCTCCCTCTATCTGAAACTGAACCTGTCAAAAACTGAACTCCTCGTGTTCTCTCCCTCTACTAACCTATCTTTGCCTGACATTGCCATTTCCGTGTGTGGTTCCACCATTACTCCCAAGCAACATGCCCGCTGCCTTGGGGTCATACTTGATTCCGAGCTTTCATTCACCCCCCATATCCGATCACTGGCTCACTCTATTTATCTGCATCTCAAAAACATGTCTAGAATTCACCCTTTTCTTACTTTTGACTCTGCAAAAACTCTTACTGTTTCACTCATTCATTCTCTTTTGTACTATTGTAACTCTCTACTTATCGGCCTCCCTCTTACCAAACTCTCCCCGCTCCAATCTGTCCTGAATGCTGCTGCCAGGATTATATTCCTCACCAACCGTTACACCGATGCCTCTACCCTGTGCCAGTCATTACACTGGTTACCCATCCGCTCCAGAATCCAGTACAAAACTATTACCTTCATTCCCAAAGCGCTCCATGGCTCAGCCCCACCCTACATCTCCTCCCTGGTATCAGCCTACCACCCTACCTGTGCACTCCGTTCTGCTAATGACCTGAGGTTAGCATCCTCAATAATCAGAACCTCCCACTCCTGTCTCCAAGACTTTTCACAAGCTTCGCCATTTCTTTAGAATGCACTACCCAGGTTAATACGATTAATCCCCAATCCCCACAGTTTTAAGCGCGCCCTAACAACGTATTTGTTCAGACTTGCCTACCGCCTCAACGCATTAACCTAACCATCCCTGTGTGGCCCATTCATATAAGTTAAACCATAATCAGGTTCCTCGCATCATGTTCTCATACACTTCATGCAGTTAATAGCACTCTGTGTCTGTACTGTTGCATACTTAGGCAGTTAACTGGTTCATGCAGCTTTACATGAACACTCGATCCTTACACTGTGGCTGGTCCGAACAACGAAAGCAATTGTTACCATCCACCTCCCGTGTCTCCCCTTTTCCTCATAGGTTGTAAGCTTGCGAGCAGGGCCCTCACTCCTCCTGGTATCTGTTTTGAACTGTGATTTCTGTTATGCTGTAATGTCTATTGTCTGTACAAGTCCCCTCTATAATTTGTAAAGTGCTGCGGAATATGTTGGCGCTATATAAATAAAATTATTATTATTTATTATTATGGCCCAGGCCCTCACTCTGTACCATACGTCTACACCAGAAGTAACAGCTCACATGACTGTCCCTTTCTGTGGCCTGATTGTCTTCCTTGGCCCTGGGTTGGCTCACTCGATTCGGGTCCCTCAGTCCTAGTCTCAGGTCGCCGACTCTCGTCACTCGATCCTTCTGGAGCTAGTCACTGGTAATGGCGGCTGTATGCCAACTGCACTGCACCGCACATCCATCCTGTGAAAGGTCCAGGTGTTGACTGCCCCTTCATGGCCCTCCTAGGCCTTTTATAATTCCTAACTGTGTAACAGGTGTCACCTAACCTGATGCTTTCTCCAATCTCCCTGTGGGAACATGCACTTCACTCTTGGGTTCCTACAAATACCATTCTTTTTTTTACTTTCCCTATCGTCTTTGACCAGCAGATGGCAGTGTTCTCTTACACACACTCGTCGTGCACACTTATGTGTCTCTTTACCTCTTCATCCCCGTAGGGTATGTGCACACGGTGTGGATTTGCTGCGCATCCGCAGCAGATTTTACTGCGCAGAAACGCTGCAGACCCGCACTGTGATGTACAGTACAATGTTAGTTAATGGTAAAAAAAAAAAAGATGTGCAGACGGTGTGGAAAAATCAATGCGGAATTGCTGCGGATTTCAAAGAAGTGCATGTCACTTCTTTTGTGCGGATCTGCAGCGTTTCTCCACCCCTCCATGTTAAAAATCCACAGTGGCAAAATCCGCAGCAATTCCGCATAAAAACCGCACAAAATCCACATAAACACCGCGGCAAATCCGCTGCTGCTGCGGATTCTGCCACGAGCTGCGGATTTTGTGCAGAAAATTCTGCACCTCTTTTCTTACGTGTGCACATAGCTGTACAGTTACCAAGAGTGTTTCATGTCCTGAAGTACACAGACAATTCATGGATATAAAGCAGCTCTATATAATGCATTATTTTCCCAGTGGTGGCGCTACATGGAAATTAAACACTTGCTGTCCGGTTTCTTTACAAATTACAACTGATTGCTGGAAGACGTATTCTGATAAAATTTGTATCTAAAGACCTTTCTAACAAGTGGGTACTGTCCGAAACAAAGAATAGGGTCATGTCAGCTCAGGTGCACCCTTCCACGATCAGTACTTTATTTATAATGCAGAAAGTAAACTTCCAGGCCAATTACTGGCTTAGCTGAGCCTACATACTGGCTTAGCTGAGCCTTTATACTGGGGGAGCTGGGCCTACATGCTGGCTTAGCTGAGCCTTTATACTAGGGGAGCTGAGCCTACATACTGGCTTAGCTGAGCCTTTATACTGGGGGAGCTGTGCCTACATGCTGGCTTAGCTGAGCCTTTATACTGGGGGATCTGGGCCTACATGCTGGCTTAGCTGAGCCTTTATACTGGGGGAGCTGGGCCTACATACTGGCTTAGCTGAGCCTTTATACTGGGGGAGCTGGGCCTACATGCTGGCTTAGCTGAGCCTTTATACTGGGGGAGCTGAGCCTACATACTGGCTTAGCTGAGCCTTTATACTGGGGGAGCTGGGCCTACATGCTGGCTTAGCTGAGCCTTTATACTGGGGGATCTGGGCCTACATGCTGGCTTAGCTGAGCCTTTATACTGGGGGAGCTGGGCCTACATACTGGCTTAGCTGAGCCTTTATACTGGGGGAGCTGAGCCTACATACTGGCTTAGCTGAGCCTTTATACAGGGGGAGCTGGGCCTACATCCTGGCTTAGCTGAGCCATTGTACCAGCGCGTTTCCCTGACTGGTGGCATTACATTCTTCAGCTGGCCAAGGCAGGAACCTGTGTCCATGTTGCTCCTCTGACCGTGGCTTCCAGCTTGTTATAAAGTACTTGTACTTCTCTCTCATCCCACGGAAATAACTAATGCCGGCAATGGCAGAACGTTTCTTGATCTGCTATAGGTGGCGTGAGAAATGCTGAGTGTTGCCTGGAGATCGGGATTTTGCTGCCATTGTTTCATGATTGAGTAGAACAGGTCAGCACCCTCCGAGTCACGGACTGAACGCCTCTATTTTATTAATAGGCCCTATGCTTCTTTCATGAGCTTTTAGCCAGAGGCTCCAGAGCAACAGGTCGTGCGACAACAGTTCTCTTACAAGTCGTGCAGTCAAAAGCATTTGGGCGACTTATCGCACGACTATTTTGGAGCTGTGATTTTTGCCATGTTGCAGACATGACTGCTCTACGGTATATTCTCATGTTTCTTACAAACCAGACACCCACCATAACTATGGGAACGATTCATTAAAACTGGAGCTACAATCTTGCAGAAAAGTCAGCCGGTGTGAGAGCCAACAAATTTATTAAAGCGAATAACTCCTCTGTTTTCCACTCTGTTGTTTTGTGAGAGTGTTTCTGGAGCGCCCCCACACCGCTGCAGGGCCGAGGGGTACCCGGAGCCGGGCCTCTGGGTCTCTGCTCTGGGGTTGTCACGGTGGCTAGACCCGGTCCGTGGCCCTGTCTGTCAGTGGGGGACGTCCGGTGCAATAAGTGGTGTTGTAACGGTGCAGTTGTGGGGTGCAGGTCGCGGTAAATAATGAGGACACCAGGTTGCAGTCTCTTTACCTCTTTACTGAAGATCTCTGAGTCCTCAGTCCAGAATACGGTTCACCAGGCTGCGCAAGTCCGGCCGGTCCAATGGCACTTCCAGAGTTCTCTTCACAGGAGGAAATCTGTGCCTTCCCCCTAGCGCTATGTGTTGTAGTCCTTCCCTGCTGTGCTTACGGAAAGTACCCCACAACTGTTGTGTCTGTTTCTGATGTTCCCTCACAACTCGACTAGATGATGTTCTGCTAATCTTCTGTCCCTCCCTGAGGTTCGGGTAGGAACGGCACCCGTTTGACGGGTAGGCCTGGAGTTCTTCCGGGACCCTAGAGACGCCCCTCTCCCGCAATTGCCTCCCAAGACTTCATAGGTGATTTGAGTTAGACAGCCCGCCTGAGACTGACTGCCCTGCCGCTGTTTGGAGTATTGCTTGAAGCTGAATGTTATTCTACTCCCTCGGCGTTCCGGCCACCGGTAGTGCGCCTCAGTAGGGTGTTGCTTCGGTCTTACAGCACGACTCCTACTGGTATTTCTCCTTTGCGTGATCCCGTTTCTCACTCAGCACAATCTATCTCTCTTCTAATCCTTTCTTGGGCACCGCCGCTACCCGGAGCAGGCACGGTCCCGTTACGTTCGTTCTCGTTGCCAAGCCTCTGTCAGGATCCCACCCCTGACAGAGACCCTACTGTATCTTCCCCTACAACACCCTCTGCCACAAGGTGTTGCCTGGTTCCAACCCAGTCAGCTTTCTGATCTAACTTCCTGCCTGACCCCCAGTTTACCCACTATGGTGGGGAGTGGCCTAATGAATAGCACCCTTAGCTCCCCCCGGAGGCCCGGCTGTGAAATGTATTGGTGTCTGTGATACCTGATCAGATGAACTCCTTCAGTGCCATCGGACGCACCATAGCTCCCCATAGTGGCGGAGCCACAGTACTGCAACGACCAGGACTCTGGGGCGCTGCACTTCTATGATTGTAGTTTTCTTTTATCCCTGTCTTTCTGTCCCTCATCTCCCTGGTTGGGGAAGGAGTCGGATAAGGGTTAAGTTCGGAGCATAGATAGGTATGAGTTGCCTGTGTCCCACCTTCATTAGTAATCCGTGGAACAGGCACAGACTAAGGCACCTCTAGTTCGAAGGATCGGGTAGGGGCCCACAGTGCATGACACTACGTGACATCCAATTTCTTTCATACAAGTGCTTTCTGTGATTTCCACGGATAACACTCGTACCTATGATGGTACTGCTGCGAAAGCCCATCTCTCCCTAAACCCCTCATCCCCCCCCCCCCCCGCCTAATACTTGCTAAAACTGGTACAGCCATTCCCAAACTACATGGGACTCGGGCTCGGACTGGTCCACAGGGTAACAGGGGAATCCCCCGGTGGGCCCCTGTGCGGACCTGGGACCCTAACCTCACTATATGGGCAGTATTTGGTATAATTCACTTGACTCACTCTGTACAGAAAAAAACAGCATCATTCATTAACCAAACTACCCAGTTTATTAATAAATAGAGATAGAAGTAACTTTGTGACAAGGGTGGTGTAATATTAGTATGCAGGTGAAAAGTGGGCCCCCCAAAGTAATTTTACTGGTGGGCCCTTGGCACCCCAGTCCGACACTGATGGGACTCTATTGTTCTTTTAAAGTTATGCATACTGGCACAAATCAGGGCTAGAGATATAAGAATTATATATTCCGGATGTCCACCGAGAGATCTATAGCTCACTGAAATAGCTAGGAGCTAAACTCAACGAGTTGCAAGGAGCGGATTTCTCCGTAAGGGGGTCATGTATCTACGCAGTGTTTATACTTAAAAGAACCCCCCTGACTTGGTGAACAGTCTGATCATTGTGTCGTTCGTATACGAGGTTCATACAGCGAGTTATGTATAGAAATGGTTTGTCATAACGCTAAGAAAGGGGAGGATTCAGCCTCTGAGTGAGGTCACCACAGGGGGAGTGCCTTGGTTTTGGGCTGGGAGATAAGTGAGCGAGACATCAGTCTTCACTAGTTTGTCCTGGGTCTAGCTGCAAGACTGATGAGTGATGCATCTAGATGTATGCTCCTCCCCCCACAGCATATGGTCAGCCATGAGATGAAATATGAACGAAATGTAAGTGTTTCAACTTTAATCCCATTTTATTTGTAATTGTACTGTACATACGATACTTGTCTACTTTTCTAATATCTTTTTATACTTCTGCAAACACTGCCTACTTTTTGGAGTAAAATATATAAAATTACTAGCTTTGTCCTGTGCGTTTGGGAGATTTTGTAGCGACGGCGGCGTTGATAATTATTGTTCCCGCCTGAGTGGGAGTAGTTATATTGCCCTCACTGCAGTGTGCCCATTAGCCAGTACAAAGTAAGGCAGCCTTTCTGGCAACTAGTTATCCTAGGTGCAGTACCCTGTCTGACCTGAGGGTAGGGGGCGCCAGAGAGCTGCAAGTTCCCAACTGGAACTAGGAAGTGGGATATAGATAAATCCCCTTCAGAAAGGAACCAGGGGTATCCAAACAACCCCGGTTCATGATAAATTGGTGTGAATGGTGGGGAAGATAAGGGTATCCTCTCCGTGAACCATGACAGCGGTATCCACCGCTAGTGCCTGCATCAATGCGGCAGATCTGGGATATGGTGCACGCGCTGTGCACCATATCCTAGATACGCCGCATTGATGCAAGCACTACCATTCCCATTTAAAGGGACACAACCTATTGGCACACACTCTGATTTAGTTTACTACCGAGTTAGCACTCTTGTCGTTTTGGACATCTTTGAAGTAAAGTGAATGGTAACTGTTGAAGGTCTAATTTTGACCGAAACCTTTTCTGTTTACTACCTCGTGAACAACATTAAATACTGCTATTGATCATATTGAGTGCTGAGTTTTTGATACATATCTAAATATGGAGACCTGGATATGGGGACATGACAACCATATGGGTTATAGGGATATAACTCCGATATGAGGACCTGGATGGGGACGTGTAAATATGGGGACCTGGATGGGGACATTTCTAAATATGGGGTCATAACTACAATATGGGGACCTGCATATGAGAACTTGAATGGAGACATAACTGCAATATGGGGACCTGGATATGGGGACCTAACTACAATATGAGAACCTGAATGGGGATATAAGTGCAATATGAGGACCTGTATGGGTACTCATCTACAGTATGGAGACATAACTACAATATGGGGACCTAGATGGGGACATAACTACAATATGAGTGCACATTTGTTATCACCACATCCATAAGGACCCAAGCTCTAAAAAAAAAATGGTATCACTAAAAATGTCAACAAATGCAGCCCACCAAATTAAATTTTTTGTCTATATGCGGCCCATATACCCACCCGAGTTTGAGACCCTGGTCTATGGTGCCTCAGAAAATATTGGAGACTTATCCAATTTTGATCCGAGCGTTGGATCAAAATTGGCAATGCAAGTCTATGGGTCCATGAAAAAATTGGACCTCACTTAGATAACATCTGAGCGCGTTCTGATTTTCAAGGACTATCAAAGAGAAGGTGGAGAATTTTTCATTTTTATCGTACGAGAAGAACTGATGACACTTGGACCACTCGCTGATCAAAGTCTGATTAGAATAATTGGTCTGATTTTTCTCATACGTGGAAAATAATGACGTTTGAATGAGGCCTTAAAGAAGCACTCCTCCTCTCTTCAAAGTTTGTATTCTCTTAATATATTGCCGCCATCACATAGCACTGTGCACTTACAATTGCTCATTTTGCCTTTGTACCCAGCTAATCCTTCCCTTTTCCATTACGTCTATGATGTCATGTGATTAAAAACTGACTAGCTGTATCCTTCTAAGCTCTGTGTAGAAACAGGAGGTCAATTTTCCCTGTATGAGTCATCAGTCACTGCAAAAGTCCCTGGCAGGGAGAGGAGGGAGCAACTGGGTCAGGAGGTGAAGAGGGAAATGATAAATGCAGGGAAAAGAGATTTCCTGTTCTTTCATAAAGCAGAGAAAAGAGAAGAATAAACTGGGTAGAAAGGCAAAATGAGCAATTGTAAGAACACAGTGCTATGTAATATGATGGCTGCAATATATTAAGTTGACAAAAACTTTGAGAGGAGTGCTTCTTTAAAGTGAATTCTAATTCAGTGAATACAGATTTTACCCATGAACTGAGATTTAACAATCAGTCCAGCAGGAGAAAGAGCGGATTTCTATAAACTACCGTATTTTCCGGCGTACAAGACGACTTTTTAACCCCTGAAAATCTTCTTAAAAGTCGGGGGTCGTCTTGTACGCCGGGAATCGCCTTGTACGCCGGGTGTATATGGTGGGTGGGGGGGGGAGTGATCCTGATGACGACGAGGGGGCGTCTCACAGGAAAGTGAGTATCCCCCATTACCTTATCATAGCGCTGCAGCGTGGGGTCTCTGTGCTGGGAGCGGCGGCTGCTGTGCTGTGCTGTGCTGTGCTGTGGCGGCTCCTCTTCTGCAGTGTGGGGCCTCTGGTGCTGTGGGGCGGTGGCAGCGGTGGCGTATCTTCATGCAGTCGGGGCTCCTCCGGCATCTCAAAGCCTAGAAGCCCCGCCGGCAACTCCATCGGTGTAATGCGCTGGCCTCCGGGAAAATGGCCGCTGCTTAGATTCAGATCTCGTGTCCCGAGATTTCGGGACGAGATCTGAATCTGAGCATGCACAGCCCCCAGCGGCCGGGCCACCGCATCGCACCTATTGAGCTGCCTCCGGGAAAATGGCCGCTGCTCAGATTCAGATCTCGTCTCCCGAGATCTCGGGACGAGATCTGAATCTGAGCAGCGGCCATTTTCCCGGAGGCCACCTGACCGCATTGTACCGATGGAGTTGCCGGCGGGGCTTCCAGGCTGAGATGCCGGAGGAGCCCCGACTGCATGAAGATACGCCGCCGCCACTGCCCCACAGCACCAGAGGCCCCACACTGCAGAAGAGGAGCCGCCACAGCACAGCAGCCGCCGCTCCCAGCACAGAGACCCCACGCTGCAGCGCTATGATAAGGTAATGGGGGATACTCACTTTCCTGTGAGACGCCCCCTCGTCCTCATCAGGATCACTCCCCCCCCCCCCAAAAGGCACATATTCACCGGCCCTATAAGACGACATACGGTGTATAAGAAGACCCCCAACTTTTAAGAAGATTTTATTTTTTAACTGGTAAAGTTGGGGGGTCGTCTTATACGCCCAGTCGTCTTATACGCCGGAAAATACGGTATATTAAAATATTTCTTATTTTAGTATCTACTATTGATTTACAGCTGATAATTGCATCACCTGGACAGGCAAGCATTCCATCACCTGTGCAATACTAAGGAAATCCTGAAAACAAGACCTGTTGGTGGCTCTTGAGGACTGGAGTTGGGGAACACTGTCCTAGAGTGATACTTGGAGCGTGTCCTGTCCTGATCTGCGTTTGTGGATCAGACTCGGCCATTAAAGTCTATAGGGATCCGTGAGACAAATTCAACTTGGAAGCCTTCCGATTTGCTTGTACGTCTCTTGGATCTGTTGCTTAGTGATAAACTTTCATAAAAATGTGACCTTCCAAGGGGTTTATTATTGGCTTAGAAGCGAGCACACTTCTTCATTGAAGATAAAAAAGGAAGCAACTAGGATGACAGCTGAGAAAAAAATAAAAGCATAGTTTCACTTGTCTGGTATGGTGACACTCTCACAGATGTATGTAGAGTCAGTGAGTGAGCGCGGGGTGGACAGGAATGGTGCGGCGGTTGGAGGAAGTTCCCAGAAGTATTGAGGTGGATGGCGAAGACACCAGGAAAATGGAGTCTCTGAAGATGAAGGATAGAGTAAAGGAGTAAACGTGGTAAAGAAGCCCTCGCTTGCAGCTGATTGGTCGACATAAGTAATGCACTTCTGGAGGCTGGTACTGAAATGTGTTTGCACTGCGCTCCGCTGATGATTGGCCCTCCCATTGGAGTGAATGGCGCGGCAGGAGCATGATCAACTTCTGTTCCATTGAGCCAGGTCTCGTCAGACGATCCCTAGGGGGCCACGGAAGAAATCAGAAAGTTATCCCCTATACATTGGATGGGGGGGTTGATAGGGGTTTGGAAGTTTTTTCCTGCGGCGTTTTGTGCAGCCTTTTGATTGGACAGTGCCTTGTATGGAGTGATTTTTAACAGGAGAGTCTTCAAAGAAGTGACATGTACTTTTTCTCCCATGAGATGTATGAGGCCTGTCCCACAGGTCCAGATAATTCCGGTACCAGAAAAATCTGTACCGGAGTTATCCGTGTCCGTGTGTCCGTGAGCTCACGTCGGCCATCCGTGTGGCACACGTGCGGCAGCCGTGTGCCGCCTGGGTACCACACGGACCATGCAGGAGCAGCGTTCGCTGGAGAGAAGATATGAAAAATCCTTTTTTTTTTTTTTTCCCGTGTTTAAAATAAAGATCCCTGTCCCCACCCCCTGTGCGCCCGCCCGCTGTTACTAAAATACTCACCCGGCTCCCTCGAAGTGTCCTCTCCAAGCCGCAGCTTCTCCAGTATGAGCGGTCACGTGGTGCCACCCATTACAGTCATGAATATGCGGCTCCACCTCCCATAGGGGTGGTGCCGCATATTCATCAACTGTAATGAGCGGCACCACGTGACCGCTCATACAGGAGAAGCAGCGGAGAGGAGAGAGGAGACATCGCAGGAGCTAGGTGAGTATTTCTCTGCATCTGCAAGGGGCCGGGCGGTGCACTGGGGAGGACACCAGCAAAGTTTATTTTTAACAAAAAAATAGAAAAAATTGATCTTTCATCTCTTCTCTCCAGCGAACGCTGCGGGGGAGAAGAGATAAATGCAGCCTTCAGCACCACACAGGGGGGACAGCGCTTACTGTAAGCGCTGTCTCCAGCACGGCACACGGATTGCACATGGACAACATCCGTGTGTGGTACGTGTTTTACACGTACCCATTGACTTTAATGGGTCCGTGTAATCCGTGCGCTCCCACGAACACTGACATGTCTCCGTGTTTTCCAAACGGACACACGGTCCGCGAAAACGCGCTGACGTGCAGAGACACATTGATTTTAATGTGTCTACGTGAGTCAGTGTCTCCGGTACGTGAGGAAACTGACACCTCACATACCGGAGCCACTGACGTGTGAAACCGGCCTTAAAGGGATTTTCCAAGCTTGGGGTTCAAATCTACTGTCGTTCGGAGTGACTGCAGAGTTGAGTCCTCGCAGTGTGCAGTGTGCGCGCTGTCCGGATTCTCTGGTGCTGGGAGCAGGCGGGCTTATTCATGCAGTCACATGCCAAATAAACATGCGCTGCCTCACTCAGTACAAGTCAATTACAAATCACATACTTGAGATAACATAACCGCCCGCTACCGGCAGTGGAAAATCCTGACAGTGTACAGTTTGCGTGCTTTGTGGATTCACAAGTCTACAGTCATATAGACTGCAAACTTGAGCCCTAAGCTTGGACAACCCCTTTAATTAGTATGAATAGAGTTTACTAGTGATGAGTGAACGTGCTGGGATAAGGTGTTATCCGCCCATGCTTGGGTGCTAACAGAGGGTCTTTGGCGTGCTCTAATAATATGTTCCGAGTCCCCGCGGCTGCATGTCTCACAGCTGTCAGTCACAACTCATGCAGGGATAGCCTGTTTGTTAGACAATCCCTGCATGTATTGGGCTGCCGAACAGTCACGAGACATGCAGCGAGGGAACTCGAACATATTATTCGAGCATGCCAAAGACACTTGGTTAGCACCCGAGCATGCTCAGATAACACCTTCCTGAAGGAAGTGGTCCAGAGTAATCCAACAGTGCACACCACCACCGGGTGCATGCTGACAATCGGCACATGAGACCCAGGTGCAGTTTACATCTTAGGATCAGCACTTACAACCGCATACGTTACTATTCCAGGCTTGAGAAGTCATATTTTCCCTTTATTAATAATTCAGATACAAGTCTTCTTGTAAAACCAGTCAGAGTATTGTCAGCATTATTATTAGCATTTTTTAGTTAAAAAAAAGCTGCAATCTTTTTTAAATGTCTGTATAATTCATGCGTCCTTCCCTTTG
Source organism: Ranitomeya variabilis (assembly GCF_051348905.1). Classification (NCBI taxonomy): domain Eukaryota; kingdom Metazoa; phylum Chordata; class Amphibia; order Anura; family Dendrobatidae; genus Ranitomeya; species Ranitomeya variabilis. Next base: position 179,709,556 of record NC_135238.1, read on the forward strand.
TACCTGAATGAGTGTCTCGTCTTTGCATTAATATATTTGTGTTAAGAATATGCATTTCCCATAACTGCACATAAATGGCCTGTGTGATTGTGATTACCATTTCCGAGCATTGGTTGCAGTGTAAAGTTTGGCTGAGGAACGATTTATTTATTGTAGCAAGATGTAGGGTGAGGCTGGTTTATCACTCATTTTTGGGTCGGTATTTTACCTTCATATTTATAAGCCAAAACCAGGAGTGGAACATTTAGAGGAAAAATTTAATAGAAACATACGCACCACTTCTGTATTTATCACCCACTCCTGGTTTTGGCTTACAAATACTGATGGAAAATACTGACCAAATACTGAATGTGTGAACGTGGCCTTACGACTGCAAATCTTAGGCCTCTTTCACACAACAGTTTTTTGCCGTCAGTCACAATCCGTTGTCCCGATGGATCCGTTTTTTCGACGGATCCGACGAAAAAACGGATCTTTCGCATCAGTTTTTTTTTCATCCATTTCTTCTGTTTTCGACGGATCAGTTTTTTAAAAACACCCAATGGGAGGCTCCCAAATGTTGTTGGCTACTGAACCTATATACAGTGTTTCTGCAGCCCATCTTTGACAGGTTGAAGAACAAGTGAACAAAAATGGAAGGTGTGATTGCGAACATTGTGAAGATCTATGTGGCTTTTACTTTTGAGGCGAATCGTTTGGATGCGATCGTTCTTGAAAAGGAGCGCGAAAGACAGCGCATCATACGTCTGCGCTGGCGTCGTTTTTGGATCCACCCAATCACTGCGCTGAGAGTGACACGTGGGGTGTATTCTACGTTATGTATAGAGAAAGAGGAAACCCTGAGAAGTTTAACTATGTTCGGATGAAAGAGGAAAACTTTGATATTTTGGTTGCACGTGTTTGAGACCTCATCCGTGGAATTGACACCTATTGCTGCTTCTCATTTTCACCGGTGGAGCGTTTGAGAGTTACTCTTCAGTAAGCCATTTTTATTGCATCTCCTGTTAAAGCAGACTTACAACTGTAATGTTGTTGCTGGTAGTTTGTAGTAATTATTGCCTTGCCTTTTTTAACAGGTTCCTTGCAACTGGCGAATCCCTTACTTCATTTCCAATTCCGACTCTGGATTTCCACCATATCGGGGATTGTAAAACACACCTGCCGAGCATTGTGGGACTGTTTACATGAGGAATATATCCCACATCGCACAACGGAGAGTTGGCTGGACATTGCTGAAAACTTTCAAAAGATTTGTCAGTTTCCCAATTGCTTGGGTGCATTGGCTTGGGAGGTAACCTGAGCTAGAGCAAACTGGCAGGCTTGCATTACATGCATCTGCTGGTCAGGAGATAGCTTGTCTGTTCGCTCGACTACTGCCTGGAAAAGGAATGATTGGGCGATTTTTACTTGCATCTAAATGCATCCTATCCAGATGCGTGCTCAATTCAAGCATACTGTTGTGCATGAGGTTGAATCCAGCACTAATTTGCTCGGACAACAGTTTCATCGACTTCTGGAAGGATGCATTAGATGCAACTCGGGCAAATGGTTCTTTATCAGTCGTCCATATCCGCACCACAGAGAGAGGGGATCCGCCCTTCAGGAACAGGAAACCTACAGATACATAAGGGCGGCACCTCTCCCACGCATCAGTTGGTTTCCTGTTCCTAGAGGACAGGATGCCCTACAGATATCCGTATTTCATCTGAGATACCCAGACCGGCTGTCCGACTCAGGTAGCGAGGGGGTCTCCTACCTCGGTCAGTGCGGTCCCTGGAAGCGCCACGGTGGGTCTGGGTAGGGCTCCACTGCAGTGAGCGGAGCAGGTGGAGCGGAGTCCGGAGGATGTCAGTCTCCGGGTGCCAGCGACGGAGGTAAGTATTCCCCCCGGGGTCCGTCCAGTTTCCCCTGTGCCTCTGGAGCTCCTGCGTCCCGTCAGTCGTCCTGTCCGGGGCGCCTGGCATGGTGCTGTGCGGTGGGGTCGACTGGCGGCGCCGTGCCACAGCCTCCCTGCGTGTCCCTGTGCGCTCTTTCCAGCACCGGAAGTGACGCGGCAGGGGCGGGACCGGAAGTCAGATGCTGGCCGGCTCCTGCTGCAGACGCCGCTATGGCGGTGGCGGGGGGGGGGCGGTTGGGGGCTATGGGGGGACTGGCGGTGACCTGCATGGGGAGGGGGCGGAACCCCTGGTCACGCCCCTGCTGACAAACCGGATCCAAGGGAAGGCCTATTTAAACCGCACAGAAGGCTGCAGGGCTGCTTGTGAGCCCCTCTGCAGCAATGGATGAGCCAGAAGCTCCCGTCGGTCTGCTGGAGCAAGACAGAGACTCGGAGAGGTCCCATGCAAACCCCCAGCCGAAGACCCGCGGATGCAGTGATCAGCCCAGTCGCAGGACCTCGTCTAGACTGAAGTATCCGGTTCGCTCCCCCAGTAATCCGGTACCTACCGCTGCAGCCTGGGTAAGAGACCTTCGTGAACGTACCCTGTTGCAGTCTTTTCCTATGTTTTTTCCTCAGGGGAAAAAATGCACTGATAAAGTAAAGAATAAGGCCGGCGTCACACTAGCGAGTTTTACGAACGTATGAGCGCAGAAAATACATTCGTAAAATACGCATAACACAGGGCCCAATGATTCTCTATGTCCCAGCTCCTATCAGCCATATTTTACGGATCCGTATTATACGGTCTTCTACGGCCGTAGAAAATCGCAGCATGCTGCGTTTGTCACCGTATTGCGCAAAAAAATCGCCAATGAAAGTCTATGGGGGCGAGAAAAATATGGATTACACACGGACCAGCAGTGTGACTTGCGAGAAATACGCAGCGGTGTTAGTGAAAAGCCGGTAATTCAATTGCCGGCGTTTCATTTCTCCTTCACAAACCCGACAGGATATGAGACATGGTTTACATACAGTAAACCATCTCATATCCCTTTTTTTTGCATATTCCACACTACTAATGCTAGTAGTGTGTATGTGCAAAATTTGGGAGCTGTAGCTTGTAAAATAAAGGGTTAAATCGCGGAAAAAATTGGCGTGGTCCCCCGCGCAATTTTCTCCTCCAGAGTGGTAAAGCCAGTGACTGAGGGCAGATTTTAATAGCCTAGAGAGGGTTCATGGTTATTGGCCCCCCCGGCTAAAAACATCTGCCCCCAGCCACCCCAGAAAAGGCACATCTGGAAGATGCGCCTATTCTGGCACTTGGCCACTCTCTTCCCACTCACGTGTAGTGGTGGGATATGGGGTAATGAAGGGTTAATGTCACCTTGCTATTGTAAGGTGACATTAAGCCAGATTAATAATGGAGAGGCGTCAATTATGACACCTATCCATTATTAATCCAAAAGTACGAAATAATAATAATAATAATCTTTATTTTTTTATATAGCGCTAACATATTCCGCAGCGCTTTACAGTTTGCACACATTATCATCACTGTCCCCGATGGGGCTCACAATCTAAATTCCCTATCAGTATGTCTTTGGAATGTGGGAGGAAACCGGAGAACCCGGAGGAAACCCACGCAAACACGGAGAGAACATACAAACTCTTTGCAGATGTTGTCCTGGGTGGGATTAGAAACCAGGACTCCAGCGCTGCAAGGCTGCTGTGCTAACCACTGCGCCACCTTGCTGCCCGAAATGGTTAATAAAACACACACACATTATTTAAAAGTATTTTAATGAAATAAAGACACAGGGTGTTTTAATATTTTATTATACTGGTAATCCACCTGAAGACCCTCGTTCTGTAACAAAGGAAAAATAAAAAAAACAATAATATCTCATACCTTCCGTCGCTCAGATCAAGCCCCACGAAGTGAATCCATCTGAAGGGGTTAAATCATTTTTGCAGCCAGGAGCTCTGCTAAAGCAGTGCTCGTGCCTGTAAAACCCCCGGGAATGAATGGATTGCAGGGGAATGACCTGTAGTTACCTTGAGTTGCGGTGATGCACCCTCTGCTGGATGTCCTCGTGAACTGGAGCCTTGGAAAAGTTCCCACGCTCGAGTTCATATGAGGACATCCAGCAGAGGGCGCCTCACTGCAACTCAAGGTAACTACAGGTCACCCCGCTTTCCATTAATTCCCCAGGGGTTTTACAGGCAGGAGCACTGCTTTAGCAGAGCTCCTGGCTGTAAAATGATTTAACCCCTTCAGATGGATTTACTTCGTGGGACTTGACCTGAGCGACGGAAGGTATGAGATATTATTGTTTTTTTATTTTTCCTTTGGTACAGAACGAGGGTCTTCAGGTGGATTACCAGTATAATAAAATATTAAAACACCCTGTGTCTTTATTTCATTAAAGTACTTTGTAATAATGTGTGTGTTTTATTAACCATTTCGTACTATTGGATTAATAATGGATAGGTGTCATAATTGACGCCTCTCCATTATTAATCTGGCTTAATGTCACCTTACAATAGCAAGGTGACATTAACCCTTCATTACCCCATATCCCACCGCTACACGGGAATGGGAAGAGAGAGGCCAAGTGCCAGAATAGGCGCATCTTCCAGATGTGCCTTTTCTGGGGTGGCTGGGGGCAGATGTTTTTAGCCGGGGGGGGGGCAATAACCATGGACCCTCTCTAGGCTGTTATCTGACCTCAGTCACTGGCTTTACCACTCTGGCGGAGAAAATTGCGCAGGAGCCCACGTCAATTTTTTCCGTGAATTAAACCTTTATTTTACAAGCTACAACACCAAAATTTTGCACATACACACTACTAACATTAGTAGGGTGGAATATGCAAAAAAAAAAAGGGATATGAGATGGTTTACTGTATGTAAACCATGTCTCATATCCTGTCGGGTTTGGGAAGGAGAAATGAAAAGCCGGCAATTGAATTACCATCTTTTAGGATATCTAGCGCTGAATTAAATATAAATACAGTGTGTGTGTATGTATGTGTGTGTGTATATATATATATATATATATATATATATATATATATATATATATATACTGAATATATGTTTTAACGAACATTTGAGCCAAAAAATCCATTAGATGTCGGTTTTGCAAGCCTGCGAGAAAATATCGCAGTACGGATGCCATACGGATGTCACACGGATAATTTGATGCGAGGAAATCGCATCCTCGCACTGCACACGGGTCACTGTTTTGGAAACATTTGGGCGATTCTCGTCTGTGTAAAACGGACCGTATTTTTATACATTGTGTGTGTCCCCGGCCTTAGGGGCCCTCTTTAGCTGCAACATTTCTGAAAATTACTGGATCAGTAGATTCATCAAGGCGACAAAAAGCTCTAGGCCAATGGTGAAGAATAGGGTCATGCCGTTGGACTTACATCCAGGCGTTATCCAGGCTTCCCCCTTACATGCAACTTAGGGATGATAGTGATACTTTCCCCTGATCCAGCGTATCTTTCTAAAGTAGTGTCCATATTCCATAGAATACAGGAGATAGTTCTTCCATCTTTCCTCCCTAATCCTACTAATGATAAAGAAAGGAAACTACACACTCTAGATGTAAGAAGATGTATCCTAGAGTATCTAGCAGTGACTGATCCTTGGAAGATAGATAACGCCCTATTCGTGTCCTATCAGGGTAGTAGGAAAGGTCATATAGCATCAAAATCTACACTAGCTAGGTGGATTAGGGAGGCTATCTCGCTGGCATACGTCTCAAAGGGCAAGCCGGCGCCTGAAGGACTAAGAGCGCATTCCACTAGAGCTATGGCTGCCTCGTGGCCCCAGAGAGGTTAGAGGTGTCAATCGACCAAATATGTAAGGCTGCTACTTGTCTTCTCCAAACACATTCTATAACCACTATAGATTAAACCTGGGTGCTTCCTCGGACCTCTCTTTTGGTGTAAGGGTGCTGCAAACAGTAGTCCCTCCCTAAACAGTTTACTCTCTGTAATTTTCTCTGTGGTGCTGTCATGGACGACCGATAAAGTCTTAGTTACTCACCGGTTAACGGTGTTTTTCGGAGTCCATGACAGCACCCGTACATACCCTCCCGTCTTCTTAAGTTCTGGGTGTACACCTCTTCCTTTTTTTTATATAGTCCACTTGTGGTGAATAGTTAGCAGTAGTATCATTGTATATAAATTATGCTGTTAACCTTAGTGGTCCTCATGTGCTCTGTAAACCAACTGATGCATGGGGAGAGGTGCCGCCCTTATGTATCTGTAGGTTTCCTGTTCCTGAAGGGCGGATCCCCTCTCTCCGTGGTGCTGTCATGGACTCCGAAAAACACCGTTAACCGGTGAGTAACTAAGATTTTTCCTGACCCCTCTGGCGTTGCCGCCCAGAACCCAAAGGTGTTCTATAGGTGGCAGCAGTGTCAGAGGGGCGGGGAAAAGGAAAAGCTACCTCCTCACCAGCAGCTTCATGTAACGAAGTCAGCCACGATGCTCCAGTGCTGGTGGATGGGACCGAGGGACCAGATGTGAGGAAAGGCTGGGAAGGTGCAGATGGTTCGGGTCTGTCGAAGGTGGTCCCCGGTGACGGACTCCTGAGAGATCGCTCCAGAAGTGTTCAACTCTGCAGGCTCCTGAGTGCTGCAGTCGGTGCTGTGTAACAAGGAAAAAAAAATTAATATATTGCTTGACCCTGGCTCAAACTAAAAAAAAAAAAGGTTACACATGTAAACATTTTTTAGTAAATGGGGTGGGGAATATTTACCTTCTGCTCACCATAGTCAACCGGAGGAACGACAGGGCTCTAGCATACTTATACTTTGAGCTCCTGCGTCATCCCGATCCACTCGGGGCCTGTGTCTTTGTTGAACTCCTTCATGAAGCGATCCCTGAGTGACCGCCACCGCTTGATAACTCTGTCCCCTGTAAAGTGAAAGCACAAATTGGTTAGTATACAACACATTACATCCTGCAACATAACTTGCTGAACTGTGAATACTTACGCTCTTGATTCTGAGCCCGAGCATCAAGGTTCTCACAATTTTCAACAACATCATGGCACACTTCCTCCCAGAGCCGACGGGTCACAACATCAGCGTGGCGGTGGTCCCCCCATGTTCCACAGCGGCTCCCGCTCTCGGACTAGATCGATAAGGAGATCGATGTCTAGACCGGCCTCCTCACCGTCAGAGTCGGGAGCACACTGTGAAGCCTGTTAAAAAAGACAAAAAACATTACACTCAAATCATCCACATGAAGTTGAAAAATACAAAATATAAAAAAAGATACTTACTCTCTGCTGACCGCCCCGACGCTCACGCCAACGACCCTGGGAGGGGCTTTGAAGACCTCTACGTTGAGCCCCAGAAACTGCAAACTATAAAAAAAAATGTGCTTGGATGTAGGCTTATGTGTTGTGTGTACTGTGATGTCTGTGATGATCTGTTTTTTATGTGTTGGGTGTACTGTGATGATCTGTTTCTGCGATGCATGTATGCAAATTGTCTCTTCAGAGAGGAAGAGAACTAGAATTCTAGTGCCGTCATGTGACAAGGGTCGACATTGACTGTTAGGATTGCTACTTCCACACTCTGCGAGCCCACTCCAGGTCTTTCTCCACCCTGTCCATCTCCTTCTGGAAGCACCTCTGATGCTGCAGCTTCCTGTTAAACAAGAATTAATGCATATAGGGTTATGTGTACAAAAAATTTTTAACATCACAAAAAGTATATATATATTTTCCTCAGTTTGCTGATGATATGAGGGAGGGCTCCCAGAAGAAGACATGTTTACTGAGACTGGCTGGCCTGGCTGTGTTGCTGGTAGGCCTGGCTGGGTCGCTGGACACTTCAACTCCAGCTGGCTTGTCTCGGGCTGGCTGGACTCCCACTGGCTTGCTTGCTGGGACATGGATGAGTGAAGCCCTACCTGGAAGGTTTATATACCTTTCCTAATTGGGTCTGCTTAATTGGATCCTAAATAAATTGGAGCATGCTCAGTTAAAAAAACGGAATCCATTACCGGATTCTCTCACTTGATGCATCCGGTGCCCATAGGCTTCCATTCGAGCAAGCGACGGATCTGTCGCTGTCCGATTTTTCAACGTACACAAAAAACGTTACTTTGTCCATTGTCTCCGGCCACCGGACAAACAATTTTCTATGGATCCGGTGAGCGATGGAAGAAATGTGAGGCCATCCGTCGCTAATACAAGTCTATGAGAAAAAAAACGATCCGGTGGCATCAGTCGCCTGATACATTTTTTTTTCAAAATTTGACCGATTGCGACTGATAGCAAAAAAATGATGTGTGAAAGGAGCTTTAGTCCTGTCTCTGTAATGTTTTATCCCTTTGTGCCTTCTTGCAGACTTAATGACCTTCTGGGTGCCCCCAGCCACAGCAATAAAGTGCCTCTTTACACAGTATTAATACCCTAAAACTGATACTCACCTAACCAAGCCGAGCATCCAAGATGAGCAAAGTATACAGCGAAGATCAGATCATCAAGACTGGCCTCTGAGAGTGGCGGCACAGGGATCCTTTGTAAGATGTATTGTACTGTTTGTCCTATGGTTCAAAGCATCAAGACTGGCCTCTGAGAGTGGCGGCACAGGGATCCTTTGTAAGATGTATTGTACTGTTTGTCCTATGGTTCAAAGCAGACGATTCCTCCAAACCCAAGAGGCAGAGAGGAATCGCTTGGTGGAGCTCCATTTGCAGAAATTGTCCCGAGCTGCAGAACCAAACACGGCTGCAAGGAATGTGTTGGATACTGCAGTGACAGTGTTGTGACACTGCCATGAACGCCACCTGCCTTCATTCTGGTGATCAGTACTGTGGGTTAGGCCATTTAGTAGGAACTTGTCACATTGCACTTCTAGTCCTATCTGGGGTGGTTTATTACACTGGTCTACAGAAAAAAAATTTCTGGCATGGACTTTAAGAACAGTTTTAGACTAATTTGAGGGTGCTGAATTCAAATCTGATCTTATAATTTCTCTATCACATCACGTTTACATCAGGTTTTTGCGCTACAGGTATATAGCCCATTTTCAAGAATTCCATGATAAATATAAGTAGTGTATGAAAAGTGCCGGTTTATACAGTTCACTAAGGTAAATTTTGTTTTTATTTTGTCTCCCAATAAATGTGAGAATATATTTGTTTTCTTTGAACATGCATAATTCCTATTTGTTATGATAACACCCTTGTTTTCTGTACTACTGGGACAGTAGAGCTACGGCAGAGCATTGGGTGAAAACTGAATGGCCTCAGCGATAGAGTTTGGCATCTGGCGATAAGAATGTCATCCATGATCCTCTAGGGGATAGGAAGAACATTGTCTTCACTCCCTTACACATAAAACTTGGATTGATGAAGCAGTTCGTCAAAGCTCTCAATCACAGTGGAGAATGCTTTAACTATAAATGTTCAACTTTTCCTGGTCTTAGTGAAGAGAAGAAAAAGGCTGGAATATTTGATGGATCTCAAATAAGAACACTTATGAGAGACCCAAATTTTGTCACATCAATGAATGAGACAGAAGAAAGAGCTTGGAATGCATTTTGTAATGTGGTGCAGAATTTTCTAGGGAATAAGAAAGCAGACAACTATGAAGAGATTTCCGGTTTCGCGGCATTTTACACACTATAAAAACCAGAGCATATGTAACCACGGCACGCCCCCTGAGGAAGGTTTCAATCCGAAACGCGCGTCGGGGCCTGCCGTGGACGGCGTGGTGGTTGGCTGACGTACATATTACGGGTATGTTCTTGGTTGCTAGTTTTCATTATATTACGTTTTCTACTATGTATGGGTTGGTAACTTGGTTACTCTGCACCAGGATGTACCTTAGTACTTACTAGGCTATGTATCAGCCTCATCATGGTCTGGGATGATAGAAGCCCCTTTTTACAAGTATGACTTGCCACATACGCCGCCGCTTGCGTTGGGCATACTATACCGCATTGCTGCATAAGTTCCCCTATGTGCTCCCTGTATCTGTTTGTTATTTCTATTATATTTTGAATAAACTATTTTTTGATATTTTGGACTTAAAATTGTTTTTGGTGCTTTTTTTCTGTGGTGTTGTATGATATTTGCAGTTTGTCCTGTATTTTTCCATATGTTTTTTGAGATGATTTAGTGGCTCTATTGTTGCGTATGCTTATTACATCATTTATCTCTCATTTACACATGATGTCATTATTCTTTTATCATTTACGAAGAGATTGTGGAACAGCTACTAATGAGTCTGCAAAATCTTGGATGTAGAATGAGTATCAAGATTCACTATTTACACGGCCATTTGGACTTTTTTTCCGGAGAACCTTGGGGATGTGAGCGAGGAACAAGGAGAGCATTTTCATCAGGACATTAAAACAATGGAAGAACGGTATCAAGGCCGGTGGGACTCACATATGATGGCTGACTATTGCTGGAGCTTGATGAGAGACAACCCAGAAGCTGCACATCACAGATCAGCCAAGAAAAGAAAGTTCAAATAACTGCCATTTGTCATTCATCTGTGTGCCATATATATGTGTTTTTATATTTTGTAGTTTAATTCTGTAAGTATATTTGATTTGCTGTACATAGACTTTGTAATCTTTGTTATTCCTTGATTAATAATATATACTGTAGTATCGAAAATCATGTGTTTTTATAATAAAACATTAGATAGGAGTAATTTTCATAAAAAATTGAAAATATCTCGAAATCCTGATGTGATAGCCAAAAACGGAGTTCATATTCGTAATCAGCAGCCAAAATTGACTTAAAATATGTTTTAAAACCTTTTGCCAGAAAAATTGCGTTGACCAGTGTTATAGGGCATTTTAGAGAAAATATCTATTGAACAGGGAGCTAAGAAAGAGGCGATGGAGTCACAGAGGTGGTTCTCCACCGGCTTCTCCCCACCAGGGTCTACATGATTGACAGGTCCTTCATTATACAGTACAGATAAAAACCTGTCAGTCAAGTAGAGCTTCTGTATCTGCTCTTTCAGGGCTCCCAGTTCAAAGCAAGTTGTACCTAAAATGCTGCAGTCTTAGCATTAAACCGAAGTATATAGGAGTCTGTCTGAGTAGGCTCAAGCATGAATCACTTGACAAGTTCACCTTTAAAGAAGACCTGTCACCGGTCAAAAATGGCCAGTTTATGCTTTTATTTTAGTCCTGCTGCTCCAGAGTAATTTTTTCTTTTTTTAAATCCACAATATGGTTCCAGAGATCTGGGCCTTTTTATTTAGTGCACATTTTTATGGTCTTTACAAGAGGGCGTGGCTCACAAGGCGATTATTCAGATCAGCCTAAAGACACGCCCCAGAGGATCTTGTGAGCACCCACCCCCTTGTAAAGACCATGAAAACTAGCACTGAATAAAACAGCTCAGATCTCTGCAACTATATGATGAACTTTTAAAGAAAACTCAAGAGATCAGTGGGAATAAAATAAGAGCAAAACTGCCCATTTTTATCCTGCTAACAGGTCCTCTTTAAACCACCAATGATCAGTACAAAACAAGAAATGCAATGTATGTTCACAGGCACTCAACCATTTAAGGGCTGTCCCACACGTCCAGGTAATTCCAGTACCGGAAACAATCGGTACCGGAATTATCCGTGTCCGTGTGCCCCTGCGTTTCTTGTGTACATCAGTGTGGCACACTTGCGGCACACGTATGCCGCCCGTGTGCCCACTGGGTACCACACGCACCATGCTGGGTACCACACGTACCAGCATCTGGTGCTGAAGCTGCGATTCATATCTTCTCTCAGCAGCGTTTGCTGCAGAGAAGATATGAATAATAGTGTTTAAAATAAAGATCTATGTGTCTGCCGCCCTCCCACCCCCTGTGCGCCCCCCCGCTGGTCAGAAAATACTTACCCGCCTCCCTCGCTGCTTCCTGGTCTGGCCGCGGCTTCTAGTGTATGCGGTCACGTGGGGCCGCTCATTTACACTCATGAATAGGCGGCTCCACCCCTATTGGAGGTGGAGCCACATATTCATGAAGTGTAATCGGCGGCCCCACGTGACCGCATACAGTAGAGAAGCCGCGGCCAGACCAGGAAGAAGCTACAGCCAATGAGGGAGCGGGTGAGTATTTTCAGGACAGCGGGGGGGCGCACAGGGGGTGGGGGGTGGGGGCGGCGGACACATAGATCTGTCTTTTAAACACTATTATTCATGTCTTCTCTGCAGCAAACGCTGCTGGAGAGAAGATATGAATCGCAGCTTCAGCACCATGTGGGGGGGACAGCGCTTACTGTAGCGCTGTCTCCTGCACGCAAACGGACTGCAGACGGAGAACGTCCGTGTGTGGTCCGTGTTTTACACGGACCCATTGACTTTAATGGGTCCGTGTAATACGTGCGCTCCCACGAACACTGACATGTCTCCGTGTTTGGCACACGGAGACACGGTCCGCAAAAAATCAATGACATCTGCACAGATGCATTGATTTTAATGGGTCTACATGTGTCAGTGTCTCCGGTACATGAGGAAACTGTCACCTCACGTACCGGAGACACTGACGTGTGAAACCGGCCTTACAAAAAGGAATTCTATATGATGAAAGGTGCACACTGTCGCTTAAGGCTATGTGCACACGTAGAATGGTCCACTGCGGATTTTTCCGCAGCGGATTTGATAAATCTGCAGGGCAAAAATGCTGCGTTTTTGCTGCAGATTTATCGCGGTTTTACAACTGCGGTTGTCTATTGGAGCAGTTGTAAAACCGCCGCGGAATCCTCAGAAATAAGTGACATGCTGCGGAATGTAAACCGCTGCGTTTCCGCCCGTTTTTTTCCGCAGCATGTGCACAGCGTTTTCTGTTTCCCATAGGTTTACACTGTAATGTAAACTCATGGGAAACTGCTGCGGATCCGCAACAAAATCTGCAGCGTGTGAACAAAGCCTCAGACTTTATTTGCGCACTGCAGTTTAAAAATTTATTTTATGGTCCCTTTAAATAGCGCTCCTAACATCTTTCTCATTTGGTGAAATCAGCTCTGATGAAATCGAAGCTACTGAAAAAAAAAACAACATAAAATCTTTATTCATATGAAAGTTCTCAACTACCATGCTTGATATGGATTTGCTTGGGTGGATGGCAAACTCATATTCAGTGGCCAGTGTCAGGCAGCTGCTACAAGGGCAAATAAAATAATGGGATGCATTAAAAGAGGCATAGATGCTCATGAGGAGAACATAATTTTACCTCTATACAAGTCACTAGTTCGACCACACTTAGAATACTATGCACAGTTCTGGTCTCCGGTGTATAAGAAAGACACAGCTGAACTGGAGCGGGTGCAGAGAAGAGCGACCAAGGTTATTAGAGGACTGGGGGGTCTGCCATACCAAGATAGGTTATTACACTTGGGGCTATTTAGTTTGGAAAAACAAAGGCTAAGGGGTGATCTTATGTTAATGTATAAATACATGAGGGGACAGTACAAAGACCTTTCTGATGATCTTTTTAATCATAGACCGGTGACAGGGACAAGGGGGCATCCTCTACGTCTGGAGGAAAGAAGGTTTAAGCATAATAACAGACGCGGATTCTTTACTGTAAGAGCAGTGAGACTATGGAACTCTCTGCCGTATGTTGTAATGAGTGATTCATTACTTAAATTTAAGAGGGGACTGGATGCCTTTCTTGAAAAGTATAATGTTACAGGTTATATGGAGCGCCCCCACACCGCCGCAGGGCCTAGGGGTACCCGGAGCCGGGCCTCTGGGTCTCAGTCCTGGGGTTGTCACGGTGGCTAGACCCGGTCCGTGGCCCTGTCTGTCAGTGGGGGACGTCCGGTAGAATAAGTGATGATGATGGTGCAGTAACGGTGGTGTAGCGGTGCAGTTGTGGGGTGCAGGTCGCGGTAAATAACGAGGACACCAGGTTGCAGTCTCTTTACCTCTTTACTGGAGATCTCTCAGTCCGCAGTCCAGAATACGGTTCACCAGGCTGCGCAAGTCCGGTCGGTCCGATGGCACTTCCAGAGTTCTCCTCACAGGTGGAAATCAGTGCCCTCCTTCTTAGCGCTATGTGTTGTAGTCCTTCCCTGCTGTGCTCACGGAAAGTACCCCACAACTGTTGTGTCTGTTTCTTAAGTTCCCTCACAACTCGATTCACTGATGTTCTTCTCGTATTCCATCCCTCCCTGTTATTCAGGTTGGAACGGCACCCGTTTGTCAGGTAGGCCTGGAGTTCTTCCGGGACCCTAGAGACGCCCCTCTCCCGCAATTGCCCCCCAAGACTTCATAGGTGATATGTGGTAGACAGCCCGCCTTAAACTGACTGCCCTGCCGCTGTTTGGAGTATGGCTTGAAGCTGTATGCTATTCCACTCCCTCGGCGTTCCGGCCACCGGTAATGCGCCTCAGTAGGATGTTGCTCCGGTCCTACAGCATGACCCCTACTGGTATTCTCCTTTTTGCTTGATCTCGTTTCTCACTCAGCACAATCTATCTCGCTTCTAGTCCTTTCTTGGGCACCGCCGCTATGCTGAGCAGGCACGGTCCCGTTACGTTCTTTCTAATGCCAAGCCTCTGTCAGGATCCCACCCCTGACAGAGACTCTACTGTCTCTTCCTCCACAACACCCTCTGCCACAAGGTGTTGCTTCGTTCAATCCAGTCAGCTTTCTCTTCTAACTTCCTGCCTGACCCCCAGTTTACCCACTATGGTGGGGAGTGGCCTAATGAATAGCACCCTTAGCTCCCCCCGGAGGCCCTGCTGTGAAACATATTGGTGTCTGTGATACCTGGTCAGATGAACTCCTTCAGTGCCATCGAACGCACCACGGCTCCCCATAGTGGCGGATCCACAGTACTGCAACGACCAGAACTCTGGGGCGCTGCACTCCCCCCTGGTTAAACACAGTACTCCGGGACTGGGAAGAAAACAACAATACAGGTTAGCAAAAAGACATACAATTTTGTTGAGTGCAAAACAATAAGCATACTTGAACAAGCTTCCCTTTATGGGAGGTGAGGACACTTTAACGTTACAAACATAATTAAATATCATAGCAACAGGCTACAATTAACTCTCATTACCCAACCGGGTATTCTACTAGGTGCAAACATTATTGACCAATAATTTAACTTTGCCTTTAAGGATATACACTCTTAATCCGCTAAAGACCTTCCTATAATCACATTATAAGGTATTTTAACTTTGCATTCTCCTACTTTGAACCTGCAGGACCGCCTGTCCTAACGGCACCAGACCTACTGCCTCTCCTTTCTATTACAGGACCGCCCCGTTCAGCCAGGGCCTACTGCCTTTCGCTACTATACATGGTATAGACATAACATTCCTTTCAATTAGAGAACATTGAGCCAGCTCTATTTGGCTCCTATTAGGACTCACTTTCTAACCCCTACGGGTTCACTCTCTGTCCTTAGTAACGAACGAACTTTCTATGGGGACTCAGGGTTTACCTTCTATCCTCACCTTCATTACTACTTTCTTTACTTTCAACTAAGCAGAACTCTAAATCTACCCCTACGGGCTTTCTGCATCTTTCCTTTTAAAGAACATTATCTAGGTTTCACACTTTAAACAAATTAAACACACATAACTTTTCTTCATGCAAAACAGTTACATTTCTTTCCAGAGCATCATCATCAGTATTTCTTCACATTTAACTAGTTAAAACACATACAACTTTTCTCGTTCAAACATTATTATTGCATTACTGTTCTAAAACAGTATCTTCTCATAAGTACGCTGTTGGACATCCCCTTTAAAAGAGAATCAAGTCTTTCTGAGGTAGCTCGTCTTTTCAGCCTACCAGTCTTTGCTCAGCAAAGGTTCCAGAACGGTATCTTCGCAAAGAGTCTTTAAATTAAACCAGTAGAAAGCGCCTTTAAGAAGGTGCAAACTATTTACAAGAAAGTTTGGATCATGCACTGTTCATGATTTCTCAGTTTGTAAAACTTGTGCAAAACTGTAGAAAGACAAACAATAAGGATCCCGGGTCAACTAAGGGATCCATAAAGAGTTAACCCTGGACGGGTTTAGCAGCAAACAGTACTCAAACAGTTAACTAGAAAACTATTTACATTTTCAGGTTTCCGAGGTTTACTCTTGTTCAGGTGGCTGGGGGTCCGGGCCCCCGGCTGCTGTGGCGCCGGTGCCCGTGGCCCGAACGTGAAGGTGAACTCGGCTGGCCAACTCGGTGGCTGCTACCAGGCGCACCGTTGCGATGGTGACAAGGTCGGGTGCTCCTGGGACCAGGTCCGGAGTGGTGAGTGTCACGGCTCCAGACATACACCGCCGAACGTTCCGTGCATACCACCCGAGCGGGTTCTGGTGGCGGTTGTAGGTCACCTGATCCCCCTTTTTCAACGGTTCTCCGCCTCGGCCACAGCAGGGAGTCCTTACGTTACAGTGCGCAACAAAAACATCAGTATCCAATCCCGGCTCATGTATGAGGCCCCATCCCCTCTTTTCATGGTAGGCCAACACAGTTCCCCGCCTGACCGCGTCTCGGTCATCCCATGCCGGAGGGGATTGTTGTACTTTCAATGGACCCATCAACTCGATCTCTTTCCGTCCTTCCCAATGTAGGATCAAGCACTGTCTATATTGCTCCCACGTAAGCACCGCAAGAGTGAATCCGTTCTCCCGGGATCCATCTGTCCCAACCCAGGGGTTGTCCCACCGAAGAACTACCCCATCTGGGCTCACATCCACGGGTTCCCCCATTCTAGTCGGCAGCGGTGGCACCATCCTTCCCAGGGCATCGGGAGGTAATACCATTAACCCCGCCGAGAAGCGTCGACCCTCACTGAGATGGGGGTGGATCGTGGGAGCGGGCCCGTGGGGGGGAAGCAGGGGCGCTTTCCGTACCTGCGCCTGACGTGGTTCCATCGATGCCGACCTGGTCCATTAACAAGGGTGCTGGAATCGGCCGCAGCCCGGACCGCGGCTCCTCCGATGCGGTCCTCGAACGCTGTTCCGCTCGCTGTGGTTCCTCCTCCGCTGATTCCGAGGCCAGGATTGGGGGACTCGGCTCCGCTATCTGTTCCACAGGCTTCGGATCCGCCGGCTGTAGAGGACACGGGTCCACCTCTAATGAACGAGGGTAAGCCGGGACTGCTCCTTCCCCATCCCGGCACTCGCTGTTCTTCATCATGATCTGCTGATCGGTGGCAATGCATGCATCTGACTCCGCCATTTCTCCGAGGTCGAGCTTCTCCGTCACCCGCTTCCCGCCGTTGCAAATCAGGGGGTTGTCCTCTGCTTTGGGGCAGGTCATCTCCTTGCAGCCAGAAGCGCAGGGGGCGGTATCCATTTCTCGCGCCATTCTGGTAGTCTCCTCCCATAGCACGCCCTCCTTCCTCGCTGGCGTAGCAATGGCGGCGGCTTTTGGCGGCAACTGGCACAGCACAGTCTTTGCAATAAAGTACAGTTCAAACACAATAAATCACAGTCTCTAGGCACACATGACCTGATTCTTCAGGCTTAAGTAGATCCTGTTCGTGACGCCAAGTTGGAGCGCCCCCACACCGCCGCAGGGCCTAGGGGTACCCGGAGCCGGGCCTCTGGGTCTCAGTCCTGGGGTTGTCACGGTGGCTAGACCCGGTCCGTGGCCCTGTCTGTCAGTGGGGGACGTCCGGTAGAATAAGTGATGATGATGGTGCAGTAACGGTGGTGTAGCGGTGCAGTTGTGGGGTGCAGGTCGCGGTAAATAACGAGGACACCAGGTTGCAGTCTCTTTACCTCTTTACTGGAGATCTCTCAGTCCGCAGTCCAGAATACGGTTCACCAGGCTGCGCAAGTCCGGTCGGTCCGATGGCACTTCCAGAGTTCTCCTCACAGGTGGAAATCAGTGCCCTCCTTCTTAGCGCTATGTGTTGTAGTCCTTCCCTGCTGTGCTCACGGAAAGTACCCCACAACTGTTGTGTCTGTTTCTTAAGTTCCCTCACAACTCGATTCACTGATGTTCTTCTCGTATTCCATCCCTCCCTGTTATTCAGGTTGGAACGGCACCCGTTTGTCAGGTAGGCCTGGAGTTCTTCCGGGACCCTAGAGACGCCCCTCTCCCGCAATTGCCCCCCAAGACTTCATAGGTGATATGTGGTAGACAGCCCGCCTTAAACTGACTGCCCTGCCGCTGTTTGGAGTATGGCTTGAAGCTGTATGCTATTCCACTCCCTCGGCGTTCCGGCCACCGGTAATGCGCCTCAGTAGGATGTTGCTCCGGTCCTACAGCATGACCCCTACTGGTATTCTCCTTTTTGCTTGATCTCGTTTCTCACTCAGCACAATCTATCTCGCTTCTAGTCCTTTCTTGGGCACCGCCGCTATGCTGAGCAGGCACGGTCCCGTTACGTTCTTTCTAATGCCAAGCCTCTGTCAGGATCCCACCCCTGACAGAGACTCTACTGTCTCTTCCTCCACAACACCCTCTGCCACAAGGTGTTGCTTCGTTCAATCCAGTCAGCTTTCTCCTCTAACTTCCTGCCTGACCCCCAGTTTACCCACTATGGTGGGGAGTGGCCTAATGAATAGCACCCTTAGCTCCCCCCGGAGGCCCTGCTGTGAAACATATTGGTGTCTGTGATACCTGGTCAGATGAACTCCTTCAGTGCCATCGAACGCACCACGGCTCCCCATAGTGGCGGATCCACAGTACTGCAACGACCAGAACTCTGGGGCGCTGCATATATACACTAGATTCCTTGATGGGGCATTGATCGAGGGAACTAGTCTGACTGCCGTAGGTGGAGTCAGGAAGGAATTTTTTTCCCCAATGTGGAGCTTACTCTTTGCCACATGGTTTTTTTTGCCTTCTCTGGATCAACATGTTAGGGCATGTTAGGTTAGGCTATGGGTTGAACTAGATGGACTTAAAGTCTTCCTTCAACCTTAATAACTATGTAACTATGTAATATCTTAATACTTAAACATCAATTCTGCATTTACATTTTTAATGGGTGAAATGAAAGATTTAATAGAAGTCTGTTCATTACTGTTAGATGAGGCTCCACCAGTAATTAGAAGATGCTGCAGGTGAAAAAAAAAAAAAAGAACGTAGCTCCACCTGCAGGGTATTAGGTAGCACTACAACCTTAAAATATTTGGGAAATGTTCCAGAGTGGAATAAACTCAGGCCTCATTCACACTTTTGTGTTTGATCAGTATTTTTTCTCAATGCAAGAAAGCAGAATTGGATTCTGAACAAAGAAAAAAGGAAATGGAAGCATTTCTCTTTCTAGTATTCACTCTTGAACTTCATTCCAAAAATAAAACTGATTAAATACGTTGTAACTAGTGATGAGCGAATATACTCGTTACTCGAGATTTCCCGAGCATGCTTGGGGGTCCTCCGAGTATTTTTTAGTGCTCGGAGATTTAGTTTTCATCACTGCAGCTGAATTGCTAGGGGATTCCCTAGCAACCAGGCAACCCCCACATGTACTTATGCTGGCTAACAGATGTAAATCATTCAGCTGCGGCAATGAAAACTAAATCTCCGAGCGCTAAAAAATACTCTGAGGACCCCCGAGCGTGCTCTGGAAATTTCGAGTAACGAGTATATTCACTCATCACTAGTCGTAATATGTGGCTGAATTCTAATGCAGAAATCTAGCTATTTGGCATCTAAGGCTGGAGTCATACTAGCTTATAAAAAATAGGTCTAATGTTGTTCCAGAAACGTAGGACGAGTGTCATGTGAGTACAATGCGATTTTTCTCAACTAGCATCCGTATGACATGCATATTGAGAAAAACATGCATATGTGTCTTTTTATATAGTGTATGTAAACTTCTGGTTTCAACTGTAATTTCGCAAGCCTCCTACATCTAATAAACTTTATTAAACCTATTAATTAAATAAATCGTTTAAAAAAATGACATTGGGTTCCCCCTATTTTTTGATAACCAGCCAAGGTAAAGTAAACAGCTGCGGGTTTATATTATCAGGCTGGGAAGGTCCATGGTTATTGGGCCTTTCCCAGCCTACAAATAGAAGTCCACAGATGCTCCAGTTCTGACATTTGCCCCAGCTCTTCCCAATTGCACTGGTGTGGTGACACTCGGGGTAATGGTTTATGGAGTTGACGTCAGCTGGCATGGATAGACATCTATAAGACACCCCCATTACCAACCCAGTGATTTAAAAGAAAAACACACAGAGAAAAAAGTTTATTTAAAAAAAAAATCACTCCCCCACATCTCGTGCACCAATTTAATAAAAATAAAAACCCATTATGATCCATAGTAGTCCTGCGAATCCGAAGTGGTCTAAAAAGAGAGAATTAAATAAAGACAAGAAACACTTCCTTATTCACCAATTTATTATTTTGAATAAAATCCCCACATCTCCAACGTAATCCATCGCAATCCCAGCGATTCAGTACTGCAACCTATGGAGCGTCATTCTGAGAAAGACTCTTCATAGGTCAGTCCTGGTCATGTCTCACGAGTGATGACATCAGTAATTGAGTAACGTTATTGCTTGTGTGACATGACCAGGAGTGACATATGGTTGCAGTACAGAATCCAAGTTGCCGACTCTCGCAAGCCTCGGCAGCTCTGAAGAGCGGTGACATCAGTAGCTACACGACTCTGGCCTCTATGAGACTCGATGACTCTGTGCGGTATAGTTACTGATGTCACCGCTGCTCGCAGCCGCTGGGTCTGGAGGGAGCTGGAATCTTTGAATGTCTACTGCAACCTCTGGAGTGTTGTTCTGATGACGACTCCTCATCGGCTACTCATGGTCATGTATCACATGTGATGATGCTACTGAGTTACTGACGTCATCGAGACATGACCTATGAAGCATCGTTCTCAACAATGCTCCATAGGTTGCAGTACTGAATCGATGGACATCGTGGGAACGCCATGCTTTACGTTGGAGCTGCGGGGATTTTTTTTTTTTTAATAAAAGGTGAATGAAAGAGTTTCTTGTCTGTATTTAATTTTCTCTCTTTCAGGTTCCCATTTCTGGAACTACTTTGGATCTTAATTTTTTTTTTTATTAATTGGTGAACGAGGTGTGAAGGAGAGTTTTTTAAGATAAGCTTTTTTTTATGTGGGCGTTTTTCTTTTAAATTACTAGGTTAGTAATGGGGGGTGTCTGATAGACGCCTATCCATTACTAACCTGTGGACTTGATGCCAGCTGACATTACAAATCAGACTTGAAGCCCATAAATCATTACCCTGATTGCCATCACACCAGGGCAATGAGTAAGAGGCGAGGCGATACGCCAATTCAGGGGCGGCTGCTGGCTGCTATTCATAGGCTGGTAAGGGCCAGGTAGCCATGGACCCTCCCAGCCGGATATCAGCTCACAGCTGTCAACTTTGCTGGTTATGAAAAATAGGGGGGACTCCACATCATTCTCTTAAAATTATTTATTTAATAGGTTTCATTATTTTTATTATTTATTTATATAGCGCCATTAATTCCATGGGGCTGTACATGTGAAAAGGGGTTACATACAGGTTATAGATATCATTAACAGTAAACAAATTTACAATGACAGACTGGTACACAGGGGAGAGGACCCTGTCCTTGTGGACTTACATTCTTCGGGATAATGGGGAGGAGACAGGAGGTCGGTGTGCTGCAGCACTGGTGGTGGTGAGGCGGCAGCTCGGGTGTTTGGTGAGGCGGCAGCTCTGGCTCTTGTAGGAAGACCTTTAATAAGGCTAAACACCCTTTAGTGCCACATGAAAGGCACTAAAGGGTTCTAGTTTACTCTATGTAGGGGGCTTGTGACATTACATTTCTACAGGATATCTATATCTCTATCCTATCAATTCTGGCGATTACGGCTGTGAATTTACTGTACTCAACTGATGAAATGAAGGGTTTCTTATGAGATAGGCCATGTGATTTATTTATTTTTTTCTCTCTCACCCATTGACTTGCATTGGCAAGTGATATCCGATTCTCGCACCCACTTGAAGCATGCTGCGATTTTCCCTCTGATTAGAGCTGACTCGCAGAACAACACTGCCTCATTCACTAATGTTAGTGAGTTTGATGCGATGGTGTCTCCATTGCACGTGTCCCATTTATACGCTCATGTGAACAAGCCTTAGTCAGTTTCTTGCAGTACCTGTCTATGCATGGCCTTATTAACACATTGTGGTCATGTCACTTTTTACTTTTCAGATTGTTTGAAATTGGGTCATAATTGCTGCAGTTCTGCAACAATTTATTAAAATAGAAAATAAAATCTGACATGTCTACGATATGTAAATTGACCCTAAATATGCTGATAGTTAAGGTACCGTCACACTAAGCGACTTTGCAGCGAGAACGACAACGAGCCGATCGCTGCAGCGTCGCCGTTTAGGTCGCTGTAGAGATGTCAAACACAGCAGCTCCACAACGACGCAGGAGCGATCCTGTGACGTAACGGTGACGCACTTATCGTTCTCACAGGTCGTTAGCTCCATGTTTAACATTGCTGGCATCGTTGCTTTTGCTGTCAAACACGACGATACACGCCGATCTGACGACCAAATAAAGTTCTGAACTTTCAGCAACGACCAGCGATATCACAGCGGGATCCAGATCGCTGCTGCGTGTCAAACACAACGAGATCGCTATCCAGGACGCTGCAACGTCACAGATCGTTGTCGTTCTCGCTGCAAAGTCGCTTAGTGTGACGGTACCTTTACCTACAGAGCTAACATTGAAGGTGTAGAAAAAAGAATATTGGGATAACGTTCTCAGTCCATATTAATAGCTGCCAAGCATTTAGTCCATGACGCACATTGTGCAAGCAAAGAACACGCTATGTCGCTGCTATGAGGCAGTGTAATGTTAGTGAATAGGGTTGTGACAAGAAAGAAGTTTCCAACATCATTGCCCGTGCCACATATATCATGGACACAGTCTCTGTGAAGCCCCCTATCTTTAGACCGGATTCACACATCCCCTCTTTTGCTGTCCGAGTACAGACGGTGATGCACGGCCGTGTCGCTGGTCTCCTGACCGGAAGTCAACAGCCTCATATACGCCCGTGAGCCTTCAGCCATTGAGTTAGGAGGTCAATGTGATTTTCTGCTTTTTATTTTTAGATTCTGTCTCTAAAGGTTGGAGTGTACTTGACATAAAAATCACAGACCTCTCCATTCTTTGCAGGTGGGAAAACCTGCAAAATCCCACTGTACATACTACGCATACGTACAAGTGTGAACCTAGGCTTAGTCACATACTACGTAAGTGTTCCATATTTTGCATTAATGCTGTATATATTAAGGTTCATTTATCTAATGTTCTGATGCAAATTTACTTTCAAAGACTGTGTTTATAGGTTGAAAAAAAAAACACACGGGCATCAAGTTCAACCTTTCTCGATCAATTGTACATTATCTGACGTTAGATTATTTATAATCCTCCATATCATTTGTTATAAGATGTTTTTATGTAGCCAGCGTTCTATTATAAATGTTAGAATATAATAAAATAAAGATGCCAGTCTCTCTCTTAGGCCGGAGACACACTGGTGCGAGAGACGGCCGAGTCTCGCTGGTTAAAAGCAAGCTGTGGCACCTGCATTCCGGAGCTGAGCGTGCAGCTCCATGTATTGCTATGGAGCCGCACGCTCCGCTCCGGAGTGCAGGTGCCACAGCTTGCTTTTAACCAGCGAGACTCGGCCGTATCTCGCACCAGTGTGTCTCCGGCCTTAGCGCTAGGATCAGCCAGAAAATAAAGGATGTGGAGCGGCAGCATAATGGAACAAAAAATGCCCTTATCTCAACTTCTTAATTCCTTTTTCATTTGCTTCCTGGTTTGTCCATTTGATTTTAGAAGGTCTTCATGGTGTAGGCAAGCTTACATGATTATGATTTTTTTTTTTTTAATATGACGATCCATTAAAAGTTATCAATGTACAAAACAATTCTCTTCTCCCTGGGACTAAGAGTTTAATGTGTGCACATTATTGTCTTTTGAATTATGCAGGATACTTAGTGGAAAACCTGTTTACGAGTTCAGAGAAGGCAAATTAGCACAGAACCCCGAGAGCAAAGGGAATAAACGAAAGTTAATTTGATCAGTCCTGCAGCGATCTCTATTTGAAGTAAATATGGATGTCCTGAGAGGAGCAGGTGTAACCACAATCTGTAAGAGACACAGCAGTTCATGGACTGCCATACCAATAGGGGAGAACATACAATTAGCTTTTGCTATTGTGCATAATTATTTTATATACTGTAAAAAAATTACATATAGTATCAGTCAAAAGATTGGATACAATGTTCATGCAATGGTTTTTCTTGTGCTTATTGGACTGTGCACAATGCCGATTCAGACTGAAGGCAGCAAAACCATGAAGGAACACAATATGTAAACAAGGAGTAAAAAATAAGCATGAAATAAACCAGAATGTGTGTTGAATCTTGGGTTCCTCAGAATACCTCCCCTTTTACGGTGCAGTCAGATGACCATATAAATCGGACAGTGATCGGAACACAGTGCACGGACTGGCCGGCTGCTCTCCCAACCCGAGCATGATGACTGCATAGAAATACATGTAAGCGGTCACGCCTAGGTTGGGAGAGCTGCCAGCCGGTCTGTGCACTGCGTTCTGATCACAGTCCCGATTTATACGGCTGTCTGACTATGCCCTTACATTGATGACTGTTTTTCAGCCTTGTGGCATTATCTCAAGCAGCTTCATCAGATCATCACCTAGACTGGCTTTAGAACGGTCAGAAAGGAGTTCCCAGAGGAGCAGAGCACTTGTTGCTGCCAGGGCTGTGGAGTCGGAGCCCATTTTGGTGGAGTCGGTGTCTTGGAAATTGAGGAATGGGAGGTTTAGCTTACCGACTCCACAGCTCTGGCAGGGATGTGGAGTCGGTGTTATGGAAATTGAGGAGTCGGAGGTTTAGCTTACCGACTCCACAGCCCTGGTTGTTGCACTGCTTTGTCTTCACTCTGCGTCCAACTCACACCAAACCATCTTAATTGGGTTAAGGTTGAATGATTAAGGAGGCCAAGTCATCTGACACAGCCTCCATCCCATCTCAGTCTTGGTCACATAGCCAGGAGATGTTTTGGGTCATTGTCCTGTTGCAGCACAAATGATGGTACTGCTACAGTCATGGCCGAAAGTGTTGGCACCCTTGAAATTGTTTAAAAAAATTAAGCATTTCTCCCAGAAAAAGATTGCACTTACACAAATTTTGTTATACAGTCCCTACTAAACTATACTAGGTCCATCAGTGTATAGGAAGAAGACGTCACTATGCTGGGAACGTGCGCCAGTGTCTGATGTCACTTCTTGTGGATCTAGAGGAGGAGCAGTTTGGATTAAACTTCCATGTTGGATTTTTCAGAATATGCACGGGAAAAACCCACACAAGAATCTGCAACGTGTGCACATACCCTAAAAGGGAGCCTGTCACCAGAAAAAACAACAACACGCTATTAACCTGCATATACGGGGTTAAACTGCAAGTTAATAGCTTTACTAACCTGCCCGGCGGGGCCTGCACTTAGATCAACGGTTCGGGGAGAAAATAGGGATTTTTGTGTACTAACCGTAAAATCCTTTTCTCCAAGCCATTCATTGGGGAACACAAACCGTGGGTGTATGCTGCTGCCACTAGGAGGCTGACACTAAGTCATACAAAGAAAATTAGCTCCTCCCCTGTAGTATACACCCTCCTGTTGGTTCTCAGCTAACCAGTTCAGTGCAAAAGCAGTAGGAGATCAATAACAACATATGAGCGAATAGCATGTCATATTATATATGAGAGTATAGCACGTCAGATTATAAAAACAAGCATAAGCTAATAACTGGGTGGGAGCTGTGTCCCCCAATGAATGGCTCGTAGAAAAGGATTTTACGGTGAGTACACAAAAATCCCTATTTCTCCTTCGCCTCATTGGGGGACACAGACCGTGGGACGTCCCAAAGCAGTCCCTGGGTGGGGACAACATCAGATCAGGCCCTGTGTAACCGCTACTTACAAGTGCGCCACCGCGGCCTGCAGAGTCCGCCTGCCCAGACTCACATCTGTGGAAGTGTGGGCATTATAGTGCTTCAAGAATGCATGCGGACTGGACGAATCCGCAAGCTTGCAGGCGTGCCTTGCCGACGCCTGGTGCCTAGAACCCTTGATAGACAGGGAGATAGGCCGACTTCCAGCACGGAAGGACTCCTGGATGGTGAAACGAATCCACCAGGCTAACATGGCCAATGAAACGGCTAAACCCTTCCTGAAAACGTCAGGAAGCCCAAATAAAGGGTCCATCCTTCAGAAGGACGCTGTCCTCGAGACGTATCTACTCAGATCACTCACCGTCCAGAATATGGGGAACTCATTCCATTTTTTGGACTGGTGCCAAAAGTGATGAGGGAAGAACTATGCCCTCGTAACAGTGGTAATATAATACCACCTTGGTAACAAGGGATGGGGATGGCCTGAGGACAACCTTGCCTTGAAGGTAATAAGGGAAAAAAGTCTGAAAGAACAGAGCAGCTAGCTCCGAAGACTCGCCAGGGTGAGGATATCGCAGAGAAAAAAAAAAAAAAAAAGAAGGGCGACCTGCCCGGATGAAAAGGAGTCTACTGTAAGACTCCTAGGACAATTAAGGTCCCAATGATCTAACGGTATGCGATAGGGAAGAACTACGTGTGAAAACTCCCTGCGAGAGAGTCCCTACTTGCAGTTTTGCTGCAATAAGGCGGAAAGATACTAGCTCCGCAAACAAAAACTGACGTGGTCAGTGCGGATCTCGGAGGATCACTGGGCCCCTTTCTGCTTCTGAAAGGCTTTCGGAAGTAGTGGAAGGGGAGTTATGGAAACTGGTACCACGGAAGAACCAGAGCATGCAGTGCGATGGCTCTTGGATCTTGAGGCCGAACCACGAACTCGAGTACATTGGCATTCAGTCTGGACGCCATCCGATCTACAACTGGAGAGCTCCAGTGAAGGCAGATCTGATGGAAGACTTCGGAGTGAAGTTCCCACTGACTACAGGCGGAACCCTGACGGCTGAATTTGTTTGCCGTCCAGAGTTCTACTCCTGGGATATGTACTGCCGAGATCACCGAATGATAGATCTCGGCCCATCAGAGAATGTGAGGTACCTCGGTCATGGCGCCTGACCGTGGGTACCTGCCAGATGATTGACGTATGGCACCGCAGTGGCATTATCCGATAGAATTCGGATGGGGCGACCCGCCAGAAGGCAGTGGACCTGCTGTAGGACTACCGTTCGGATCTCCAGAGCAATGATAGGGAGAAGAAGACTGGCATTGGTAGTTACTAATAACCATTGAACCGGGAGAAAGGCCCTGGATGAAGAAGGAGCTCAGAGACTATCGTCTGTTTGACTTGCAGAAAATGAGTGGAGCGAAGGAAACCGCTTCCATTGTGGTCACCATTTTTCCTCAGAACCCTCCTAGCAAATCGAATGAAATGAAGGGATGAGTAATCAAGTGCACAAGCTCCCTGTTGAAGGGCCATCACCTTGTCTCGAGGGAGAATTACGATCCTTCTGGAAGTGTGCAGGATCATCCTCAAAAAGGATCCATATTCAAAGCCTTGTTGTCATCAAATCATTGGTGAGGGAGCAGGAAATGAAAACTTCCGTTTTCTAGATGCATGTTTCTAGATGCCTGTACGTTTCTAGAATACTTGCGGCCCCTGCTAGCCGACGGCTCCCATGTAGGATAGGGACCATGTATATCGGTCCTGCGAGCACTCCGAGCCACAGAGGGTACACGGAGAGATTCAATCTCTTGGTCAGAGAACCATGGATTGCGGTCATTAACGAAGTCCACTGAGGGGAACTAAGTACTCTGGGATAAGCTGGGGTCGGCGGCGGAGGGCTCCTCGGATTGATCATGCGCCCTTAAGACCAGGGAATAGTGGTCATGCGCCTTTAAGACCAGGGAATAGTGGTAGTGTGCCTTTAAGACCAGGGAATACTGCTTGCGTCCCTTTAAGGCCAGGGAATACTGGTCATGCGCCTTTAAGACCAGGGAATACTGGTCGTGTGGCTTTAGCTCAGGTACTTCTTTAGGCTGCCGTCACACTAGCAGTATTAGGTCAGTATTTTACATCAGTATTTGTAAGCCAAAACCAGGAGTAGAACAATTAGAGGAAAAGTATAATAGAAACATATGCACCACTTCTGCATTTATCACCCACTAGTGGTTTTGGCTTACAAATACTGATGTAAAGTACTGACCAAATACTGCTAGTGTGACGGCAGCCTTACACGGGTACTGATGTAGAGTCAATGTGCCCCTTTAATGCAAAAAAAACGTTGCCGGCCGGGTGGACCAAGATGGCCACCGGGAGATGCAGAGTTGATAAAATCTCGCAGAGAGCGAGAAGCGCCAATTCGGGGGGGCGGAGCCACAGACACGATGTTGAATAGGCCCAAGCCGGGGCCTAAACTTCTGCAGACAGCGGGCGACACCAGTTGTAGAAGTGAGGGGCGTTGTTGCCAGGTGAGAAGAGCCATAAAAACGGGTGGAGCCGCCTTAGCGCGGGCGCGGCTTCCGGGATGCGGCCTACACATCAGCTGAAGCCGGAGGCTAAATTTTTGCAGCCGGCCGGAGCGTTACCTCAGGGAGGTGGGCCACAGGGAAGTGGGCGACAGGGAAGTGGCTGAGGCTGCCTGTCAGCATGTGGATATCCCTCTGAAGATGGATCCACTCACCACTGGTGCGCGTCCCGGCATAGAGCCGCCGCGGATGTGGGTTTCAGCGCTGTTCTGTGCAGCGTGGACGGTGCAGGGATAAAACTCAATCCATTATCCCTTTGTTAGGGAGGTGGAGAGGAACCGTCCGCCTCCTTGTGCCATCCACTTTAACCGCGGTGGGACAGTGGAGGCTGCTCGGACGCCATAGAGAGGGGCCTCTGTACATCCACGGAGTTCAGCCCCCGGATGGACAGGGCCAGTTGTCCGGCTATAGGCCTGGCTCCAGGAGAAGATACATGGAGGTGACACTCCATGTGGTCGCCTGTTGATAGTGTGGGGAGATCGGGACTGTGAAGGAAGCATCGCCCCTGAAGTGAGCTCAGCCATGGCTTCCCACGTCACAGGAGAAGGTACGGGGAGGTATACTCTCCGTGCTCGCCTGTTGATGGTTCGGGGGAGATCGGAACCTTGAAAGGAACCGTCGCCCCCTTCACTCCGTTAATTAAAAAATAAAAATTTACAGAAAAGTAAAAAATAAAATAAAAACGTTGGGGTCTGAAACAGACCCGTGTGCCTCCTACAGACACTAAGCAAGAACTGGTTAGCTGAGAGCCAGCAGGAGGGTGTATACTGCAGGGGAGGAGCTGAGAGCCAGCAGGAGGGTGTATACTGCAGGGGAGGAGCTGAGAGCCAGCAGGAGGGTGTATACTGCAGGGGAGGAGCTGAGAGCCAGCCGGAGGGTGTATACTGCAGGGGTGGAGAGAACTTTCTTTTTTTTCACTTAGTGTCAGCCTCCTAGTGGTAGCAGCATACACCACGGTCTGTGTCCCCCAATGAGGTGAAGGAGAAATTAACTTTATTCCTCCCGGCAGCATTCGGTTTCAGCCACGGGGGCACCAGTGGTTCAGTAACCGCATCTCCGGCATTAGGTCCAGCTGTCACTCAGGGTCCCAGTTACAGCCACCAATATGTATAGTCAGAGCGGTGACTAAACCAGCGCCACCCCCATGACGGAATACAAATGCTGCTGGGAAGAATAAAGCTCATTTTCTCCCTGCAGCGTTCGGCTAAGTGCGGGCGCCAGGCAGGTCAGTAACGTTGTTATTCTGCAGGTTAGCAGCAACAGAAATCCCATATACATATTTGAGAAACAGAGGTAGTGACACAAATTGTCCGCAACCCCTGTTCAAACAACCTCAGCTCCAATAAACATCAGACAAAAATAGTCATATAACTTTATTAATTCGTAGAAAAGATAAAACATCTCAACAGTACATAAAGAGCCATAAACAATGCAGATTGCTATATACTCCACCCACCTATCACCACCTCACATTGCACACGAGTCCCTGGAACAATAACATAAAGGTCCAAAGACCATAACCCTCCATCCGACCCCCCTTGTTCCCACTCATCTGCTGGTAAGCACTGCACCTTTTGCTAGTTACCGTACTTCTGCACTTTATATGAAAGATAGACAGGTGTTACTTTATTATCCTTAGTCACTTTTTGGATGCATGCTGACCTCCAGGTGTCCACTTTTGGATGCACTGCTCCCTCTGGGTTATAGTCTTTGGACCTTTATGTTATTTTTCCAGGGACTCATGTGCAATGTGAGGTGGTGGGGGGTGGAGTATATAGCAATCTGCATTGTTTATGGCTCTTTATGTACTGTTGAGATGTTTTATCTTTTCTACAAATTAATAAAGTTATATGACTTTTTACCGGATGTAATCAGTTTGCTCCTTTTTCTCCTATTTTTGTCTTATTCTGCAGGTTAGTAGCGTTTTTTTCTAATGACGGGTTCCTTTTAAAACTTATGGGAAAGTAATTTACTTTATGCAACTGAAAGCCGACATCAAATATTAAATATAAAACTAATTACAATATCATTATTTAGCAGTTATGACACTTTTTGCTTTTTCAGAATTAATATTTTAAACCAGACTTAGTAATACACCTTAAATTCCATTTCCTACTTATTTTCCAGCAGTGTGAGACAAGCCCTCTCTGTAAAGGGGGGAAACTTGTAGGGTCCGTTGCAACAATGGCCCCATATTTACTGCCAATTTGATATTTTTGCAAAACTGGTGCAGTGCATTATAACGGATGAAATCTACATTAGCAGCAGCAGAATAAAGTAACATGCTGTGGATTTCACATCTGCAGCGCCAACGATTCACACTGTGAATTTTCTCCGCAGCTATGTGCAGTAGATTTATAACAATTGCACCCACTGTAAAAACTGCTGTATTTGCGCCTGTGGGTATGTACCTTTAATGCTCCCCAGAAAAATCCTTTTTTTCAGCATGATGCCAGGGATAATTAAAAGTTGGTGTCCAGTGAAAACAAGATATGTCCTATCCAATATGGGAATAAAAGTTCCCCGTTCTGTGGATCGGTGCGGTCCCTGCAGTCAGGCCCACACTCATCAACAAGTAATCACATATCTTGCGGATTGGTGATCTAGGGGTTGTCCAGTAAAAATAAGTTAATTTCCCAAACTCTAGTTTTGTAGGGCACCATTCACATCTGTGCTAATCATTTCCGTTCTACCACATCAAAAAAATCAGCGCTCCACAGACCCCATTCATTATACTGGGGTCCGTCAAGTTTCTACCCTTTTACCACATAAAATCATGCAACATGCTGCACTTTTTTGTCGAAAATTTAGCAGAATCTGTATCGCTATGTAATCTGACAGCAGCATCAGGTAGGGACAGAGACTCCGATTCCAGTGATGTATCACTTAGTTTACTGGGTGCAGTAGTGATGATAGAGTCTCTGCTGCAGATCAGATCTATCAGAGCTCAGTTGCTGAGCCGTGTATAACGCACCCACACCTTTCTGTGTACATTGTATAGTGAGAGACCCAGTAATCAGTGCAGGCTAGTGTTGGATTACCCTGCACATGCCGCGTTGTCCTGCAGTGATAATCTCCTGCTGGTAAAACACTGACTGTATTAAAATAGCAACACAGCCCAGTAAGTGACACAGCGCTGGAATTAGGGTCTCTGTTCCTACATTATGCTGCTTTCAGATTACATAGCAAAAACCTGCTGACATATTCCCCTTAAATTACTGCCGATCAACTATATACAAACCAATCAGTGGTCACTGACTGTTTGATGAAGAATATATACCAGTTGTGTAAAAAAGTGTTTGCCCCCTTCCTGATTTCCTATTCTTTTGCATGTTTGTCACGCTGAAATGTTTCAGCTCAACAAACAAATTTAAATATTAGACAAAAGAAAACACAAGTAATCACAGAATGCAGATTTTAAATGAAGGTCTTTATTATTAAGGGAAAAGGAAATAAAAACCTACAGGGCCCTTTGTGAAAAAGTGATTGCCCCCTCCTTTAAAACATAAATTAACTGTGGTTTATCACATTTTTGGGAAGCGGAGTTCAATTTTCCTAGCCATGCGCAGGCCTGATTACTGCCACACCTGTTCTCAATCAAGAAATCACTTAAATAGGACCTGCTTGTTCATTGGGTGACTATCAGCCTGTTAAGATGAGTCAATAGTCAGGAAACCACAACCTTTTCTGGTCGGTGGGCCACATTGTCATGTTGAATCACTACAAGGACTGCTATCTTAGTTGTCCAGAAGGTAGAATGGGAATAGGGGTCCTCTTTACCCTATGTTTCTGGATTAACAAACGGGTCAAGAGACCCCATTCTCCTATAATTGATGGGGAACACAGGACTATTTGTCAACCCGCTTTTGTTATGGAAACTGTATGTAAACAGCCACACACAGGCATTACTGCGACCAAATGGTGACCAAATCCGGACTGCAGGTTGTGCAGTGCGACCCCTGGGTTACACAGCAGAAAGCTTCCTGACCGTGCGTCACCACTGGCTCATTTTAAAACAAAAGCCAGCCCCGACTATCGATCATCTGCAGCAGAAAAAGGGACTGGCTTAGCTAAAGATATCAGGTTACGAACAACAATGGGAAATGTATGAATAAATTGACCATTAGGTATTACGACTCCCCTTGGGAATAGGTTATGTCCCTACACACAATCTGTGCTGATAGTCACCCTGTTTAGTAACACACCCTGTTGGACGGGGTGAGAGGTGGCATTAATGCACCACTGTGTGCCAGCGCTAGCACCCGGGTGTAATTCATGTAACTACAGCTAATGAAGCTACTGTAAAAACAATGACAATTTCAAAGAAAAGTTAGATATTTATTTATGGACTGACAAATGCATTAAATTACGTTTTTGGTGATATTCACCATCGCTTGCAGCTTTCACTGTGACTGCTCCCTGATTGCAAATAGTCTGATGTAAAGAGTATTGCCAGTCAGTGGTGGAAACATAGATGGGAGCAGACGCCATGATCCAAAACGACTTCAAAATCATTCACTTAAACCAAATGTTCTTGTCCCCCATATCGGCATTGTATCCTTTTGTATATTTTCTTCCAGGCAGCTGCAAAAGGAAAAAAGTGATTAGTAACTCATACATAGCACTAAAATTACCAAAAGGTAACCCAAATATCTTCATATCTGTGCCCTTCTGTTTAGTTGGTTGTGTCAGTCCCATGGAAAGCAGGGCGACCCCAAATATGGCTGATATTGTACCAGGAACGCCTGCAGGGTAAATCTGCTTAGTTATGCGATGATACGTTAGTGTGGGATGGATCCCCCATCCTCTGGAATTCCACGCCTCAACACATCCGATTATCTACCACCCTCGGATCCTTCAGACGGAACCTAAAAACCCATCTCTTCAGGAAAGCTTACAGCCTGCAATAACCATTCTGCCGCCTAACCAAGCACCCAAGCTGCCGCCTCACCAACCACCCGAGCTGCCGCCTCACCACCACCACAGCTGCCGCCTCACCAAACACCTGAGCTGCCGCCTCACCAAACACCCGAGCTGCCGCCTCACCACCACCAGTGCTGCCGCACCCCCGACCTCCTGTCTCTTCCCCAGTATCCCGTAGAATGTAAGTCCGCAAGGACGGGGTCCTCTCCCCTCTGCACCAGTCTGTCATCGTAAATTTGTGTACTGTAAACAATATCTATAACCCTGTATGTAACCCCTTTCTCATGTACAGCACCATGGAATTAATGGTGCTATATAAATAAATAATAATCACTGTAACTTGGCCGTTCAGGAGACATATTTCCGGTCAACAAGCTTTTCCTAAAACAGGACATAACCAGGGCTGAAAAGCAGTTTGAAAAGTAACATAAGAGTCATAGTATTCTTGGTGATTTTTTTATTTTAGGAAGAAATTTTTAAATTTCTATTTCTTGTTATTACATTTGGGGGCAATGGTTACAGTTACTGCTACTAGGAGGTTAATGCTAACTACGGTGTATCCTGCTCCACTGGCACAGGAAGTGTTGATGTTCTGCTCCTTTGATTGGCTGCAGTGGTACGTGAACAGAGCATCAGCACAGGACCAAGTGATAACACGCTGTTCCAGGCACCGTGATGGCTGCAGCCTAGCACGGACCATGACCTCCTGTCCCATCAGTGGAGCGGCCGCCGCTGGAGTCACAGGGTGTAGGGCGAGTAAACAGCATTTTGATATTTTGTATCCGTCCCTTATTTCTTCCCCTTAAAATTCAGGCAACAGTTTTACAAATTGTTTTAGGAGTTTTAAAAAGTCTCTTTAGCAAGAAGGCGAGTTACAAGTATCTGTAAAGAACAAGAAGATGATTCTTACATCTCTGTACTGATAATAAAGCTTGTCGTAATCTAATCCGCCAACTGTGATTTCTGGGACGAAGGTGGGCAGGTTGTAGAGATCAACAATATTGTATTTGTCCTGGACTCTAGAATTAAGATGGCACAAGAAACATAAAAAGGTAAGATCATACATTTATACATGTTCACACCTTGCAACCATTCATATGAGATCATAAAGTTACATAAATATGTGCATAGAATAACCTAAACAGCAGACAAAAAGTTGTCAAGTCGGTCATTCCTCAGCACGTGATATGTAATAAGGTGGAAGGTGCTGCAAACTGTCCACTGTGGTCATATTTCCCTTAAAAAAAAAGCCAAGACCTGTCCTAAGCTCTGGTCTCATACGTTCCTGGATCAAAATAACAGCAAATATATGTTTCTATAATGGACTTCGCCATCACTATTGCTCTCAGTACATCATGCCATGTGTAACCTGCTCTGTACCAGAAGAGATGACCCCTAGTCAGTTACCTTACCGACCTCCGCCGTACTATTACTGCGGAGGTCAGATCCCCCGCTTTAATGTGGGATCCGGCGGTGAGCCCGCATCAGAGCCGGGACATGTCAGCTTTGACAGCTGACATGTGCCTGCAATAGCAGCGGGTGAAATCGAGATTCACCCGCCACTATTAACTAGTTAAATGCCACTGTCAATGCTGACAGCAGCATTTAACCGGCGCCTCCAGCCATCGGGCCGGAAATGAGCGCATCGCCGACCCCCGTCACATGATCGGGGGTCAGTGATGCGTCGACATAGCAACCAGAGGTCTCCTTGAGACCTATATGGTTACTGATGCCTGCCTGCTGTGAGCGCCCCCCTGTGGTCGGTGCTCATAGCAAGCCTGCAATTCAGCTACATAGGAGCGATCTGATGATCGCTGCTATGTAGCAGAGCCGATCAGGCTATGCCAGCTTCTAGCCTCCCATGGAGGCTATTGAAGCATGGCAAAAGTAAAAAAAAAAAAAAAAAAATTAAATATGAAAAAAATGAAAAAAAAAAAAAATATATAAAAGTTTAAATCACCCCCCCCTTTCGCCCCATTCAAAAAAAAAAAAAAAAATCAAACCTGCACATATTTTGTATCGCCGAGTTCAGAATCACCCGATCAATAAAAAAAAGCATTAACCTGATCACTAAACAGCGTAGCGAGGAAAAAAACTCAAAACGCCAGAATTATGTTTTTTTGGTCACCGCTACATTGCATTAAAATGCAATAACGGGTGATCAAAAGAATATATCTGCACCAAAATGGTATAATTAAAAATGTCAGCTCGGCACACAAAAAATAAGCCCTCACCCAACCCGAGATCATAAAAAATAAAGACGCTACGGGTATTGGAAAATTGCGCACTTTTTTTTTATTTTTTAGCAAAGTTTGGAATTTTTTTTGCACCACTTAGATAAAATATAACCTAGACATGTTTGGTGTCTATGAACTCGTAATTATGTGGAGAATCATAATGGCAGGACAGTTTTAGCATTCAGTGAACCTAGCAAAAAAGCCAAACAAAAAACAAGTGTGGGATTGCACTTTTTTTTGCAATTTCACCGCACTTGGAATTTTTTTACCGCTTTCTAGTACACGACATGCTAAAACCAATGACGTCGTTCAAAAGTGCAACTTGTCCTGCAAAAAACAAGCCCTCACATGGCCATATTGACGGAAAAATAAATAAGTTATGGCTCTGGGAAGGAGGGGAACGAAAAACGAGAACGCAAAAAACGGAAAAGGGCAAGGTCGTGAAAGGGTTAAATAAACAGTTCATATGTTGTCCCATATAATATATACATGTTGGCCATAGTTGTCAATAAAGCATCATAATAAGTGTCTCCAATTCCCACACCCAAGATGAAGCAGCCCAATCTGAGCAACATTTTCTTGAAAGAGGGCAATCATTGGATGAGACAAACTGAAACTGGTAGAAAGCAGTACATGTCAATGACAGATCCCATTTGTTATTGTTCAAACATGAATGTGACCTGACCCAATACCACAAACAACTACTTTTTATGATTCCCCTATTGGTGGTTATTATATTTTTTTTATTAATGTTGAACACTGTTTGATCCTCTTGTTTAAAATGTGGCATTTATAAAAAAAAAAAAAAAAAAAGCCACCACCTGACATTTGCCATAAAAAAAACCAAAACACTGCACTGAAGAAATTAAATACCCTTAAAATGTTACACATTAAAACTGTACAAATACTTAAAATTGGCTGGCCAAAATTGGGAAAAAAAATGGGACACTAGTAGGTAATGCTTTAAAACAACAAATAAGAATTGCTTTCCTATTGAATCACCACTCCTCCGCCGCTCCAGCACCGCCCCTCCGCCGCTCCAGCACCACCCCTGCTTTAGTCCAAGTGAGCCTTTGATTACAGGGCTGCAGCAGTGGGGTGTTGTCTACATGCAACAGCTGCAGCCTTTGCGGTCTTGTGCAGTCTATCAATATCATCGCCGAGGCCAATGGCTGGCTTTAGCGATCAGGTATCATAGACAGGATGTCACTGCTGCAGCCAAATAAACAAGAGCCGTGGGAACAAAAGAGAGGCAGTAGTGAAAAATCCTTATCCGAGCTATCCATTAGCTAGCCTCCACTTGTTTTTCAGACTCCTTTCAAAGAGTTGAAGAATCAATTATCCATCTAACCTTAGCAAGAATCAAGAATACAAAAACACTCACAGTATACGTAAATGATGGAAGGAGACGTCATTCTGGTCAATCCATGGAGCTTTAGTAATTTTTACTTGTTCAATGTCTTCTGCAATCTGCCAGGTAGATATATCTCAGTAGTGGGATAGCGGAGTACACATTTATGCACAATAATGTAAAGGTTCATTAGTATTTTTGAAAATGTAACAAAAACTTTAATCCTTTATGGATGCCCCATTTGGACCTGACATTTTTTTATTTTTCAAAAAGCATTATTTTTATTTTTCTGTTGATGTTGACTTGTTTTTTTTGAGCCACGAGTTGTAATTTTACTGGTGTTACTTTGGGGGTACTCATAATTTATATTATGAATTGATTACTTTTTTTTTTTTATTAAGATGCAGAAATTTTACTTTTACTTTTAGATTTTAGTTTTACAGCACTCACAGTTCGGTATAAATGACATACTATTTTTGCGAGTAGACGCAATTAAGGAGATACCAGGTTTCCATATTTTTATTACTTTTGCACAATAAAAACAATATTTAAAAAAAAAAAAAATGATTTTGTGGCTCCATTTTCTGTGAGCCATAACTTTCATTTTCTCCAGATGTTGCTGTATTAAGGCTTATTTTTTTAGCAAGATGAGTCTACATTTTTAGTCAATATAATTTTGGGGCACCTGACTTTTTAAAGCGGTCTTTATTCCATTCTTTGAGACGGATGAACATTAAAAAAAAAAAAAAAAAAACAACAATCAATTTTGCCATCATGTTTTATTTTATTTTTCACAGTAAAGTTTGAGCAGGGTGACTAATTTATAGCCCAGATCAGTCAGACAT
This sequence comes from Ranitomeya variabilis, assembly GCF_051348905.1. NCBI lineage: Eukaryota > Metazoa > Chordata > Amphibia > Anura > Dendrobatidae > Ranitomeya > Ranitomeya variabilis. The sequence continues at coordinate 179,747,311 of NC_135238.1, forward strand.
GGTAACATCAATTATCTGTCACATTTTTTACGTTTTTCTACCTTTGTTAAAAAATAAAAAAAATTGTTAACAGTTTTACCAGTTTCTTTTAATCTCTTATTTTTACATTTTTAATTTATCCTCCCACTCTGGGACTTGAATGTGCTCATATTATACACAGCAATATTTCAGTTTTGCATTATATTAGGCCCAGCCTCACACAGATTCTAGCAATTGTGATTGGAAGACAGTTTGGGGGTAATTTTTAGACCCTCAGCTGCCATATTAACCCATCTGCACCCCGTGATTGCACATGAGGGATGGACAGAGGAAGCCTCCCCTCTGTCTAGCTACTTAAAATGCCCCTATCGCCATTGATGGCGGTATCTAAAGGGTGAACCTGTTTTGTCTGAAATTAGATTTGGTCCTGACAGTTGCAGGTTGTGCTCATACTGCTGATCTCGTGGGTGCTGGAGGTTCGTCTGCGAGATCAGCGCAACAAAAATGTACATAATGGTGCAGGAACAAGACGCGACCATGACTTACATTTGCTTTTTCGGTCTTTAAAAGGATTGTCCACCCTTTTTAATTTTATTTTACTTGTAAGCATGTATTTTGGACTAAAAATAATTTTTGTAGTCGAGTTACATTGAAAATGTTGCACCATCTGATTTTTACAGGCTCACTGATTCCCTGCGCAACTTTCATGTGGTCATGAATCAGCTAAGAGGAGTTCAGAAAAATACAAACTCTCCTGCCAGCCTGACAGAACGAGTTCACTGATGGATTCCCAGCTTGCTCATTCTGCAGCAGCAATAGACAGTACGACACAGAAGTTATAGAAGTCAAACAGTGCAATTTTCTGCAAAAGCTAGCAATATAATTTTTTTTTTTAAACTTTTAATTTTTGTGCCCTTAAATCAGAGAGTTGTGTCACACAAAATAGTTAATAATTAATATTTCCATACGTTTATTTACATCAGCACAATTTTTTAAACTTTTTTTTTTTGGTTAGGAAGTTAGATGGGTTAAAAGTTTAAGGCTGCCGTCACACTAGCAGTATTTGATCAGTATTTTACATCAGTATTTGTAAGCCAAAACCAGGAGTGGGTGATAAATACAGAAGTGGTGCATATGTTTCTATTATACTTTTCCTCTAATTGTTCCACTCCTGGTTTTGGCTACAAATACTGATGTAAAATACTGACCAAATACTGCTAGTGTGATGGCAGCCTCACAGCAATTTTTTCATTTTCCAACAAAATTTACAAAACCTTTTTTTTTTTTTTTTAGGTACAACATCACATTTGGTGACTTTGAGGGGCCTATATGTCAGCAAATACCCAAAAGTGACACCATTCTAAAAACTGCACCCCTCAAGGTGCTCAAAACCACATTCAAGACGTTTATTAGCACTTCAGGTGCTTCACAGGAATTAATGCCATGTGAAAGGGAAAAAAAAAAATGTACATTCACTTTTATTTTTTTCACAAATTGAGGCTAAAGTAAATTTTTTTTATTTTTTTCACAAGGGTAACAGGAGAAAATGGACCCCAAAAAATTGTGTAATATCTCCTGAGTAAGCAGATACCCCGTGGGCGCACGGCAGGGCTCGAAAGGGAAGGAGCGGCATTTGACTTTGTGAACGGAAAACTTGCTGGAATCGATAGACGTCATGTGGTGTTTGGAGAGCTCTTGATGTGCCTAAACAATGGAGAACCTCTCACAAGTCACCCAAGTCTAGTGGAAACTAGACTGCCCAAGGAATTTATCTAGATGTGTGGGTGAGCACCTTGAACGCCCAGATGCTTCACAGAAGTTTATAACAATGAGCCGTGAAAATAATTAAAAAAACACAAATATTTTTTCCACAAGAATATTCTTATAATTTTTTTTATTTTCACAAAGCGAATAGAATAAAATGGAACCCAAAATGTGTTGTGCAATTTCTCCTGAGTATGCCAATACCCCACATGTGGGGGGAAAGCTACAGTTTGGGAGCACAGCAGGGCTCTAAAGGGAGGGAGTGACAGTTTTGAGCGCAGACTTTGATGGAATGGTCTGCACGCACCATGTCACGTTTGGAGAGCACCTGATGTGCCTAAACAAGTGGAAATTCCCCACAAGTGATCCCGTTTTGGAAACTACACCCCTCACGGAATTTATCTGGATGCATAGCTTTATAGTAATGATTATAATTCTTTTGATTTTACTGGTGTATGAATTTATAATATGGCGGTAAGTGTAAGTTGTGTGGAGTACATCAGATTATAAAAGTGTGTTGTGTCAACAGGGTAAAAACTAATTTTATTAATTTATGGACATATGGTACGGTGATTTGAAGCAGTCCTTAATGCAAAGGCCAGGTTTCACAATTGTAAATTGTGTGTTTTCATATTCCCCTTTTGGAGCATACTCTGCACTTTTTTTGTGATCTTCCCTTCTTCGCTGTTTGAGGAACCTCTCCGGGAAAATGTTGACCTGGTACGACACGGGCACTATCAGTTTCTTAAGTGCCAAAAATTAGGGCCTTGATGACTCCCTCCTGAAACAAAGGAGGGCCCGAGTATTGTCTGTACAATGTACACGGACAATTTTTTTTACCATACTTTAACTTATCACATGTCACTGAATGGTTTGAGGACCTGATCTGAAAAATCTACACCCCACATGTACTCAATATAATCCAAGATACAATCTGGCTTAGGGACTTGTGTTGAGGTACCTCGGACAGTGGCATGGGAGCTGTTGTCAAGGTGTTTGGTGGTCAAGATAAGGACATCCCTTTTGTCCTTATACGTGACCACCAGCATGTTGTCACTGCATTGGGCTCTGCGTTTTGCCTTTTCTCACTAATTGCCCAATTAGCAGCTTAGGGAGGCCTTGCCGTTTTTTTTTTTTTTTTGCACAGTGCCACGTGCAACTGTACCTCTAACAGAGGGCCTTGAAGAGCGGGATGCCCACACAATTTTCCCACTCACCCTCAGGATGGGGGGGGGGGGGGGTTCAATCTGAGTGTCCCCTTCCCCTAGTAGACCCCAAGTCTGTGGGTGTACCATGAAGGGAAACACTGAGTCAAGAAGGGGATAGGGGAAAACAGAGACACGGGTTCAGGCAGCACCGAACACTGCTGGACAAATCAGGATATACCTGAGTCCGCTACACACGCCGAAGATAGAAGATAGAACTATAGAAGATAGAACTATAACTGACATGGTCTGCAGGACACAGCGGGGAAAAATAGCAAACCTGAGACCAGACTGAGGCTAAGAAAGTTAACCCCTGGCATGACCAGACCGGAAAAAGGGGAAGACAGGACTCAAAACCCGGTCTGGATCATTACACTTTTGGCCGCTTAACAGTTTAATTCCTTACCTGCTCCACATTCTCTGATTGAGCACTGCTATACTGCAATACCTCTGATGTCTCACTAGAGTGGAAAAATATAAAAAAAACAATGACGACATCAGGTAAGAAATCAATAAAGGGCACAAAGACTTATAGAAAATGGTTACATTCTCACCCAATTTGTGGAAGGAAGGATGTTTTGTATACATCCTCAATATTTTGCAGGTAAGATAGCTCAACTTTTTTCTCAATTGTCTAAAAGAACAGAAAAAACAAACAAACCATGAATCAGACATTACACCAATGTCACTTGAAGAAAATAAAACAAAAATCAAATGTTATTTACATTTCCTCTGTCTTGTATTTTCTTGTATACATCGGCCGCTGGAACGTCCACATATATAACTATGTGGGGAGGCAGGAACTCGTCAATGCTCACTTTCTTGATCTCGTTATAATGATTCACGCCTGAGAAAAATAAGGAAAATCAATAATTGACATTCATAAATAGAACTTAATTTCAATAGTAACAAACTACACTTATTTTTTCACTAATCACTAGAACGAGTGAAGATAAGAAACGTTGTAATATGTCTTATCAAAGAAACAGGTTTCTTTCTGCGCTTAGTCATTTCTTGTGTCTCCTGCACTACTCATGCCTGCTAAAAACAACTTTAAAAAGGGGTTGTCCGGGACTTTTGTATTGATGACTTATCATAAGGGTGCAGTCAGACGGTTTTATAAATCGGAGCGAGGTTGGGACGTAGTCCGGAAACCGGCCGGCGGCCCTCTTGACCTGTGTGTGACAGCTGCATAGAAATACATGAAGCGGTCATGCTCTGGTCGGGAGAGCTGCTGGCCACTCCATGCACTGCAATCCAATCTTTATAGGGCTGTCTGATTGCACCCTTAGGATAAGTCATCAATATCAGATTGGTTGGGGGTCGGACACCAGGCACCTCCGCATCAGTTGTTCCTGGCGCCGGCCATATTTGATCAGCTGCGGAACAGAGCAGCATATCTCCATCAGCTGTATAGTAGTCACAGCGGGGTACTGCACATTCATCCCTTCATTTGAATAGTGGCAAATGTGTGATAGCCGGCCACAGCCACTATACAGTTGACAAACATGAGTACAGTTCATATAAAAGCCTTTGGAGTGGGGAGTGGGAAGAAGCTGAAGAGTGAAAAATTGCCAAAACTGTAAGACATAAGTCACACAATGTCATGTACACACACCAGCATGCATTAAAAGTTAAATGACCATGCCCATAGACGTCCAGTGCAGTTAGAGGAGCTTTAGTTATTAATTTGATGCAACTTTCCTGCTCTGTACTATGAGCTTTAGTAAATTTATGCACACATTTCACAGAATACCTAATCTATAGTCATCTAGTGCTCCAAAGCGCAGAAATTTGTATTTTATTTATGTGCAAAATAGGCTCTCACATGCACTTGTGGGTGAATCATTGCACCTATCGTCCTCAGATTCTCTTTGATTCTTTCCAACGGCACTGCTCCCATTTCTTGACTGACAAGGGAGAGCAGAGGAGACGTCGAGCAACAGAGTCCTTGTCTCCACTGTCAATCAAAAACTGCACAGACACGACCGCCGGCGCACAGACACGACCGCCGGCCCACAGAGACGACCGCCGGCACACAGACACGACCGCCGGCACACAGACACGACCGCCGGCACACAGACACGACCGCCGGCACACTCGAGAACTTAACTGGCACATGAATAAAATACAAATATTTAGGGGCATCAGATGATGACAGACTAGGAATCCTTGTAAATGTGTTACCATGGTCTATTCCACAGTGCCTCAGCTTTCATATGCACATTATCACTGACACATACCCTCGAGACACAGGGGGGCAATACTTACAAGTCTGCTACAAGATAATAGGAATTCCACAGGAGGCGGCATTAGAATCACGACATAGAAGTATTGAGGCAAACAGAAACAAGCTTCATCTGGAATCTACTCACATTCCTTGCGGATATATTTGCTTTTGTACATGGCGTCAAGGAAAACATAATCACTGAAGGCGGAGCGCTCCAAAACCACCCCCTGACCTAAGGAAGAAAGAGCAAAC